>NC_084794.1:290833120-291157932 GCF_963169125.1 Humulus lupulus
TGATCAATAGTTACATAAATTTCAACCTTGGATATCTATTTAATGATAATTTTTAAGTAGTTTGTAAAAAATAAAAACTTTCTTTTTTTAGATGGATGTGTTCTTTCACTTCTTTGAGCAAAGATTTGCTAAAACAATTGTTGAACTCAAATTTCTTCATTTGCAAGTTATAAACACACGAGTGATGATCTAATAAATATATATATATATATACTCTACACTTTTTATTCAAATTGCAATCAATCTTGATTTTGTTTAATTGTTAAATTTGGCAAATTTTAGAATATAAAAAACAACCTTAGTAATAGCTTTGTTACCTCATTAGTGTTGACACCATGGGAACACACACAATACAAATAATATAACAAAATAAAGAGATTCTTTTACCTCTTCAAGTAAATTCTTACAAACAATACAATAGCCAAATAAACAAAAACCCATAATCGCTTTCTTCTCTTGGATACCATAGCATCTTTATAAAATCATGATAATGAGCAAAAGGGTTCACAATCATAAGGCTGAAAGAGCTCTTCAAGAGGGACCCACTTAGTAGAAGAAGTGAACCAAATCTTACATTGACACAATCATCAAAAGAAGGAAAATAAATAAATAAATATAAGAATTAAAGAAGCTACAAAACAAAGCATGTGTCTCAACTCAAAGCTATAAAGTTTCAAGTGAGAAAAATTATTAGGATTAGGAAGACAAGTGGGGTTGAGTGTTATGGTAGCTTTTAGCATCAACAACAGCAACAAAACAAAGATCACATCCCTGATTTTGAGGCCACAACACGTGAGCCTTAGGAATCCAAAAGTTTTTTTCCACTACCAAACCAAACCCTCTTTCATTCACTAATTAATTACAATTATCTTAATTGATTATTTTATATGCCCATAATTATAAAAAGGGATTTGGGTATTTATAAACACCAAAAAAAAAATTAAAGAAAAAGAAGTGGTATGTGTGAAAGACTTTTATGGTTTATTAAACTAGTACTTTAGGACCATAAAAGACCAAAAATTAGATTAGAAAAATTAAAGCTAAGCGGCGCTGCTAATAAAAATTGCCCCTAATTTAAGGGTCTTGGCCTTGGGAAGTTCCCCATTTGGAATCTAGACACGTTTTTGCTTCTGTCACCACCTCACAAGCTATTTATCTCAATTTAAACCAATACCCATTTCTCTTTCTCTCCAAACAAATCATATTCCATTATATTAAAGTTCATACATGAAAATGATATGATATTATAAGATATGAAAAGGGTAACCTCAGCATGAGTTAAATTAAGTCTATATATATAGCCATTATATATTTGAGAAAAAGAAAAAGACTAGCCTATTATGTATACAAATTTGAATAATGTAATTGTCACACTCAAGAAAAGAATGATTAATTCAATTGAAAGATGTGCTAGCTAGCTAGCTAGCCCACAAATATAAAAGTGAATTGCATGACCCTTTGGGCTAATTTCAAGTAACAATACAATTTGACAATATTATTTCAAATACTATACACTTGCAAATCACACCAAAGCTTGGTTGAAGTGTAGTAGACTAATATCAACTTGTAGATATTAGATAGTAAGGTATAAATTTTGATATATATATATATATATGGTATAATGACTTATTTCATGGCTTTTAAAATAAGTAAAATTTATGAACTCTAATTTAGTATTATTATGGTAAGGAGTATCTTATGAGGATGGTTCTCCATGGACCTTTTGCACACATTATTCATTTCATCACTTTTCTTTTGGTTTGTTGTTTGAAAGTGAGTCAAGGTCCCACTAAAGAAGAGGTTACAATAGAATCAACAACCTTTTTTGACTTCATAATTCAAGACCCTTTCCAAAAAATTATCAAATATTAGTCCCCCGGTTGGAAAGTTGTGAGTTTTGTTTATTTATTTGGGGCTCCAATTTGAATAATAGGTTACAAGCAACAAAACAAGGGTGTAATGTTGTAAGGTGATGAAGAGGACAAAAGCCATTAAATAGTGGGGATGGGATGTGATGCGACATGACGTGACTAACACTATGTTTAGGTTTAGTAATGGAGGAAAGAAAATTAGTGAGAGAAAAATTTATAGAATAGATATGAAGCAAAATATATTTCATTGATACTTATTTGTTAGGAAATATCCGGGTTTGTTTTTATGTTTTTCTGAAGATATGATTGTCTTTTATTATTTGTTAATTGATAATTTGGATATGGTATTTTATAAAATGGATAAAAATAATTTTTTATTTTTATTTTGGTCAAATTATTTTTAAATATAATTTTATATTCTCATTTTCTTGACTATCTAATCTATTTTTTTGAACTCATCACATCGCCAACAATCCAATAATTTATCTTATAATTAAAAATATTTTGACCGAAATTGTAACTAAGATATTATTTTGATTCATATTGTAAAACAAAGAGTCTGAATTGTCATTTAACAAAATACAGAGACCAATTACATATTTAAAAAAACTCAGGGACCAAAATAAAAAATTTCATATTTAAATACATGTTTATCTTTGACATATATGATAGGTCAGTTCTGTGTAAACCGACTTATGAACATGTGTTAAGTCGGTTTAAGGAGAACTGACCTCTTATAACTGAGGACTGATGTTTAAATTGTAGTAGTATTTAGTGTAATGAAGATAAGAAAATTGATTTATTGTGAAATTATTACATTTATTTTAAATTATTAATATAAAAATTTGTCTAAAAGGTGTTTATAAAATCTTGTCTTCTTTTCTCTCCAATTTATAAAGGTAAAACACCCAATAATTTTCCACTCATTTTTCTCTCCCCTCTTATTTTGAAACACTTTCCTCCCTCTTTAATTCTCAGCCAAACATTGGATGATCTCATCGTCGTGTCTCGGTTTAGGAGATGAGGCATGATGCAAAATGATCATTAATGTTGTGTGAAAGTAAGTAAATGTCAATGTTTTTAATTTTGTAGTAAAATAGTCTAATCTTCTATTTAATATCACATATTACCAAATACACCCTTTAACAAATTACTATTTTATTCTAAATATTTTAATATTATGGTATATGTATATTAGTTTTGTTTAATTAGTTTTTATTTTAAAGTTATTTTGATTTTTTTTCGTTTTTTATGGGTTGTTGAATGATATACCATACCACAAAATATATATACTGAGTTGAAAAATAATATACCATCAAAACTTATAAAATTATTACTAAAAAATATATATACTATGCTAACAAAGTTATATACTACCATTAAAATGTATATACAATGATACAAAATTATATACTACCACTGTGTATAATAAAATAGAAATTAAATATCACAAAAAAAAATTATATACCATACCACAAAAAATATATACACTAATTGGAAAATAATATACAAGCAACCTATAAAAAACTTACAAAATCAATATAACTTCAAAATAAAAACTAATTAAACAAAACTAATATACATATACCACTATATTAAAGTTATACAGTCCTAAATAAATAAATAAATTATAAAAAATGGCAATTTAGGTAATCAACAATATAAAATGGTCATTTATCTACAATTTAAAAAATGAGGACATTAGCTTCTTGATGGTTTTATTTTATATTATTTCCTATAATTTCTCTATTGGAGATCATATAACTATCATGGGCCACTATTGGGCCACCCATGTAGCCTTCAGGCCCAGCCAGTGGCTGCACTTGGCCTCTCTCGTTTGGGCATGCTTGTCTTCATATAGGCCCAATCATGTCAACTGGTGGGTCTAGCTCGTACCAATCATTTGTTTTGGCTCCATCATAGTTTGGAGTTGAAATGGGCCTGAATGAGATGTGTTTTGGGCCCAATCACTTTGGGATGGTAGACATTAGGGGATAACTTGAAAAGTATCTAGATTTAGGATTAGAAAAAATAGCTACTAATAACATTTAGTTGAATATTACCCACTTTTTTAATCACATTCCCCATATTACCCTTAAAACACTACTAGAAGTCTAATGTAAAAATCTCAATCTTTGCATCTGTCGTGCTATTTAATTCCCTGTTTAAATAATCTTCTACCAGTTCCACTAGTTCAATTTGAAATGAGAGGGATATAATAAGTATGTTAATAAAATATTGGGTATTAAGGTCAAAATCTAAAACAATGAGTGAAAATGAAAGAGGTTCCTTTAACACTACTAGATTTTTACATTGGACTTGTAGTAGTGTTTTAAGGGTAATATGGAGAATGCGATTAAAAAAGTGGGTAATATTCAACTAAATGTTATTAGTAGCTATTTTTGATTAACTAATCCTAAATCTATGTACTTTTCAAGTTATCCCCTTTGGGATGCATATAACGAATTTTAATCTGATTAAACTTGTATCTAAATTTTAACAATTACATATTTTTTTGGTATATTAATTTCTTAAAGTTCAAATTCTCCTTCTTGCAATTTTATAAATATATATATTCTCCCTCTTGCAATGTAAAAAAAAAAGTTTTTAAAGGTTTTTTTATTTATTTTTTGTATAGAAATTAATTAAAAATATTCTCCCTCATCTCGTGTACAAAGGCATCTCAAAGTCAACGCTTTGTCAAAAAAATTGGACTAGATTCCCGAACAGAACAGAAAATCAAGTGACAGGGATCACAAGGACTTCTAACCATCATGACAAAGCGACAGAACCACCATACCATTAAAGATGGATGACATAAACACCACCAAACAAAGTGGTTTACAAACACCCACAAAGGGGGACTTTATTGAAAAATCAAAATAACATAATAACTAAAACAAAACAAAAAACTGCATAAACGCCAAACACGAGTCTAGATCTTTAGGATGACCAAGTCAACCCCATTAGACTCGGCCCTAAGCACTCGCCCAACTTGACTCAAACCTGGAGCAGTCCCAAAGCTTCCCGTTGGTGACCAGAGAACACCACCAACCCCAGATCCTGTCCACTTAATCCTTGGATCTAGGGAAGTCGCCCTCCAATGGAAATCACTGGCCCTCCGAAGCCCTAAAAAAACCAAGATCCCCTCTACACCCACACCAACTACCCCCGCACCCCAAAAACCTCGCTAGAAGAGAAACAACCTCCATCTCCAACCACCAATCCGGAGAAGCAACCAACCCAGCCATCCCTAGTACATGGACTTGCGCAAACCCACCCACAACTAGAGTCAACGGCGCTGTTGGGTCAAGAGAGAAAAACTGAAAAATCTCAAAGAAACCCATGGCGGCACGAAACCCTAGGAGACAATGTATGTAAAATACACTTACAACTATAATAAATTTACTTTAGAATATTTTCTCCAAGTATCTTGAACTTGTAATTGATGTTATATATCAATGGTATTTTATAGGGTTTATATATTTTTGAATCATGTGTTTTTTCTGATTACTTATTTGGACTCTGTGCTTTAAAAAATTCATTTTTGGACCCTATATCGAGTTTAGAGTTCTATTTGAACTATTTTACAAAACATAAGGTCCAAAAAATAATTTGTCACAACACAGGGTCCAAACAAGTAATGAGACAAAACACAACATGTAATATAAACTCTATTTTATATTTTGTTAAGAACAAAAAGACAACAAAATACTTTTTGATCACATTCTTCCTACAACTTTGTTGAATTTTATTATGTTTTTAATTTTAAAAATTAATAGAAAAAACGGTATCGAAACAAAATTTAAAAAAAATGTTATTTTTTTAAAAATAATTTGATTACCTAATAACCCTTATGTTATTACATTATTTGGATGAAAATTTAATGTAAAAGATATAAGACGTATATCTAATTACAATGAAACATTATTACAAAATTTACCATAAATTGATTTGTTTCAATAAAATAACATTTTAATCCATTAAACAAAAACATTATATTTATCAAAACGTGATCAAGTGTTGGCGAGAATTTAAATTATAACTATTTATTTATTTTTTACTTATTCTTAAGAAATTTTCTCTTCTTAAAAGAAAAACTGAGTAGCGAAAAAAAAAAAAAAGCCGGGATAAATGGCGGCGGCCGGCGGCGGATTGGGTGGTGGTTTGTTACTCTCACGGCCGGTGACCTTCGTCACGGGAAACGCCAAGAAGCTCGAAGAAGTTCGCGCCATTTTGGGCAACTCCATTCCCTTTAACTCTTTGAAGCTCGATCGTATGCCCTGCCCTAACTCTCCTCTCTATTCTTCTCACACTCCTTCTCTATCTGATCGGCTAAGCTTTTTCTTTTTTGCAGTACCCGAGTTGCAAGGCGAGCCTGAAGATATCTCCAAAGAAAAGGCTCGTTTGGCTGCCGTTCAGGTTCCATTCTCTCTCCCTCTCTCTCTCTCTCTATATATATATATATATAATATTTATATATAGTTGTGTACATATAGTGAGTTTTTGGTGGATTTATTGTTTTGAAAGGTGAATGGGCCAGTGCTGGTTGAAGATACTTGCCTCTGCTTCAATGCCCTTAAGGGTCTTCCTGGTATCTTTACTTTCTCCATCTCTGTTACAAGTTTTTTTTTTATTATTTGAATTTGTATTTGTTTATTTATGGGTATTTTGAATTAACCCTCGGATTCAAACTCATGCAGGGCCGTACATGTAAGTTACTTCACTCATTATCTTATACTCTCTCTTGAGTTGAGATTATTATGTGTTCATCCACAAGGTTTTGTTTTTCCCTTCAATTTGTTGTTACTTTCTCGAGAATGATTATTGAGTAGGGACTGATGGCATTCAAATGAAAAGTCTCCACTTGATTGGTTAAGTTATTATAGAAAACATGTCTATTGTTGAAGTTGCTTCCAATTTCTACTTGGTGATCATGGCATTTTTTATTTTGAGAAAAATAATCAATTGGGTATGATTTTTGTACCTCAGCTTTATCATAAAGAAAACTTATTTTTGGTTTTTATCAGTAAAATTTGCTGTCTGTTTGGTTTATAATATTTGTTCCCATATGGAGCTTAAATTGGACATTGTTAAGCTTGTGTTGAAGTCTATACTGGCTATTGAAGTGGGCATTTTCTCTTTAAAATTAAGCTCTGTATGGAATTTTATGGTATACTTATTATTAGTTCATATATTTTACCCGGCATTGTTTCTGCCTGATGACCACTTGTGTCTCCAATGCTCTATCATAATTGAGTTGGACTGTCTACAGAGTTTTTCGTTCTTTCCTGATATATGCTGTCCACTGGCAATGGGATCACAAGAATTGCAGCATGTGAGATGTAGGAAAATAGAAAATGTCATTTTTTGTTTCCGAAGTATCCCTCATCAACTTGTAGGACTTGTGGATTGTTTATGGTAAAACGATCTACTTTTTCCATGGACTTAATTTTTATTTCCATGGCAATACTTATCAGCACATACAGTTACTTTCAATTGTGTGCACACGCTAACTACTTTTGGTAGGTGTCAAACTATCAGTTGTAAATTCTTCTAATTGTGCAACAAATGATTAGAAAGCTGTGATTTCTTCTTTTAGTTCATGACCTTCATTTTTCATCTTTTACCGTTCAATGTTAAGATGTAACCGTGCTTGGACATGAATCAATTGCTTGAGTATGTAATGGAAAAGAAAGCATCAGTGTTAAAGAGCTTTTTGAGGTTGTACTTGTAATCATCATATATTGAGATATTTTTTCTATTCATTTGTTATAGACTATTTACAGATTTTTTTTTATACATGTATATATTTTTGGTTTTTAGCATTTATCTGACATTCTAATATTCTTTTAGTAGTGTAGTCTTGAGAGTCTTGGTTATGCAATGATGATTATTTAATGATGTGTTTCATGTTATGCAGCAAGTGGTTCTTGGAAAAGATAGGCCATGCAGGTTGAAGTTGCCTAGCCTTTCTCCTCTGTTTCTTCAGTCCTCCTTTTAATATTTTACTTGGGTTGAAAAATGTTAATGACATTTTTTGTATATCCCCTTCCAGGTCTCAACAATTTGTTGATGGCGTACGAGGATAAATCAGCTTATGCGTTATGTGTTTTTTCCCTTGCTCTTGGACCCAAAGCTGAACCCATTACATTTCTGGGTAAAACTCCGGTAGGTGGCTTACAATTCTTTTTTCTAATTGGAATAGTCATTGGCGAATTTTGTTAATTCTTCTGTCCCTTTTTCTTTTGAATGTTTCATACTGAAACCTTCGACATAGACAATTGATATCAACAACGTTCAGTTGTAAAAGGCCAGTTTATGTAATTTCTGGTTTACTAATTCATCCTTTTAGAGTAAAATATATAAACCACTTTTAGTTGCTCAAAATAAGATATGAAAAATATTAGAAAAAAAAATGAAAAGCATTTTCTTTTATTGTTATTTTCAGCTTAGTCTGGTTAGACAAAAAAAAAATCGAGTAACATTAGAAGAACATATTTTTTTTGCTACTTCTGTTAATGCTGGTCAACTTGCTCTATGCTCTCATAACTCTCCCTATGTTGAAGAGAAACTTTAGCACGAGTGGAAGAAAAATTCGTGTTATGTTTTTCAGTCTTTTGTTTTGTGTGAACTAAAAACAATAAAGATATCTTGAAAATGTTCATAATTTTCTCCTAGTCGAAACCATATTGTATTGTACAAAATTGGAAAACTTCTCTGAAAGTGACAGAATCAGAAGAGATGACATTCAAGATCGCTAGTTATCTGATGTCCCATATCCCAGCCAGTATACATGTTCATAAACACTATAAAATGTATGCATGCAATTCACCTATATGTGATGATTGACATGATTTTTCTTTTCAAGATACAATGTAGACTAGACAATCAGGACTGCCCCTTCTCTTATACCCCAGTTGTCTTTGCCTGATTCTGTATCCTTGATCTCAATTATGTCATTGTAGAAAGATGACTCTTGGTGCACAAGTCCTTAGTACATTTGAGTGTGATGATTTATCTAGCTTGTTATGTAATTATTCTTCCAAGCAAGAATGTTCTGCTACTAAATATGCTTTTTCATGATCATCTCACACACTCTCTTCTAGACACTTGACAATATTGGCTTCATTTATTTAAGTTATTCTGTCTCTCTTATAGTCATTGGATTTTATCTTTTGTATCTGCAAATATCTTGAATGATGAAAAAATGTCTGGTTTAGTAGATAGTTTACTACAGGATGCCTGACATTCTCATCAATAGCACTAATGTCCTATCTGATCATCTCAGGGTAAGATTGTTCCTCCGAGGGGACCAACTGATTTTGGATGGGATCCTATTTTCCAGCCTGATGGTTATGAGCAAACGTAGGTTTGCCCTCCTAATGAAATATTCTGTTTGACATGGTGGGTGGTCCAAAGTCAGTAAATCACGTTTGAATTTTGTGTTCTGTTTTTATTGTAGTTATGCTGAAATGCCAAAGGAAGAAAAAAACAAAATATCTCACCGTTCCAGGGCACTTGCACTGGTGAAGTCTCATTTTGCAGAAGCTGGTTACACATTTCATTCTGACACCACTATCTGAATGGTTTAACACCCTTATCTGCCTCAAAATAGTTGCAAGCTCTACCTCTCAAAAGGTAATGATATTTTTGAAATGCAAGAAGACAATTTAGTTAATCATCTACTTTTTTTCCTGCTCTGCTATACAAAATTTGGACAAAAGAAAAAGAATGTTTTTGTTTTCATACAGATGGTATTTCTTTTATCAATTAACTGGAGTCTTAGACACTAAATACTGCTGATCAAGGGTGATGATGAACCATCTTTACATGACTGAACATGGCCACCGAGCCATCAGTGTTTGACATCACATATTAACTAATAAAAGACAAGTTTAGATGGGTTTTGCAACTAAGCTCATTGTGTAGCTAAGGCCATGCATGGTTTATCTATATGTTGCTTTAAAACATTGCAACCTACATGAGATAGAGATATGCCTCGGAGATTTAGACAACTGGTAGTCCAAGAGCGAGAACCCTTTTAAATGTTATTTAATTTGGTCAAAGTTATCAACAGTGAGCTTGGAATGATATTAAGTTGGTTTGAAAGGGCATTGCCTCAAACTTCCAAGCTAAGAGTGTTGAGTGACCACTGAGTTGTCCATGTCCCCACAAGGACGGTGGGCTACTATGTTGTTGACTGAGTTTAGAGCTGCCGATTCTGGATATTCACTCACTGTTGGTGCAAATGGTATGCAACTCATGGCCGGGACAAGCAAACGTGTTGACAAATGCAATAGCTCATTTATTCCACAATTTCTACTTTACTAGTTTACTTTACAAGAAAGAAAAAAACAAATAAAGTGACTATAATGAGCTGTGAGGCATTGGGATGAAATATTAATGCTTCTTTATATCTAAGTTCAGTTCTCTTCAACAATACATATGTACCTGTCAATCAAAGAAAGAAAGAAAGAAAAAAAATGTTGCAGAGTAGGGAATACAACAAGATGTGTACTCTGCTCTTTGTGAAGAAGTTGATGCCAGGAAAGTTTACACACACACACACAGTAGTCATAGGCTGGCACACATGTTGTGTTGAAAATCAATCCCTAACATTATCCAACTATATCTTTAGCTTCAATGGCCAATATTCCAAGGAATAATTACAAGAAATTTTTTTTGTTGGGTTTAGGTGTAATGCTAAATAAATCTCTATTATTACAGATCATAATAATAACAATAAACATAGGGGGCCTTTTGAAATAGTGAATAAGTACAAATTTTATTTGGGTTTGACAAAATTGACATATAAACAATATTATTCCTGTTTCGAACTTGTATCCAAATAAATATAACCCAAAAAAAAAAATTAAATGGGTATCGATGAAAGGGGAAAACAGTCGGTATAGAAAATCTTATCTTCACCTTGAAGTTACTTCGTTGTGTTTGAGTAAGGGGTATTTTTGTCATTTTAGAAAAACAAAATGAATTTTAATTTTGACCAAGTTAAATAAAGAGGCAAATATAATTTCGATTTATAATCCATATTGGTCTATTTGGTGCATGGATTCGGGATTTTTCATTCTTCTATGTTTGGTCCTAGAATAAATAATCTATGCACCCAAATAGTATTATGTGTGAAATTATTTATTTCAACTAAAAGCACTCAAAAATGGTAAATCTCACATACTTATCCAAATGAACCTAAGTATATATTTTTTATTTTATCTAAATTAAAATCAATAAAAAATAAAGTAAAATATTTTATATAAAAGGATTTTAACTATATAAAAATCTAAGTTCATGCATCACTCGTAGTTAAATAAATAAATATATTTTTCGTCTGTTTTTTGTTACAACTTAATTAGTTATTATTGATCATTAATAAAAAGAAATATTTTATGCCAATTTTTTTTTTCTATTTAAGTGCAACAGTTGTATAAAATTAGGTATTTATGACGTGAATATCCCATTTATAAATTATAATATATATCCAGTCAAATAGAATACCAAAACATATTAAATTTATCTCAATCATACCCATTACATTCCAATCTAATCGAATCATGCATACCAAATAGTCCAAAGGTTAGTTATTTTTAATAACCAAAAATACATCAAACATTGTACTTAAACTAAGGGTATTTTTGTAATTAACCTTTGACTATACTGGCCTATCACATACTACCTAATACACCCCTATTAAATTAGTGTATTTCATATTATGTCAAACTAGTCTAATCGTGACATCTCATATTTAATATTTCATTCATAAAAAAATTGCCACTCATTCTTTCGGAACAAGTTAGTTTTAAATATGAGGTGTCACAATTAGATTTGTTTGACATAGTAAGTGAAACACTAATTTGACAAATGATCTTGATTCCAAGTAATATAGCGGCCCATAAGAGTGAGAAATGAAGTAACTTGTAAAAAAAATTAGCCAAATGATACTAGACAAGGATCTAATCTTTGAACCTAATCTCTCTTTTTTTGCTAGTTATAAGTAGTGAGAAATGAGTATCTGTATAAGCACGTAACAAACCCATAATATATGCATTCTTATTAAAAATTAGAACAGAGTACATTGGGTTGTTCGATTCGAGCTTCTTGAATAAAAAATTAAAATTAAACTTTTCTTTTTATTTAAAAAAAAAAAGGTGTCATCAGAAACCATTTAATAAAGGGTACTGACTTGTTGTGTTGTCTTGGGCCACCCCCTAGAGTTAGTTAGGTTGTTGTTGTGAGAAAACTATTAAATCTCTGAACCCAAACACATGAAATGAAGTGCACTTGAGATTGAGAAGTGCCTGTTTTGCAGCAATCAATTTTTTAAAAATTGAAACCCACCTACTAAATCAAACACTTAATTTTTTTTATATATATAATTTAAAATATAAAAGCAATAGTTAACAAATCAATGCACCGAATTCCTTTTTTTTTTTATTCATCATATGAAACTCTGTTGAACATAGAAGTAATTATCATTATTAAGACTCTACAGATAAACAATTAGTAGCCTCAAATCTTGTTGGTATTAGCTATTAATAGTATTGCCCTTTATTCATTAACACTATGAAACAAAATTTCATTCTTGATTAATGCTTGCTTATGCGTGTGATGTGAGCCATAGCTACATCTACATGCATTTATTTCTTACCAAAGGAAAATGAGAGAAGTAAATCTTATATTTTGACATTATTTGTGAAGTGTTGCTATTTGACAACTTAAGGTGTTCAACACCACATGAGGTGACACCCTATGGTTGTTTAGCGATATCTCATAATATTTATAAAATTCAAATGTATAGGACTCAATATTGAATTACGTCAATAGTAGTATGTTACATTCTTGTGGTGTTAGGCACCAATAATATCTCTTAGCAATTCTCTTATTTGTATGTGTATATTTATAGATAACGACTTTAAGTCATTAAATGAAAGTTAAGCAACTAATTAATGAAAATTTAACTCTAAATGGGGATAAAAATTGAGGCTAAAAAATAACATAACATAACATGGCCATACAAGCATGTGCAAGTTGGCCAAACAGAGATGGAAAGAATGGTCCCAATGAACACATGAAACTCCTCACATGGCATTCCCAAATGGGGTCCTTTCTCACGTGAATAAAAGAACAGTACTGATATGTTAATATGTTTTCTTCCCAACTTTTTCTTGATAGTTACTTAGAAAATGAGTTAAGATTCTTTTTAAGAGAAGGATATTGTTTTTGATTGTGTGTTATATGATATTAACAAGGTTGCTGTTGGGTATTAGATTAAGAAGACTACAATTGAGAATGAGATGTTATTTGATTGATGTTGTTCAATGTTGATGGTGGTGGTGGTGGTGGTGACATGTGAAAGAAGAGTGCATGACCATAATATTATTATTATCCAATTGGGGTTTTGGTGGCCATTCACTTCACATAAATGCCAACGAGGTGTTGGGAGGCAGAGACGTGAGCATCATTTAATTCTTGCTCAGATGATGCAGAGTTGAGTTGGTATGGCCCTCGCCCTCTGCTCTGCTATGCTCTTTAAAGGCTACAAACATTGCTATCTGTTCTGTTAGCCTTTTCGGCTACATTTGTATCTGCCATTGCTCACTTTTTCTTGCTCTATTTATTATGACCATTTTCCCCTCTTCTCTTTCTATGACAACTCAAATCAAGGAAGGGGGTATTATTGGCCCATTTGGGATAAATACAAGTAAGATTTTACTAACGATCTCATTAACCAAATCTTAATTGAGATTGTGCTGATATTATAAAGTTTAAAGACAAAACTCCATTAGTATACACAACTTTTGTTTTCTCTTTAATTTTTGCTTTGGTAAATAGTTATTAGTATAATGTATTGTTTGGTGGGGGTAATAAAGGTGTGATGATGTTGTTGGTGTTAGTGAGTTAATGAGTAATGACTCGATGTCATGTGCTTGAGTTGATGAAGTGTGCTTGAGTTGATGGCATAGGGACAAACATTGACAAATGAGGGTAATCATAAAAAAAGCTAAGCTATTCCACAACCAAAAAAAAAAGTTAAAAAAAATATTACTTTCATTGCCAAAGAAAAATAAAGTAAATAAAGGTAAAAATAAAAAATAAAAAAAGAGAGGCATCACTTGCTATTGCTATGCATCATTCTGTAACAAAGTCTTGTACGACTCAACTTTGACATTCATACTATTGCTTTGTATGACTGGACAATTTCAAAGCAAGACCAAAAAAAAAAAAAAGTAAAAATCACAAAATCATTCAAATCCTATAAACCGGAAAAGAAATAAAGATGGGTTTTGAATTTGGGGGGGAAAGGGACACACAGTTGGTTTGGACTTTAGAAGGAAGCTTAGGAAGAAAGAAAGAAAAAGATGAACAAAAGGAAGAACAAAGGGAACAACGCTTCCGCGCCTACTCCTAAAATGTGATTGTATTTTTTGGTTGAAGTAGGCCGAGGTTGGGCAGTAACAGATACACAAACTGGCAATACAATGGGATAATATGATAGTATTGACATGTGTTACATAATGTACACTTGTCAAAATATGCCAAACATTTAAGAATGGAGACAAAACAATGGGTGGGATATGGTAAATGCTTTCTTTTTTCTTTTGGTTTTTTTTTGGGGTGTTTAAAAGGTAAGAGATATGGATATGATATGGGGAAAGGGGTAAATGCTATATAATTGTAAAATTATAAGGGAAAGAAAAAAAAAAAAAGATCAAATGAAAAGAAGAAGAAAAAAATGCCCTTTTTCTTTTGGCCATTTAATAGAAGACTCAATACTCATATACTACTAGCATTGATGACCTCTGCGACAAGGAAGTGCACCAGCATTGGAAGTAATGGTTCCAACCATAGATGAGGACTTGGCTCCCAAGCTTGAGGCTCTAGCATAGCTATTCGCGGCTCCTGCGCCAGATGGGGTGAAGTAGGCACCATTCAATAGCAGATCTCCCTCTGACCTCCAATTCCAGTTTTTCCAGACACCAGCAGATGTCTCCACCCTCTTTGTCACCTGACCAGGGAAATTTAATTTATGTTAAAAAAACCTTGTTATTGTGAAGAAGCATATGTAAAAAGCTGATTGGTAAAATAGAATTGGAATTGTATTTATTATACCTCTTTTGCAAAACGGTTAGTTGGAGCAGCGTATCTGTTACCCTGGCTATTAATGGTGGGATCTGCACTTCCACCAATGGCATACATCTCCCAATGAGTGTAGTCATTGTTCACCACATGGAAATATCCGTGCCTACATCTGCCATTATTTGATGATTTGTTTTATTAGCAGAAGAACATTAAAACATTAATTACTCAGCTAAGATAAGATATAGGAGAGCCCTTTTAATACCTTGGCATTCTCTGGATAAGACCTTCTCCAAAATGGTTGTAGGCAATGGTAACTTGCATCAACTTGTCTTTTGTGTATGAATCACTATGTCCCAACAGCATAACCTGTTTTCCAATTCACACAAATGTCAATGTCGTACCCTCAAAAGATAAATGGACTGTTAAAGGAGATGAGAAATGTAGTGTGAATGATAAACGCACCTCATTGTGGTGGGTGAAGTGGTTGTTGGAAATGGTAATGGCAGTCGAGCCCATGACAGCATCGACGAGACCATCGGCACAGTTAGAAAGTGAATTGTGATCAACCCAAATGTGGCTTGATCCAAAAATTGAGACGGCATCACCATCAGAAATTGTTCGCCACCCAAAATGAGAGGGCGAGCTCCTAACCATGGCGTTGCCAGTGGGCTTGCAGTCATGGATGTGGAGACCATGAATAATGATGTTGGTGACAAATTGAACGGTGATGCAGGCTCCATTAGCAATGTGGACATTGACACCACGACCATCAATAGTTTTGAAGCTGTTCATGATGAGCTCCTGCTTTAACTGGATAACCATGTCTCTCTTGAATACAATCCACAGAGGCTCTTCCTGGATAACAGCATGACGAAGAGTTCCGGGCTTTGGGTTAACAGGGTCATCGTCCTTGGGATCAGTGACCACATAGAAGCGACCATCACGACCACCAATGGCGTTTTTACCAAAACCAATGCTACAGTCAGCTAAACGCTTGCGGTTCTTTTGCCAGTTGGGGTCACAGCGCCAGCAGTCATCAATTGGGTTCCCAGTTCCACATGAGAAGAATCCAAGCTTTCTCCTCTCAGTACTGTTGCGAATTTCCCTGTGAACCAAACCATAGTTTTATTTTTTGTCATCATTATTGTCGCACACAAATAAAAAGTTCAATTTCTTTTTTTCGACACCTTAATAAAAAAAAACTCAGAACATAATAGTGTCATTACAAAAAATGTCAACCAAGTATGTACATTTACTGTTACACTACAAATTTGTGGTAAGAGTGAATTTCGTAGTTGGTGAGGGTGTCGGTGGTGTACTGCTACCTCTTTCCTATTTTCTTTCATTAACCTTAGGCCAAACACAATAGGTGGCCTTTTCCAGGAAAACTACAATTAACTCTTTTTGTCCATTTGTGACAACAGAAATACAAAAAAAATGAATCCTTCCAAAGTAACGGATAGAATTCCGTTAAAGGACTAATTTTGACATACAGTTACATTTACCCTAAATCAATTACTTTTAACACTATGCAAGATATTCTATCAAAACCACAGGTCCTTGTACAGATCATTTACATGAGCACTTTACAAAATAGCAATGTCTCTTCCAATTAAAAAAATAATAATTTAATAACAAAAGAGGACTAAAGAAGGGTAGCGTCAACCAATTCTTTCTTTTTCCTTTGCATGTTACCAGCACATGAAAAAAAGACCAAATCATCTTTATTTGAAAAACCCTTTTCACCAAAATCATTCACACCCACTAAGAGCTCTGTTTAATGTCACAGTCATTCATTTGTCTGGGCACATAAAGATTCATATATACCAAATAAAGAACTAACAGAGCTTAAGAAAATGGTTCAGAAAAAGTGACAGTTAGAAAATTTATATCCCCTAAACATAGATTTATGCAAGTACTGACAAGTTATACAAGAGCAGAGGACCATCTATATCTAATAAAAGATTCTTCCCCCAACATTTTATCTCTTTGGAGAGAAAACCACAGGAAGCGTAATGATAAAAAAAGACAAGACCTATAATGGCCAAAACAAAACCAAAATATCATCAAAATACATGTAACCTCCCCAAAAGGTTTGACAAATATAGGATAGCAGGTGGGTTTTTCAGAATTGGGTCAGTTGAGGGAGTGGTTCACATTTTATTTATTCAAAGCATACATAATTCTTAAGAAGCTTAGTATGGGCTTGAATGAACTACCCCACCCACCATTAAAACCCCCATTAGTGATTGCAGTTGGATTCAGAGAATTAGTTCAAATTACAATAATTCTGCTATACTATACTAAAAAAACACGTACTATACATTGATTGATATCTATACATATATATATTATACACATAATTAAGGAGAGAATGTGAAGAAGATAACCCACATTTCAACCATGGAAGCAACTTCATCTGGGTTTTCCACTGCATGTTCATGATTGACAGCTTCCTCATCCTTACCAGAACCTCTGTCCCAAAACAAAATTAAAAAAAATACAACCGACAAATCAGTAAAATTCAAAACCCATTACTCGATTTTTTTTTTCATTATTACAAAATTTTATGGAGTAAAATAAAGCCATAATTAATCCTTCCACCATTTTTATTTATTTTTTAATAATACTATTTACTCGACCATTGTTGGGCTCAAAGGGAGTACGGAAATGAGCAAATGGAATGTGTACACGTGTCGGCTAGATAAAGAGAGTACGCAAACGAGTACTAAGTATAGCGAGGAGTGTCTGTGTGTACAGTGCTCGAGGCACCAAAAAGCAGTCACTGTCAGTAAAACCGTTAAAAAAAGCCGTTTCTAGAGGCGACTCGTCGTGGTAAAGGTGAAATGACGGAACTGCCCACCATGATTTTTCCTTTTTGTTCTGATAGTTTAGGGGTAGTTTGGGGAAATAAAGAAGGGTCGGTGGTTTTTTTTTTTTTGGGTGAGAGCTACGAGGTGGTTTATGAGTTACGAAGGCATTTGGAGGAATCCGAAGAAACAAAACATAACGGAATAAACGGTGTAGATCTGAAGATCCAGATCTAAACGGTTGGGATTCTCGTTTACGGTTTGGCAGAATCGGGAGGGAAATGTTTTTAAGACGGAATAATCTGACGGTCAACATTCTTACGAGGGAGAAAGATTTGACGGTCCAGATCGATTTTCGAAAAAGAAATGTAATAAATGAAGGAATTTAATTAATGCCGGTGAGTGTTTTCGGTTAGGTAGTGTGACAGACCTGGCAGCCATTGTTGAGTTACTCGAGCTCTGCAACTCCTCTGTTCCTTCATCTCTGAAACAAAAGAATAAGAAAAAAAAAATAATAAATAAGAAAATTGAAGTTAGTAATGTGAAACAATTTAAGAGCAGTAATGGAGTTGAGATAAGACAATTAAAGCAAGAGCGTGGGAGTTTCAGAGTTCGAAGAAAATCGCCATTAATGGCATCTCAGTGAATATAATAGGAAAGAAAACAAAACCAAAAAAAAATGCAGCTCCGATCAGCTCAACTCCATAACCGAATAACGAACACAAAAATGCAGCTCAACTCCACAACCAAAATAAAAAGACGAAAACTCAGAATTCAAAAGGGTTTATGAAATTCTCAGAAGAAGAGTCTCTGGTTTTTGATTTTCAGAGAAGGAGAAGTAAACCTCGAATCCATGCGAACTCTGGCCATTACTCCGGCGAAACAGAACATGAGAAGAACAGCAACCGAAACACAAACCCATCTCCGAGACACCGCCATTAACCTCTTCTTTCTCTCTCAACAGTACGAGTCTTTCTCTCTCTCTCTAGAGAAGAGTGTTGAAAAAAGAAAGAGAGAAAACACTAGTTAGTAGCAGTAGTAGTAGTAGTGCAGTCGTAGAATGAAGCTGCTCCCACAATACGGCAGTTTTTATAGACTTGTTTGTTTGTTTGTATCACGTTATTAAACTTAACGCCGTTTACAGTTATCCAACTTTTTCCTTCTTTATTAAAAATAACTCTTTTTTTTTTAATTTTTTTTTTTTTTACTCTGGTTAGGTTCACTTATAACCCAACAACCAAACAAACCCCTTCCTTCCACTACTAACTAACCTCTCCTCTCAACTGATATTTTAACCGTCTTCTTCTCTTCCCGTGCACGTGCATCGCTCGACCACTCATGTGCCTGTTCTTTTTTTTTTTACTGTTTTACTGTGGGACCCACATTAACACCCTTATCTTGCCACGTAGGCGTGACCGTTATGGAGGTGAGACCATTGTTTTCCGCTGATTTTGCGTCAAGCAATGAAAAATAAAAATAAAAATGAAGAAAAAAATAAAAAATAATTTTAATTTTTAATTTTTAATTTTTAATTTATTTTTAATAATAAGGTGGGAAAGGGAATGACATTCCCAGGCGCCAATCACGGCTTAAGGCATTGACTGCTCCCTTGAACAAATTTCAACCATTGAGCTTCAAGGAAACTTTTGTTTCCAGCCTGTTTTAATGATATAAATATAAATAATTATTTTTTAAAATTAATAAATAAAAATAATTAAGGGCTTGTTCGGTTGGATTGGAATGGAATGGCAGCTTGAATTGAAAGTGCTTTTTCATTGGTTCCCAGCTTTAAAACTTATGTGTGACTAAGAACAATGTTACATTTCAATCATGTGGGTAGGGAAGTAGGACCCTATATATACATTATATATTATCTAATATAAGTAATCAAGTTTCACATGGATTTATTTTTATTCAAAGTTTCAATTTAATTTTCTTAAATACATCTTTTATTACCAATTTTTATATAGGAAAATATGAGTTTGACTAGTTTTTGTATTTTGTTAAATGACAAATTAGTTTCTGTGTTTTACAAAATTAATCAATGTAATTTCTTATACCAAATTTCGGTAAAAAAAATTCAAATATAATATTTCATTCTTAGCTCATTGACCACTTTCTTTGCTTCTCTGAACCCATCGCATCACTAACGACCCGAGAATTTATATTATAATTGAAAATATTTTGACTAAAATCGGGTCTAGGGTATTATTTTTGATCTATTTTGTAAAACATAGGGTCCGAATTGTCATTTAACAAAATACATGGACCGGTCGCGTATTAAAAAAAAACAAAAGGCCAAAATAGTATATTCATTTTTTTATATATGTTTTCTGATAATATAATGTAAGATGTAATTAATTTTTGTAAGTCTCTCCAACTATACTCTTTAATTAAATTTATTCTAAAAAAAAGAAATACTTAGTATTAATTTATATGGAGTTGATGATAATATTTGTGTACCTAAAATTATTTTTCAGGTAGAGTCCACAGAGACATGTGAGCCCTGAGAATGTATATTGTTAAAGTTAGTTGAAGAGTCCATAAGTTGGACTACTCTACTCATGTATTCAAACACAAAATAAACTTGAATTGAAACTAAACATATATGGCACATGTGATGTGAGTGAGTACGAACACATTTTGTGATTTTAGTACATGTGATGAGATTGACATGAGATGATTCTTCTATATCTTTCATTTTGGTCGTGAGAATTTTTCAGAAGAATAAAAAGCTTCACAAGATTAATGTTAATGGCAAAGACTAATATACAATATTACTATATGATTGGACATCTTAGACCATCTCCAATGGATGGTGTATAATTTATGTTAAATTTGACTAAAAATATGTGTCAATAATATATTTGATCTACTTTTTACTATGGGTGCACTTGAGTCGGTTTTTTGAGTTTCGGGTGCATCGAGTTCGAGTTTTGCGTGTTTCAAGTGGGAAAATATGATACCGAACTCGCTCCGAAATTTTTAATTTTGGGGTGATTTCGGATTTCGAGTATTGGGTACTCCAATACACAATGTGCAAACTAGCTAAAAAAAAATCAATATAACTATTAATGTTTAATAAAAATATACAAAACAATAAATTTTTTTCATTAAAAGATAAATTAAAAATTAAAAAATTAATAATTTGTATTAATGAGTGGTAAAAGAGTAATTAAAAATGTGATATTTATTGTGGGTCAAATTTGGCTCATGTTATATTTTGTGTCAAATTTGACACAACTTTTAGCATGTGTCAAATTTGACATATTTTATACTACTATTAGAGATGGACTATAAAATAGTTACACACCATTTTTATAGCACTCTATTAGAGATGCTCTTATAGAGCGTCCAGCACCAAAATTACATCGATAACAATTTCTCGCATCAACCATTCTTGGGTATCCTTAGCAATATTTTTTTTAGTATAGTAGAAATCGTCTTAGATGTGTGTAATTTGTTGAAAAAGCTAACACATCACACGGTTGATTACTCTATGCATTATTAGTCTTTGAGAATTTGCATACAAAGATGTAAAGAAAACACATTTAGGATTCACATGAATTGCAAGAGATGATTGCGTATTGGTTTGGATCCCAACATGTGTATCCTACTCTTTCCCTTTTTTTAGTCACTCTTTGGACAAAATCATTTTTGGTTTGCCAAGTTTCTAAGTAATAAAGGATTGAATTTTCTGTTTTTTTTATTATTAATTTAATTTAATTTTATAATATTTAAGTAAAGAAATTCAAATAAAATATGAATTGGGGCATAATTATTTGGTTATTTGGACATCTAGCTAGATTTAGTATAAAAAGATACTCCATCTTTGTTTTTTTTTTCAATTAAAACAAAATATTAGGACAGGAAAATTCAGTTTTGACCAATGCTTCACATGTTGGCATAAACCCCTTATTTCGGGTCATAATGATTTTATTCTTTTTTTTTTTTAAAACAAAAAACAAGAGTAATTTTTTCAATTATTCTTATTTTTTATTATAAAGTGACAAGATTATTTCAATCAATAATGATATGTGCATTCAAAATATTCTCAAAAAATTGGGACAATCACATTGATGTGACAGTTTAGCCTAATCAATCACATTTATTAGAATTTGGACTTACTGTTTTAAAAAACAGTCACACGTCATTGTGTTTAATGTTTGAGTGCATATTTTTAGTGCACATATCTTTATTATGTGTCAATGGGTTAGACAGCTTATATAGTGTTAGTTGCAATCATGTGCCTCTTAGCAACAATATTGTAGCTTTATTCACTAGCTCATTTTATTTTATTTTGGATATTTGACAATTTCAATCCCCCAAATATAATATATATATATATATATTATAATTTGATCCCTAAAATAGTCCCCAAATTTCTAGGCGCCTAATAAGACAGTTTTGTTAACCTAGTTAAAAAAATTTGAGATTTTTTTCTAGGTTAGATTAATTAAAGCTTGAATGTTCTATACTTTTATAAAATTTTAGAAAAATATTTTTTGCTATTCTTTCCACTCATAATTTTTTTTTTACTAAAATCAAAATTTCAAAGATATAGCATGTTTTAATCTAAAAAAAGGCAAACTCATCAATATTTGTGGATATACTTATTTAGTTTTCAATCTAGATTGTGTTACTCATTAATGGCTTGGTTAGCTTTCATTTAAGTAATATATATGTAATTTATTGTTAAGATCTATATTAGCTTTTTTTATTGAGTTTTGCCAACTTATATCTAATTCATATTAACCATTATTAAGATACCTTTTAACAATTTTTTCGTCGAACACTTCTAGTCATAAACGGACCTACATGGAAAGAATTTAATAATAATAATAATATATATTTACTATTTAATCTATTTTAAGTAAATTTTTGCATTTACTCTCCCATTTTAATGTAAATTTTGTCCTTATGTCATATTTTTTGTAAATTTTTACATTTATGTCCTTTTAAATATATTTTTTTAACTTTCATCCCGCATATACAAAATTTCAAACTTGGTTTTGGCTGATAAAACTTCGAGAAAAAAAAACTCTATTAATGGAAAAAGCCAACTTAATTTGCAATGACATCGACCTCATATGTAAAAATTAAGTAGTGTATCAATTTTAAGTGACCATCTCTCATTTCTAACTATATTTTGAAATTTTTTCTTTTTATTCTTGTTATATTATTTTTTTCTGCTCAAACACTCACAACACAGTGTATTTTTTAAGTGGTATTATGAGAAATGTGATTATAAAAATAAATAATATTAAACTAAATGTATTTAGTGGCTATTTTGGGTTAAATAATCTTAAAAGTTAGTATTTTTCAAGTTATCCTAATTCATATGATTATTTTCAGTCAGATCATAATAATATGTAGTATATTTGTTTTTCCCCTTGTCTTTGGATTTAAAAAGATGAGTACATGACTCCATATATGATTTTGATTTGAGTAAATAAGTACACCACTTTCTATATATATATATAAAATGTAATAAATCCAAGCTAAAATTATTTTACTAAAGGTAATATTCATTTATTACAAACTTGAGGTTCTATTGATGTCTATTAATGAAGCAGGTGCTAGCAAAATTTACCCACCAATTTCAACTTATATATTAATGCATTTAATTTCATTTTTTTACAGCTATTAATGCAAGGTAATAATGAAAGAAATAATATATAATTGTTGTCAATACTTTCATGTTTTGATAATGTTGTTTTAAACAATGTATACTAGTACTCATGTATTAAACTAATCAAGCCCATAAAGTTAATTAAATTTTTTCATTAATGTATAATACTTATGAATCATAAAATGATACTATTATAGCTCCATTAATACTCATTATAAATATGTATATATATAACTGTTTTTAGGATTTTTTTTAATTAGATGTTTTTTATTTGTTTTATAATTTTATGCAATTTTTTTTAGGAATTATAATAAGATTACATTTTTATACTTTAGGATGAAAAGAGGTATTTTAAGAGTACTTCCAATGTGTTTTCTATTTTATTTTTTCGAAATAAATTATACATCAAATTTTCTATTTTAAAGTACGCTTCTCTACTTTTTATTTAGATTATTTAAATATTATATTTTTTTAAAATAATTTTATTCATTTCAAGTATGAAATATTATGAGAGAAGAGATAAGAAATATGAGACAGATATTTTAAAAAATATTTATAGAATAAATAGTAAAATGTAAACATAGATAGTTTACTATAGCACTATGTAAAAAAATATGTATTTTAGCTAATCTATTATAGTGGTGTTTTGAGACTATTTTATTTTTTATATATATATTTTACATAAGCCATTAAAAATTGATCTAAGATTGAGAAAACACTGCTTTACTCTCCCATGTTTCAGCTAAATACTAAATTTAACCTTATGTATTAAAAAATTCCAGTGATAGCCTATTTTTTTTCTTTCTAATGATACTAAATTTTGACCTACTTGATTTTGGTTATAAAAAAATCAATTAAGTACTTTTACCCTTGTTTTAACAAATTAATAAAAATTTAGCTATTTTAAAACTATTTTCTAAAATCTCATATATATTTTTAATAAAATTTATTATTATTAATTTACATTTCTTATTTTAATAAAACAAGGGCTAAAAGGTCTTTTCTCCTTTCAATAAGTCATTTTTCTTCCGTTTTTATATAATTTTTAAAATCACATATGACATTTTTTTTATAAAAAATAAAAATAATAATAAATTATATTAAAATAAGGATAAAATATGCTATATATATTTTTTTGTCATTTTTATAACATTTTTTTTATTATTCTACTTTTAAAATAAAAAATTAATTAAACTACATTAGTTTTATAAGAATAAAGGTAAAAAGGTCTTGTTTTTGTTTTTTTTTAAAAAAAAGTTTGACCACAAGTAGTTTTGATAGATTATATATATATATAATTAATAAGGATTATCATTTGAATTTTCTAAAACGAAAGTCAAGAGACTATAATTTAAATTTTTCTTACTAAGATTATAATCAAAGTCTACGTACCTTTTTGCTCTATTTTTTTTTTTTTTGTGCTAATAATCACTATTAAATACTGACTTAATCAAAAATGTACCACTCTTCCACATTTGTCTAATTTATCACTATTAAATACTGACTTATATATTGACTGAAATTGAAAATTTATGAGTTTTCATATGTTATAGCCTGACATTTTTATTAAGTTTCATACCTTAGCTTTATCATAATCATGAGTCAGCAAAAATATATTACTCACATAGTTGGTCCATTTATGTAAAATGTTTATGAATAAACCACTTATTTTCAACATTAAATATATATATACAATTAAATATATATATGTAGTTTTATTTGGCAGCTATTTTAATTTTCTCTTCTGACATCTTTCCTAAATAAAGATTCCATAAAATTTTAAAATCATAAAAGAATTTTATTACATTTTTAAAGTTTTCATCAAGTACAATATATCATATTAATAAAGTTTGCATTTCTTATCTATTATATATTTATAACTAAAGTAATAATAATACAAATGGAAAAAGATATACTTTTGGTTTATTTTTTACAATTGATAATATAATCTACTAGTGTTATATAGTAAATGTATTAGAAGAATGACTTAAGAAAAATGATTTATTATTTAAATTTAAAATAAAATATTAATGTCAATCTGTAAAAAAAATTATTTATAAATATTTAATTAATTAAAATGGATGAAAAAAAAGAATAAAATTGACTCCAGTCATAATTGGTGCAAGTTGTGTCAACCCAATTATAATGGCATTATTTTTTAATTATTAAAATTAAATTTAATGATTAATTTAGTTGAATTAATGCCACCACACATCTCCTCAAATACAAAAAAAAACCCCAAATAAAAATAAAAACATACTCTAATTGTACTACATTTCTCTTTATAATAGCATTATGTATAAAAAAAATATGTATTATAACTTAATGGTACTATACATTTTCTCACAAATAGAAAAAGTTAAAATTTTTTATTTTATTTATATGAATTTTTTTTTCTGTTTTTTTATAAAGTTAATGTAATGACTGATGCCAATTCGAGTGAATGTTTCTAACAAAATCAGATTTTTAATTTTAGTGTTTTTACTGGGGTAAAGTAAAAGCCAGAAAAGTTAAATACACTAAACTCAGGGTAGTAGATTATTATATATATATATATATATATTATTAATTATTATTATTATTATTGCCTTTTTAAAAAAGAAAAAAAGTATGATTCGGGTTTGGGAAGCGGGAGTAATAAAACTTGAAACCGAACCCGCCAAAAAGGGACTATATAATATATACTTATCTCGAAACTATTCAAATTGGGTCAATTGGGTTAATTGGGTAGGGACAGAAATGTAATTTGACAAAGTAAAAAAAAAAAGAGAAAAGAAGTTAGTTGAGGGCTTTTCTTTGTTTCAGTGATTATGGCTTTAAGGGGGGCAACGATTATGTTCCCATGCAACAACCAAACCAAGTGGCTCCCATCATGGCTACCCTCCTCACGCCTATCCCACACAAAACCCTCTTTCTCACTTATTTACGGTTTTACCCCTTCCTCCCTCCTCCATCACCCCCAACTCCAAGCAATGTCTCCACAAAAAGTTCCATGCACGGCTCATCATCATGGCTCATGGCTTTACTAGTACCATGAGGACCATTGATTGTGTGGAGTGGACCATTGATGGGATTGGATTACTTAATGTACATGAGTTTGACTTTTTTTAAATTAACAACTTCAATCATGCTTAATCTCGATCTAGGTCAAGATCGAGGAGTAATGGAGTCGGTGTTTGAGTTTGGAGATAGTGACGGAGCCAGGGTTAGAGTTTGGGAGCAATAGTTCTTGATTTTCTTTTTGTTTATATTTTAGGGAGCTTCTTAGGTAGGGGCATCATCAGTGCCTCTACTGTAGGGACGTTTTCTATTTTTGGCACCTGAATAAATTATATAGTAATTTTTTTTATATGACGGCATACGTGATAGTTATAGCAGACATCTCACTCCATCTTTTAGAATATTTCGAATAATTTACAATGCCAAATTAGAGTTGAAACAATATCTTTTACACAAAGTGCAGCTGACTGTTTGAACCCTGATTCCAATACTATACATTATTCGAAACTTCCAGAACACTGGTGGGATACATGCTATAACTATAATATATATCGTCATACAAAAGAAATTGAATTATAATAATAATATTTTATAGCTTCGTCACTGAGATCAAGTCAAGTTCTGTCAAAATTAATGTTTGATTAGACGAATCACGCTTGACAAATGAAGGTTAAATGGGGTAAATTAATCATGAACTTAATTGAAATCTTGTAATTTGATAACCCTTTTTGCTCTTCTAATCACTGCTTACCTTGCTTAATTTTGTTACATAAATGAATTAGATTGGAAATGAATCAAGGCCCCACATCACAATCACAAAAAAGAAACCACCAATCAAGCATGCACATTACCTTACCTTGTTATACACTCAAGAGAAGAAACAAGGAGAGAGAGAGAGAGAGGGATAGAGACATAACCTCCTTTTACACTTTTTATTTTTACTCAATTGATTTTTCATTTTCATTTTTATTTTTACATAATTGAAGAAAAGAAAAAGAGAGATTTAGTTGGCCAATGTTATAGCAACTAATTTGACCTTTTTTTTTACTTTATTTTCAACAAAGTGAGTTGCAGCTATGACTTAGAAAGAGGGAGTATTGACTAGTTCTCAAAATGTGCTATAGAATGTTCTTATTAAGCAGCCTAGTAACCAATCCATCTTTCTAATAATAATAATAATTTTACCTTATTATTCTTTATAACTAACTAACACATGGTTTGTTGTAAAATATATTCATTTTTTAATTGAGTTTGATTATTTGAAATTAGTTTCAATTTAATTAGTCAAATGACACTTATTCTAGAGGACTGTCAATCAAGTCAGGTGGGAGAAGTGTATTTTTCTACTACTACTACTACTACTCTCAATTGTCAAATTTGGTTAGCTTAACTTCTTTATACATTCTTTAAAAAAAAAAAAAAAAATTCTTTATACATTTAAACGTTTGGTGAATTTGATTTATTATAATATAATAATATGATCATCACAAATTTGCATTATGTTTTCGGGTATTTATTAGATCAGCTTACTCTTGATGACCAAATAATAATTTATACCAAAGTTGATTTAAAACATTTTTTGATGGGTACTTCTATACTAACCATGTTATAACTTTTATTTTCAATAGGAAATCATGCAAATAATAGTGTGTTTGCAAATAAATTATGAATATTATTAATGAAATATGTGTATCTCAATATTAAATTATATCAATTATTATATACTTACTATATATATAAATATAAAATTTTAACATTAATGTGGTGTTTGGTATGAAGTTTGAGTTTGTAGGAGTAGAGTTAGATATGATTTAGATTAATGGAATGTGAAACTCAAGTGCTCAAAGGGATTAAGATTACCCTCAAATTAAGCTGAAAAATAAGACTCACTTGGAAACATAAATCCACAAACCATAAAAAATAAATTTATCAAACATGGGATAGACTTGACATTCTTATTCTCACTAAACCAAACTCCCGTACCAAACACCTCCTAAAGATTAACCCTATTACATGGCTAAGGAAAGTCATATTGTGATTAGGGAGGCTGAAGTCTCCCTTGATTTAAAATATTTGAAGAAAAAAATTATAATTATTCTGTTAGTTTTATTAAGAACAAGTTTAGTAAACAAATTATATATATACATATTTTTATAATCAATTTCATCTCATTAATTATCAAAATAAACAATTAATAAAAATAATATAAAAACATTTTTTTTTTTAAAAATTATTGTATTTTCCACCTCATATCAAGTCTCTGGTCTCAACCGACAAAAAATGGGTAAATGGGGGAAGGACTTGTAAATAGTGGTAAACCTTGATAATTGGTAATTTTCGGTTTTAATTTTTGCAAAAGTAGCATCCAATTAAATAATATTTTTAAATAGTCATTTTATAGTAAATAATCTAAAAAAGAAAAAACATTATTAGAGTGGACAAAATTCAATAAAAGCTACTAGGCATTCTCACCCAAAAGAAAAGTCAATTAATCAACAAAACTTAAAACTAGTCAAATCTCTACTAATCCAAAGACGAGTTATATTTTAAATTAAAAAAAATGATAAAATCCTAAATCTATAGATAAAAATTAAAATAATAATGGGCACACAAATTACACATATTTGGGGAATTCTCCGCCACCTCCCAAAAAAAGGTATACCGGTGCACCCCATGATGTTTTTGGCTCAGGAAGTATTTTTCGGTGAATTTCTTTTTGTGACTGTGTACATTATAGTTATTTACAGTATCCTGTAAATTTTGAGAAAATTATGAATAATTTATAGTGTTGAAAATTAGGTTCAAAACAAGTTGTTGAACGTGTAACTAATTTTTTTTTATGCACGTGGAAGGTAACATATTTGATCCTTATTTTCGACACTATAAATTATTTGGAATTTTCTGAAAATTTGCAAGATGTTCTAAATAACGACAATATACACGGTCATAAAAAAAAATTCGCTGAAAATACTTTCCGAGCAAAAAACACCAGGGGGTGCACCCAAGAATTCGCCTATACTATTAATTTGAACTATTACTAGTTTTTATGTGAAATTATATTTTTTTTATACGATTGAAAATTAATAATAATACTGTTGGAAAAATAGTTGTTATTAACATATTTTGAGACATGGTACTTAAAATAGATTTAGAGAGAATAATAAATTATATGTTCTAAAGTAAGTTATAGAATACCATATAAAATGTAGGATTTGAGAGAATCCCATATTAGAAATAAAGCTCTCTTTCATTGTTTTTTAACACCATAAAAGGATGTGAGAATTTTACATTATCTATAGGGAAAACTGGAAAGATACCCAGTTTTATTATTTACTAATTACAAATAGATACAAAATTTATTTTATTGATTCTTGGCCATATTTAGCGAGCGAGTGACCAAACTGCCCCTCTTACTTTCTTCAATGTCTCCATCTCAATCCTCTCATTTTTTTTCTTTTAGAGCCAGCACTACTGCCTCATTGCCATTGTGCCTTCACCACTGTGCCTCCCCTATCTTGCCCTAACACCGTATCCTATGTTGTTATCATCACCATCGACAATCACAACAATATTAAAGAGAAAAACATGACAAGGGTAGAATAGACAGTTTGTTAAAAAACTAGGTATAAAAATAAACATTTTAGAATATGGGTAAAAGTTAAATGAATTTTCTAAAACTAGGTATAGAGTCTAATTTCTACTTATCTATAAATGTATCAAATGACCCCTTGAATAATATAATTTTTTACAAAATTAATAACTAAATTCTTTTTAAATTTTTCAAGGGTTTTTTATTTTCTAGGATATTTTATGTGTAATTTTATCCAACTCTCTCGTAGTACAAAAATAAAAAATAACAAACTAAATATGTTAATATTAATCGCTAATTTTATTAAATTTTGTACAAACCATAATTATCACTGATCATAATAAAACAACATATTTACAGATGAGTAGAATTATTGTTTAAAATTTTTATATGTATCTTTGAAATATAGTACTACATAAATTGAATTTTAAATGTATTTTTTTATGTTAAAAATAATAAATAATAAACATAAACATAATAAAACAGTAGTACATGCATGCACATTCCAATAGCAGTCTTATTAATCATCATAGTCTTTTTTTTTTAAAAATAAAATAAATTATGCAGTTAAACTTACTTTCACAACATTAAATATAATTTAAATGAAAAAAAATGTCTCTAATCACACTTATTCTGAAAATAATATGAAGGATTTAAAGACTATAACGTAGCTATTCATCTCTTATATCGATGGTTTGGACGAATATATCTGTCGATTATCTATTGGACATCTACCCGTTTAGACTCTTATTTGAAAAGGAAAAAATGTCTTAGCCTAGAAGTCTTTAGGTTCTTTTTAGATCCTTAAAGTTCTGTTTTTTAAATGTCAAAACAAAACTATATTTAGAAATAGTATTTTTTGGGGTAAATATTCATTTGGTTTTTTGTTGTGTTTTATCGAAATACGTGCAACTGTATATATTTGGTATCTTATATTTAAATTTTATCAATATGATCAAACTGTCATTAATTATATGAATTTTAAATTTAAATTTAATTAATTAATTACATATAACTGATGACAGTTTGATCATATTGATAAAATTTTATTATTCGAATTTGAGTCAAGGGTACCAAATATGCATAATTTCAAATTATAGAATATCAAATAAGCATCATTGAAAACATAAGGTACCAAATATGTATTTTGATAAAACACATATTATAACCAAATGGTTATATATATATATATATTTTTCATCTAGATGTTTTGACAAAATAAATAAAATAAAGCTCAAGCCCAATATATAACATTACACATTAATTGACAACTACTAACTAAATAAATAAACATTTACTTGGTTACCCAACGACATAGACTATATTGCATTATAGAGTTTGTTGGGTTTTGGTATACTTGACCTTAAAATTTCAACAAGAAAATGGGAAATTTTTGATGGATTAGGCCAATGTGATGATCATATAACAGAGCTGGTAATTAATTATGTTGGTGTACCAATTTAGTGTAGAGAATTTATGTGTATCATATCTTTTATCTTAAAACATTTATGACTATGTAATAATAATACAACACCCTCATACGTACCAAATATTAATGTTGAACTAAGCCTAAATGGAATATTGCATCACATACACGTAATTATGAGTAGTACATACATACGTACCTAAATATGTAAGGTCAGCCATGGGGACGCGTGTCCTTATCGTCTTATAAAATATTTTATTGGGTTTTATACCAAGAATTAAGATATTTGTCAGATTATTGTGTCATGTCACTACAAGAAAATAAGAGTTTTATGATTTTATTTGGGAGACATTGAAAATCTACAATGTCTCCCAATTTGGGAGACGTTGTTGCTAGGGTCATTGTAGGTGTATATCTCATGTCTCATAATAAGAGAGGTTGAAAGTCAAACATTGACTTTTATTCTCTTCCAATGAGAGACGTGGGAAGTGACTCACCTTTCACAATGGAAGACGTGGGAAGTCCCTGGGACACATTCAACCAATATAATTTTAATACCTTAATTAATTTTGACACCTCATATTATTAGACGAGGAAGTAACAATTTTTATTATATATACTAAGATAAAATTAGCATTGCATATCTTATTTTATGTACTTATACTAAGATTTTATATACTCTAAGTTTGGTTTGATGTTGATTATTAATTATTTGATTAATCTAATCATTAATCGATCTGACGATTGTAAGATGAATGGAATGCATTTTCTAACAATATACATATATATAATGTTAGAACTTGATCCACAAATGAACGAAATAGTTAGATGTGATGTTTTTCTCTAACGAATTTATGATTTTTTTTTTAGTTTTTAGGTATATCTAGTTTCTGAAATTAATTAACTATAGTCTGTGTAGATTTTTTTACCTTTTTTTTTATATATAATTTTGTTTCTTAAAAAGGGTTATCGTATAATTTTCTAATGTAGTTTGTAAAAATATTTCCTAATTGCTGGACTTGGAGACTATAGTCCTTACATATGTATGAATCTTTTTCTATTTTATTTTATTTTTTGTGAAAAGAAAGTATATATTTGTTTGGATAATGTAACGTCTTCTTATTTCAGGATCATTACACTGTGTACTTAAAATTTTATCAGACTTGCTAATCAAGTCATTTAGCTTAAAACGTGTAACTAAGGTTAGTGACAAGAGTTAGTGTTAAAAATTTTGATCAAATAATCGTTGACTTTTATTTAAAAAGTTTCACATAAATATGGGATCCCAAAATATTACAACTAAACTTTTAAAAAGGGAATTATACACATCAAAAGTTACACTAGCCGGCTTAAGCAGCAAAACAGGGCTATAACTCTAGTTTCTCTGAGATAACCCCGGCCGTGGTGGTCAAGCAGCTGCATATGTACACGCCGCCACCGAAGCTCTCCAACTCATGGCTGGTTAAACTTTCTCTTTCCCTTACCTGCACCACAAAACTCCTGTGAGCTGAGGCCCAACAAGAAAACTCAACATGCAAAATCAAAGAATGTAAACTTTAAAATATCCATTCAACACAATCAGCAATAACAATTAGGGGTGTTCATAAAACTGCCCACACCGCACCACACCGCACCGCAATTTGTGGTTTAAAACCCTTCGTGGTGTGGTTGCAGTTTGTATTTTTGCCAAACCGCGCGGTGCGGTGCGGTTTGCCGTTTTAAATTTTATAAATGCGGTTCAAACCACATCGCACCGCATCATTATATATATTAACTTTTTTATATTATTTTTTTCAATTTTACTACATTTAAAGTTAATGCATAAATATTTGTATAGTATAATATAATATACACAATATCTAGAAAAAAAATATAATGTTTCATAGGATGCTAACACATACTCTAATTTAATCTAAATATATTCCTTCTTAATTAAAATAATATTTACTTTTATATTATATTTTTTCTTTGTTATTAGTTTGTTATATATTTATTATTTTGCTTAAAGTTTATTAACTTGTTGTACATTTAATTATTTTGTTAAACACTCTACGGTTTCGAGATTTATTATGAATCTTTCTTAATTATAATATTTAATTGTTAAATTATTTGGCGATAGGTATAAACCGCCCACACCGCATTTTCGCGGTGCAGTTTATGCAGTTTGAGGTCTATGTGGTGCAAGTTGCGGTTTGGAAAATTGTTCAAATCGCATATGCGGTGCAGTCCAAAAAATTAGAGAAAAACTGCACCACCCGCACCACAAACACCCCTAATAACAATCCATAGATATTAGCACTTAAATTCAAGCAGTTGATCATTGGATCAACTTGGGGCCGCTGCCCTAACCAGTTGGCCTTAGAGCTGAACCCGGGACAATGTCCTAGCTACGTGACCATAGAGTCACCTAGGGCCCTCGCCCTTAGCTCTGTCTCACTAGCCATAAAGTTAGCCCAACCCTTGGTTTATTATCAACCTTAGAGTTGATTAACGTAATAGTACGTTACTGGTTTAGGCCGAAGCCTCTCGATCAACGCACAATGCGCTATTGCCGTCCTTGACTCATAAGTCAAGCCCTGATCCAGGATTACATATCTCAATACAGAAAACAGATGTGGATAGGCACATCCCGATAAACTAAGCACATATGCATGTTAATCGTATAATACCACTGAATAGCCATTTCCATAATGGTAAACATACCTATTTAACGGGGCCACATGCCCTAACCATAGAGTTTATGCAGCGATTATAAAACACTTAAGCATTTATCAACAAACATGTGAACTAGTAGCCTAGCATACACGTCCTAGGGCCCAAGCCCTATTCATAAGAACATATCACAGTCGGGCCAAGCCCTAATCACATACAACACGTATTGGGTGCAGTTTTCTTACCTCAAGTCCAAGTAAGCGTAAACAAGAACGACCCTCGACCACAATCTCATTATGAGCCCTAGCGAACACCTAGTTACAATCCATAAATGGTACTTCGATGAGTTTAAATTCCAAAGCCCACTCCCGGGACCAATCCCACGCCCTTGGGACCTCTAATTCCACCAAACGGGGTGGTGAAATTGTCCCCCGAGCCCATGAGTAAAAACCCTAAAAAATACCCAAAAATCAAGTTTTTAATGCTGAGCTACAGCACTAGAGTCAGAGACTCTAGCCCCAAAAAATTGCAGCCTAGCGCTACAGCACTGACACCAGAATATCAAAATTTTGGGTTTTCTCTTCAAGTTTCCCCGAGCCAAAGCTCCAAAAATCCATCCCTCAAGACCTCCAAACCCAAAATTAACCATAGAAACACACTCTACTCATCAAAATCAACATAACCTAACCAAGTTTTTTCCCCAAAACTCCAACCAATCCCAAAAAGCCATACCCAAGCTCTCAAGCTCCAAACACCATAAAAACAGATTAAGAACTCAGAAAATTCAGAGATTAAAGCTCAAAATCATTACCGTGATGGCTGCCCAGTGGTTCCAAGCTGATCCTAGATTGATTCTACACTCCAGGCTTCAATTTCCAAGCTTGTTTCCTAAAAAAAAACTTCAATTTCCCTCAAGCTCCCAATAAGGCAGAAGAGAAAAACAGGAGAGAGAGTTTGGGAGAGTTCTGCCTGCTTCCTTCTTGTTTCTTTCCCTCTAATCTTCAGTTTCCTATTTTGGCTAAGTATATACAAATCCTACAAAAGACTTAAATGCCCTTAAGTCCAAAACTTGCCCTCTAATGCCCATAGGGGCAGAATAGTCATTTGTCACAATTTCTCAACATTTTCCTTAAATAAATATCAGCTATCTTAAATAAATACCAAATAAATATCCATTACCCAATAATCCCCGGTAAGGTACTAATTTACCAAAATACCCTTAGGCTCACCCCCGAGCCGGGTATTTTTTTTCCTGTTGTGACCTTTTTCGCTAATTGCTCACTAGGATCGCCTCGTGTTGAGTAACCCAAATAAACCCACATAATAATGCAGTCTCTCACTTATATGCACATTTTTATCCAATAAACAGGTATGGGTGACGAGGTAGGCGCTTTCAACACATGGCTGACACCTGGCGGAAGTCTTGTTCGACCATCGACCAGAAAGATTTCTATGGCGCAACGCTTGAACATTATGTACGACCAGCTTGGTCGTATACTCAATATATTTGGAGAAAATCTTATGCAGTTATGATCATATCTGAGATTATCTCCCATGATTTCCTGAGTATATGATTATTTAGGAGAGAATATTTGTAACTAATTCATATAATCCTCCTTGAGCCTATAAATAGAGAAATATAGCTCAAGGAAGGGGACTTTTTGGCTAGTTTATGTTTATACTTTACAAGAGAATTAGAGCTTTCTTTGTATTAATCAGCTCTCTAAGGCTTGTGAAACTCGGAGAACTCTAGTTCTTTGATCACTCCTTGGAGAATTCAAATCAATAACAAATCAAGTGGACGTAGGTTATTACCAGTTTTTTGGGCCGAACCACTTTAACTTACTGTGTTCTTTACTGTATTTGTCATCAAACCTATTCTAACGCATCTTTCCAAATCAAGCATTTGACTCCGTGTCAGTTGGCCAAATCGAGGGTCAACACACATAAATATACAATTATGCCTGCAACAGCCAAATTACCAAAATCGTCATTCTAAACAGAAACAGGCCTACATGCATATTTAATACCCATAAACGTGCACAACTAGTCGTATAATCACATAATTACAATTAATATAATAATTAAACACATAATATCATATATTGTCATCCTGACCTCCTAACTAAGGCCCTAAGTCTTATTAGGAAATTCTGAGACGTTACAGATAATGTATAATTTTCTTTATTTTTAGATGAAAAAAAGAAACATTAGTATAGCCAATCATAGTGCTGTTGCTTTTAAAGTTTACAATCTTTCTTTATGTTCATCCTTTTTAAAAATAGAATAATAATGAAATCTCAATTGGCATAAAATCTTACTCCGATTTTAAAAAAAGATGTCTTCTATGCCATAAATTTATGGGTATTGTATTAATTTATTTTTATTTTTTATTAACGTTAATTAAGCAATATTCTTTTAAATACAAAATATATATACATATATTTTGTCATTGCTACATACATATCTGTGTTACATATATGGATCGGCTTATACTGAATATGCATTCAATATAGAAAAGGAAAATGTGCTTTATGTCAATCTATAAAGTGCTTTTTCTATCTTGTATTTTTGTTTTTAATTTTACGAAACTATTAACAATATATATATATATATATGATAAATATATATTGCATTTATTTGTTGAATTAGTGGATGATATTACACAAAATTTTACCAAACTTTGGTTAGACATACAATAATTTAATAAATTGATGTTTAGGTTTTGAATGACAAACTTAATATAGCTAGAAAATTATGTCTAGCATTATTTGGAACAAATTAAGATGTATGCATATATAGGTATATATATGGAGAGGACAGCATAATTAGATTGTTATGGAAAGTACTTTGTTTGAGATAAAAGCAAAGCTAGCAATCATATGATAAATTTAGAGGTGCTTCTATGTATATACTCCCATTTATTTCTCCATACCCTTTCTAAATAAAAACTCATAAATTTTAAAACACACTTCTAATAAAAAATAATTACATTTGCCCATTAGTAAATAGTGTTTTTTCTTCCCTATTATAATTTATTATTTGAAAAAAATGAAATCATCTTTGACACTCTCAATGAAAAAATAATAATATTTTATAAAAAAAACTTAATTAATCACAATTTTTTATTTTTTATTTTAACTCAAAATAAGATTTTATTTTTTTAAATTAATGTGAAAAAAAACAAAAATAAATTTAAGTTTTTAATAAATAATTTTATTAGAATTAAAATCATTAATAAGATCACACTATTCAATTTTCATGTTTAAAAAAATATATTAAATTATCACTACTAAAAAAATCGATTTGGCGTCTGTTAAAAATCGAAGCTTTTGCCATTTGCGTTAGTGATAACTCTACAAAATAGAGTTATTTTACCACATTTTATAAGCCAATTGTTGCTTAGTTCTTGAGTTTTTAATTAATTTATCAATTTTTTAAGTAATTTTGAATTTATTAGTTTTATTTTGATTTTATGTATTTTTATTTATTTTTTGTATTTATTTTGTTTAATTATGTTGTTACTAATTTATGTGTATTTAATTTCTTTATGTAGGTGTATTTGTTGGGGCAAAATGAAATGTTGGTATAATGAAATGAAGAAATCAAGCCCAAAATGAAAGGCCCAATCCAATTCTTGACAATGCCATGTCATCAATCAATGTGCTTCTTTCTCCACCATTGGATTTGTAACTATAGGAAAAGATGACAATTTTGAACATGAATCCATGTGCTTTTTTTTTAGACCAATAGAAGTGTTATCCTTTACCAAAGAATTTATCTATAAATAGGAGTCTCATTTCACCATTTCAAGCACACCTTCTCTTACACCACTTCTTCCATCTCTCTATTCTCTCCATCTTTTTCTTTTCTTAGATTAGTTTTTATGTATTTTTAGAGGAATAATTTGGAGGTTCATCCTCCAAATTTTCCTATTTATGTTGTAATTTTTATTTTGTTTTTTTTAGTTATGGGTTTCTAATCCACTTAAAATTATTAAGGTGGAGGATGAACCAAGATATAACTATATAGTGTTTATTTTATGTTGACCTCCCAAAATGAGCAATAAAGTTTATGATTTTTCTTCTTCTAAATTTTTCTTTCATCTATAATATCATGTATTTTAGATTGTTAGAACATATTTTACTTGGTTCTTAATTGTGCAAAAACATAGTATTCTTTGATTAAGATGTGTCATTAAATTGTTCACATCCAATGCTTAGAACAAAAATACTATATTTTGCTTTAGAAATAACATTATTTGATTTTTTTGTAGTTTCATTAAATTGATTCACAACTAATGCTTTGAAGTTATACTATTGAAGTGAAGGAAAATCTATATTTTTGAATTAAAGAGAGCTTAAAGGAAGTATAATGTTTTGGAAAAGGTAATTAGATTGATTTCAATTATCACTAAAAAATGGGAAGTCAACATATTAATAAATATTATTATTTATATTTTGTGGATTCTAAAATCTTAATAATTTTATAAATAACTATTAAAAACAAATCTTTTTAGTTTATTTATTTTAACTTTTTTTTAGTATTTTCTTTCTTTATTTTAAAACAAAACACATCAATCTTTGGAACTAGGTTAGAAATTTATTTCACTTTGGTAAAAATAGTTTTCTCTTTTGATTTAAGTCAACTCCTTTGGGTTCGACCTCGTGCTTACACGAACACTATTCTATAAATACGATTCGTGCGCTTGCGAGTATAAATATTTAAAACATACCTGTTTTTGGTCCATCAGTTAGTTACAAAACGGATGCCTATTCAAGTGTCGCAATTGGTATCATCAGAGGCGTCAGTTTAGAACTGGCGCTATTGATCTCAATAGCGTCGGTTTTACACCGACACTAAACCTATTTTTTTTATAAAAAAAAATTGTAAAATAACGAAACACCACAACGAACCCAGAACCACCACAGAAAAAAATAAATAAAATCACTGAATAAATCAAAACTCAAAAATCAGATTTACTCCACCACCCCGAACCACCACCTGCAAAAAAATTGTACTTGAGAGAAAGATAGAGATAGAGATCGAATGAGAGAGGAGGGGAACTTACCCCCGGAATCGCCTCAAACCACCACCCACTACAACAAACAAAGGTCATTTGCGTCAGTTTCTAACTGCCACAATTGAGTTTTTACGTCATTTTTATATATGACGTAGAATCCAATGACGCAAAACAGGCTGGCGTTTGCGTTAGTGGGGCACTGTCACAAATGCAAGATTTGTGACAATGCCCCACTGACGGAAATTGTAACGACCCGAATTTGCTAATCGGGCTTAGGGCCTTGATTAGTACGCCTGGTGGGCAATAAATGATTTGATATGCTAATACATGGATTTATGTGAATATATGATAATGATGCATGTTTAATTGAGTTAAATGTGCATGTGGGCCCCGTCTGGATATTAGGGGCATAAGTGTGATAAATGTGATAAATGTTATATATACGTGATATGTCTGTGCAGCACGATCCGAGACAGTCCTGGGGAGCGGTTAGCCTGAGAGTCACAACGGGGTAGAGATTCCGACTCGGGGCGAGTCGAGGGGTAATTTAGGTACTAGGTGTTATGGGATTATCGGGACATGAAACTAAATATTTGGAGATATACTTGAGGATAGAATGTATAGGCGGGAATATTGGAGAAAATTACCATTTTTCCCTCGGGGACGTTTTGGGTACCCGAGCCTTGAGGTAACCACATAGATTTAAGTGAATAAAACAAAAAAGGAGAATTGTTTAGAAACTTAGGGAAACCAACTTGCACTTCTCTTCTCAGCCAAGGATAGCTTTTATATTCTTCTCTCTTTCACTCTCTAAGGAAAATTCAAAGGGAAACTTTAGGAATCAACTTGAAGGTTTAAGGAGTTCAGCTGGGATTTAGGGAGCTTGGAGCTTGGAGCATAAGGGGGCTGGTTCTAAGGTTTAATTCAGCATGAGGTAAACTTTAATTATAGTGGTTATGTTTAGAATTGCAGCTGGTTGTTAGAGTATGCATGTTAGCAAGTTTGAATTGTTCTTGAGTGATCTAGTTTAGTTTTGGGGTAGATTTTACTGGGTTTTGATGTTGATACTGAGCTGGAATGATGGTGTTGATTATCTAGGATTGTTAGCTTGGTTTTGGTGAGGATTGGATTGAAGAAAACGCAGAAAAAAGGGTGAAAAATCTGGGTTTGGAGGTGAGGGCCGCGGCCCTAGGAGGGGTGCGCCGCGGCCCGTGCGCGCGCGGCCATGGGAGGCCGAGAAGATTCATGCGCGCCGCGGCCCGTGTGGGTGTCAGTGGGAAGCTAGCCTCTGTTTTGAGGCTAGCCACGGCGCTTGTGGGAAGGGCCGCGACCCTTAGAGCTAATTTACATTTTTAAGGGTGTTTGGATTTGGGAATTCAATGGTTAGGGCTCGGGATGGGTTTTATCACATGGATGGATAGAATTCAAGGTCCCGGAGGTTAAGGTTATGGCTTGAAGTTATTTATTGGATTAGAACTAGATGGATGGATATTGTTAATGTGTTGTGACTAGGGTTTCAGCGAGGCTCAAGTTAGAGGACTGTGCTCGGGGCATCGGTGCTCAGAAAGCTCGGAACTCAGGTAAGAAAACCCTTATTCCCATAGAGCTTGTGTGCAGGGCTGAGCCCATTGTGTTTGATTAGAATTAATATGCAGGGCCAAGCCCAATATGTTAGAACTGCGGGGCGTAGCCCTTAAACTGATTATGCTAGAATTCTGTACTTGTTTGTTATACTATGTATGTTATTATGTGAATGATCGGGAAGAGCCAGGAACGGTGTAGGCCGAGAACGGCGAAGGGCCGGTAACGGCGTTGGGCACGTTGAGTGCAAGGCCGAGAACGACAAGGGGCCGGGAGCAGTGTTGAGCACGTGGAGTGCGAGTTGCCAGGGCGAGTCCCTAAAAGGATACCTGGGATATCCTCACAGCGTGGTCTGCGAACCTAGGGCTTGGTAAACGCCTGGGATGGCTAGGCCGTATGTGTTTAGCCCATTGGTGGCCTGTTTATATGCTTGTTGTATGTGTTGCATATGTTATCTGTTTATGGGTTTTCTTGCTAGGCTTCGGCTCACAGATGCTCTGTGGTGCAGGTAAGGGTAAAGAGAAGATCAACCAACCATGAGTATAGCAGGCGTGAGGCAACGTGTACATGTTTGGCCAGCCTGGTTGCCACAGCCAGAGGATTTTGGGAGATGCTTGGAAATGAACTTAGATTTTGTCGTTTAGCCAACTTGGTTCTATTTTTTATGTTGTAAATATTTCTAAACTGTATTTTGGAATCCCAGGTGTCAACTTTTATGATTTTCAATGTTATGGAGTAAATTCTAAATTTTTCCTCTGTTTATGGTTTAATTACACTGTTTGACTTAAAACCTCGATTAGCGAGTTATAAGCACGTTTTTAAACGGCTCTAAGGAAGTAGGGTGTTACAACTTGGTATTAGAGCGAGCCAAGGTTATTGGTTCTGGAGATTGACCGAACATGTACACACGCAGTCAGTGACAGGCTTAACTCAGGGTTGGTTGGTAAGATTGGTTAATATGTCTGAATATGTGTTTGGATGCCCTGTTTGCCTGCTTATTTATATAGAGCATGATGAATGAGTTAACATATGCATGATGCTAGGGCATGGCCCGCTATGTGTTATATGTTATATGAGACATTATTGTGGATGGCTGATGTGCCTGGGAGGTGGTTTTGGATGTTGTTATCATGCCTGATGAGCGGCGTCGTTGGTTGCAGGCATATTTGTTGAAATGCCTCGACAATCAGCTAGACTCCGTGGCAGTAGGGCCGAGGATGACAACCAGGGTCAGGACCCTCCACCTGCCCCACAGAACTGGCAAGAGATGTTTCCGGAGATGGAAGCGAGACTGCAACGAACAGAGGAAGAGTTGCGACAGATGAGGCAACAAGCCCCGCCTCAGGTTACTGGGCTGCCAGTGCAGCAGGTTGTAACGCCAGTGCCAGTTCAGTCTGCTTTGGAGAATAAGTGGGAACCTTTGTATGAGAGGTTCAGGAAGCAGCATCCTCCCACCTTCGAGGGTAGATCAGACCCACTGCGGGCAGAGCAGTAGATGAATATGATTGCCTCAATTCTGGATTTTATGAGAGTTCAGGGGAACGAGAGAGTAGCCTGTGCAAGCTACATGTTCAGAGAGGATGCCCGCATTTGGTGGGACGTGGTAGTTCAAAGAAGGGATGTATCAGTTATGACCTGGGAGGAATTCAGAAACTTGTTTAATGAGAAGTACTACAGTGTGGCCGTACGAGTTGCGAAGGTTGATGAGTTTATCAACCTGACTCAAAATCGATCGACAGTGACAGAGTATGCAATAAAGTTTGATAGATTGGCGAAGTTTGCGCCAGATCTAGTGCTGATAGATGCGGCCAGAATGGATAGGTTTGTGCGGGGACTGAATGTTATGATCGCCCGCGATGTGAATATTACCTTGGATCCAGAAACTACCACTTATGGCCAAGCGGTAGACAAGGCCCTTACTGCCGTGAGGGCCAAATACCAGATTTGGAAGGATAGCGCTGTTAGGCGAGATGCTAGGAGGACAGTGCCTCCTTTTGTTGGGTTCAGTCGTGGTGGTGGTTCTAGTGAGCAGAAGAGGGAGGCCCCAGATTCTTTTGTTCCTCCCAGCTCAGACAGGAGGGCATGGGGTGCTTCTACTGGCCGTCAGGGTGGCGGTGATAACTGGAGGAGTTTTCCTATGTGTCCGCGGTGCAGGCGTCGACACCAGGGTGAGTGCAGGATCAGGGCCTTCTTTGTTTGTGGGAGCGCCAGCCATCTGAAGAGGGATTGCCCTCAAGTTAAGAAGGAGGAGCAGAAGCAGGGTATTCACTTTGACACAAACTGAGGCGGAGGCTAACCCCTCAGTTGTGACAGGTCAGATCTCCAGTGCTGGTTCTTTGTATACTGCATTGTTTGATTCAGGGGCTACCCATTCATTTGTATCTGCTAGGGTGATAGATCAGCTTTGTAGACCTAGTGGTGTGTATGCTAGGGGATTCCAGACTTTGTTGCCAACAGGAGAATTGGTAGTCTCTAGGAAGTGGATTAGAGCATTACCAGTAGAGGTAGATGGTAGGGAGCTGTCTGTTTATTTGATTAAGCTGGAGATGGATGACTTTGACATGATTCTAGGAATGGATTGGTTATCCAAGTATGGGGCAACGATTGACTGCAAGCGCAGAATGGTGACTTTTGAACTAGAAGGGGAGGTACCCTTTGTGTTTGTGGGGTCAGCTAATAGACCGCGTGTACCAATGATTTTAGCCTTAAGGGCTAGGGACCTGATGCAGGAAGGTTTCATAGGATTCCTGGCAAGCATTGTGGATACTTCTAGGGTGGTGTCGGTTGGACCGGGTGAGACTAGATTGGTGTGTGAGTTCCTGGATTTGTTTCCAGCGGATCTGCCGGAGTTGCCGTCGCAGCGGGAGATTGACTTTGTTATAGAATTGGTACCAGGAGCGGAGCCAGTATCTAGGACACCTTATAGAATGGCTCCGACGGAGCTAAAGGAGTGGAAGATTCAGTTGCAGGAGTTACTTGATTTGGGGTTCATCAGACCGAGTTTCTCGCCATGGGGTGCTCCAGTGTTGTTCGTTAAGAAGAAGGATGGGTCCCTTAGGAAGTGTATTGATTATAGGGAGCTGAACAAGTTAACCATTAAGAACAAGTATCCACTGCCTAGGATCGACGATTTATTTGATCAGCTACAGGGAAGAACAGTGTTTTCCAAGATAGTTCTTCGGTCAGGTTACCATCAGCAAAAGATTAAAGAGGAGGACATACCAAAGACCGTTTTCCGGACGAGGTATGGACACTATGAATTTCTGGTTATGTCCTTTGGATTTACCAATGCCCCAGCAGCTTTCATGGACATGATGAATAGGGTTTTCAAGGATTATCTGGACAAGTTTGTGATAGTATTCATCGACGACATTCTAGTGTACTCCCAGTCAGAGGCAGAGCACAAGCAACATTTGCAGTTGGTTCTACAATGGTTGAGAGAGCATAAGTTATATTCTAAGTTCAGTAAGTGTGAGTTCTGGTTGCCACAAGTTACATTTCTGGGCCATATCGTCAATAAGGAGGGGATTCAGGTTGACCCAAGTAAGATTGAGGCGGTCAGAGATTAGCCTAGACCGAGCAATGTTCCTGAAGTGAGACGCTTTCTGGGATTAGCAGGGTATTATCGGTGGTTTGTTGAGGGGTTCTCCAGAATAGCTACACCACTGATAAAACTGACAAAGAAGAAGACAAGGTATGTCTGGACGGATAGGTGTGAGAACAGTTTTAAGGAACTGAAGCGGCGACTGATCACTGCGCCAGTGTTAAGCTTGTTGATAGAGAATGAAAAGTTTGTGGTCTTCTGTGATGCATCTAGGCAGGGTTTGGGGTGCCTGTTGATGCAAGCTGGTAAGGTGATAGCCTATGCATCGAGACAGTTGAAGGAATATGAGCAGAGATATCCTACGCATGACCTGGAGTTGGCAACGGTGGTATTTGCACTTAAGATTTGGAGGCATTATCTTTATGGTGAGAAGTGCGAGATATACGCCGACCATAAGAGCCTAAAGTATTTCTTTACACAGAAGGACCTGAATATGCGCCAGAGGCGGTGGCTGAAGTTGGTTAAGGATTATGATTGTGATATCCTTTACCATCCTGGGAAGGCTAATGTAGTGGCTGATGCATTGAGTCGGAAGGGCCCAGGGCAGTTGTTTAGCTCAAGGCAGATATCTGATAAGTTAGCTTAGGAGATGACCAGAGCAGGTATACAGTTGGTGGTTGGTCAGTTGGCCAACATCACTCTTCAGTCTACACTCCTTGAGAGGATCAAGGAAGCGCAGGAGAAAGATTTCCAGCTGCGAGGTCATAGGGAGAGTGCCTTAGTTGGAGCGACTAAGGACTTTTCCATCTCAGAGATAGGGTTACTGAAGTACAAGGGTCGGATCTGTGTTCCGATGGATTCTGATCTCCGGCGAGAGATCTTGGATGAATCGCATACCACTCCCTTTTCTTTGCACCCGGGTACGACGAAGATGTACCAGGACTTGAAAGTTCCATATTGGTGGTCGGGCATGAAGAGGGATGTGGTGGATTATGTGGCAAAGTGCTTAACTTGTCAGCAGGTTAAGGTTGAGCACCAGTGTAACGCCCTACTACCTTAGAGCTGTTACCAAGTGAGTTTTAAAAGAAGACTTTGTGCAAATCGCTCGCTAACCGAGGTTTTTTTTAAAACAAAAGTGTGACTAAGCAAAAGTTGAGGCTGTAATCTTTTGAAAATGGTTTACTTTATTGAAAACTTCAAGTATTTAACATTTGGGATCCCAAAATAAGGTTTGAAAACTATTTACAACTTATAATAAGTTTACAGTCGATAATTATTAAAATCACAGATTATTACAGCCATTTCTCATATAAACCCCCAACCAAAGCAGTCGGGCAGGCCCAACATGTACGCGTCGCTTCACACTCTCCGTACTCATGGCTGGTTGACTCAATCTATGCTCTTACCTGCAACACAGAGCACCCGTGAGCCGAAGCCCAGCAAGAAAACTCAAGCAGTTCATAACATATGTAGATTATACAGTTAATCATCTCAGATAGTCCACAGATAAACAGGTCAACCATTTGACTTAAGCAACCCGGCCATGCCGCCCCAGAAGCCTTACCAAAGCCTGGGGTCTCGGTCCTCACCGTAAGGATATCACATGTATCCATGGGGTCCCACCCTAACTGCAAGCACTCCACGTGCTATGTGGTACTTCCGGCCCCACTGCCGTTCTCGGCCTTTCGCCGTTCTCGGCTCCATTGCCGCTCTCGGCTCCTCGCCGTATCATTAAACTATAATCACAGATAGTCTAACTCAAATAACATTTGAACATATATCAATTCAATCAAGTCTACACCCTAACATGTAATGCAATATGGGGCCGTGCCCTGCAATCATCTCAGCATGCAATATAGGGCCGAGCCCTGCAATCACTTCATGGGCCCATGCCCTGTCTTACGGGTGTTATAGTTTTCTTACCTGTCAATTTGATAGCTTTGATCACCTGACTCCTTGAGCACGATCCTACTCGAGCCCTAGCGCTCACCTATGAAAAATCCATAAGTCAAAGTCATTACCAAATCTCAAGTCCAAAACCTAGCCTCGGGATCACTCCCGAGCCCCCGGGAAGTCCTAGATCCCCAAAACAAAGTGGCGGAATCGAGCCCCGAACCCTAGGTCAAAAATCCCTTCACAAAAGCCCAAAAATCCCCTCTGTGAACAGTGCAGCGCTACAGCGCTCTAAAGAGGGCGCTGTAGCGCTACAAGCAGAACCACCCCTCCAGAAACAGGGGCTAGCGCTACAGCGCCCCCTGACTAGCGCTATAGCGCTAGTTGCAGCCAGACCAAACCCGAAAATCGCATCTTGCGATTTCCTTCTACCATTGCAACCCCAAACTTGCCCAAACCTTTTCCAAACCCAAAAACAAACTTATCAACACCTCACACTCATCCCAAGCATCCCAAGAACTCAAAACCCAATCACATTCAACCCAAATCTCAAAATTCACCATGATCAACCCTAAACCCAGAAATTCAGTCAAACAACAAGGTTAAAGGCTTAGAATTCATACCGTTGATGCAATTTCGACCTTGATTCATTTCCTAGACCTCCATAGCCTGCTCTTCCTCAAGCTTGCCCAGAAATTCCCTAAAATTCCCATCATCTCACCTCAAACCAGCCAAACCCTTAAAACTGAAAACTCTAAAAACTTACCTCAAACATTGATGTGTTCTTGTTATTCCTTGCCAAATCTTCAAGTCCAACTTAAGATCCTTGATGCTCAGCCTATCCTAGCTCTCCACTGAGCTTTGTCCCAAGAAATTTGAAGAGAAGAGGTGCTAGAACCCCAAACCGATCCTTTAGAAAACCCATCTGTTTTCTCTCTTTTCTTTCTTTCCTTTTTCCTTTCTTTTCTTTCTTTTTCAGCCTTCACTCCTTTTTCTACAAAATCCACTAAGTGTATAAAGCCTCAAAATACATCTCTCAAAATCCAAATGACCAAAATGCCTTCCCTATTAATTCTAAACCCCTTTTTGTCCAAGTAGGGCCATTTTAGTCATTTTACTAAATTCCCGCTAATCCTCAAGTGTCTCTAATATTTTCCTGCTTGCTTCCCAATACCTGAAAAGTCACCAAATAATATTCCCCATTATCAATATTAATCTCAATATATATCCCAGATTCTCAATTAAACTCCCCAGGCTTAACCAAGCCGGGTATAAATTCCCGCTTTGACTTTTCCGCTAACCCGCTCATTCTAGGATCGTCTCGAGTCACAGATCACAGATACACCCACATACCACTGTGGTCTCAACAATCATCACATATCAATATAGTTATGCCCAAAATGGCCAAAATTACAATTATGCCCTTCTCACACAATCCGGGCCTACATGCATACTAATATACATAGTCATGCATCTCAAATAATCAAATAGTCATATAACACGCTTTAAATCATAACCATGCATTTAACTCATTAAAATCACACATAAATCCCATCATGCCCTCCTGGCACGCTAATCAAGGCCATTAAACCTTATTAGCGAATTTGGGTCGTTACAACCAGAGGCCATCGGGGTTGTTGCAGCCTTTGGGGATTCCAGAATGGAAGTGGGAAGATATTACTATGGACTTCGTAGTTGGCTTACCGAGAACTGCAGGTCAGCATGACTCAGTGTGGGTGATTGGGGATAGGTATACCAAGTCCGCCCACTTTTTTCCTGTTAGGACAACTTATACTGTGGAGCAATATACTGAGTTGTATGTGAAGGAGATTGTTCGACTTCATGGGGCTCCGAGGTCGATAGTGTCGGACAGAGACCCCACCTTCACCTCCAAGTTTTGGGAGAGTCTGCAGAAAGCTATGCGCACGCAGTTACGGTTTAGTACCGCTTATCATCCTCAGACAGATGGGCAGTCTGAGAGGATGATTCAGATATTGGAGGATCTGCTGCGAGCCTGTATGCTTGATTTTGGGGGATCGTGGAGTAAATATCTCCCTTTGATCAAGTTCTCGTACAACAACAGTTATCAGGCGACCATTGGTGTGGCTTCGTACGAGATGCTTTATGGAAGGAAGTGTAGATCACCTATCCATTGGGATGAGACAAGTGAGAGGAGGTATCTGGGTCCAGAGATGGTTCAGAGGACCAATGAGGCAATTGAGAAGATTAGAGCGCATATGCTCGCCTCCCAGAGTCGACAGAAAAGTTGCTCAGACCTGAAACGCAGGAGCGTGGAGTTTCAGGTTGGTGATCATGTGTTTCTTAGGGTTTCACCCATGAGGGATGTGAAACGGTTTGGTGTTCAGGGCAAGTTGAGCCCCAGGTTTGTTGGCCCCTTTGAGATTCTGGAACGGGTTGGTGAGGTGGCTTACAGATTAGCGATGCCTTCAGCTTTATCAGGGGTTCATGATGTTTTCCATGTATCCATGCTCCAGAAGTATATGTCAGATTCGACGCATGTTCTAAGTTTTGAGAATTTGGAGCTTGATCAGGATTTGTCCTATGAGGAGAAGTCGGTGCAGATTCTTGATCGAAAAGATAAAGTCTTGCGGAGCAAAACTATCGCCTTGGTGAAAGTGCTGTGGAGAAACAGCAAGGTTGAGGAGGCGACGTGGGAACTTGAGACAGAGATTCAAGTAATTTCGAGGATGAAATTTCTGTAAGGAAGGGATAGTTGTAACGACCCGAATTTGCTAATTGGGCTTAGGGCCTTGATTAGTACGCCTGGGGGCAATAAATGATTTGGTATGCTAATACGTGGATTTATGTGAATATATGATAATGATGCATGTTTAATTGAGTTAAATGTGCATGTGGGCCCCGTCTGGATATTAGGGGCATAAGTGTGATAAATGTGATAAATGTTATATATACGTGATATGTCTGTACAGCACGATCCGAGACAGTCCAGGGGAGCGGTTAGCCTGAGAGTCACAACGGGGTAGAGATTCCGACTCGGGGCGAGTCGAGGGGTAATTTAGGTACTAGGTGTGTTATGGGATTATCGGGACATGAAACTAAATATTTGGAGATATACTTGAGGATAGAATGTATAGGCGGGAATATTGGAGAAAATTACCATTTTTCCCTCGGGGACGTTTTGGGTACCCCGAGCCTTGAGGTAACCACGTAGATTTAAGTGAATAAAACAAAAAGGGAGAATTGTTTAGAAACTTAGGGAAACTGACTTGCACTTCTCTTCTCAACCAAGGATAGCTTTTATTTTCTTTTCTCTTTCACTCTCTAAGGAAAATTCAAAGGGAAACTTTGGGAATCAACTTGAAGGTTTAAGGAGTTCAGCTGGGATTTAGGGAGCTTGGAGCTTGGAGCATAAGGAGGCTGGTTCTAAGGTTTAATTCAACAAGAGGTAAACTTTAATTATAGTGGTTATGTTTAGAATTGCAGCTGGTTGTTAGAGTATCCATGTTAGTAAGTTTGAATTGTTCTTGAGTGATCTAGTCGAGTTTTGGGGTAGATTTTAATGGGTTTTGATGTTGATACTGAGCTGGAATGATGGTGTTGATTATCTAGGATTGTTAGCTTGGTTTTGGTGAGGATTGGCTTTAAGAAAACGCAGGAAAAAGGGTGAAAAATCTGGTTTTGGAGGTGAGGGCCGCGGCCCGTGCGCGCGCGGCCATGGGAGGCCGAGAAGATTCATATGCGCCGCGACTCGTGTGGGTGTCAGTGGGAAGCTAGCCTCTGTTTTGAGGCTAGCCACGACGCTTGTGGGAAGGGTCGCGACCCTTAGAGCTAATTTGCATTTTTAAGGGTGTTTAGGTTTGGGAATTCAATGGTTAGGGCTCGGGATGGGTTTTATCACCTGGATGGATAGAATTCAAGGTCCCGGAGGTTAGGGTTATGGCTCGAAGTTATTTATTGGATTAGAACTTGATGGATGGATATTGTTAATGTGTTGTGACTAGGGTTTCGGCGAGGCTCAAGTTACAGGACTGTGCTCGGGGCATCGGTGCTCAGAAAGCTCGGAACTCAGGTAAGAAAACCCTTGTTCCCATAGAGCTTGTGTGCAGGGCTGAGCCCATTGTGTTTGATTAGAATTAATATGCAGGGCCGAGCCCAATATGTTAGAAATGTGGGGCGTAGCCCTTAAACTGATTATGCTAGAATTCTATACTTGTTTGTTATACTATGTATGTTATTATGTGAATGATCGGCAAGAGCCGGGAACGGTGTAGGCCGAGAACGGCGAAGGGCCGGGAACGGCGTTGGGCACGTTGAGTGTAAGGCCGAGAACGGCAAGGGGTCGGAGCAGCGTTGAGCACGTGGAGTGCGAGTTGCCAGGACGATTCCCTAAAAGGATACCTGGGATATCCTCACGGCGTGGTCCGCGAACCCAGGGCTTGGTAAACGCCTGGGATGGCTAGGCCATATGTGTTTAGCCCATTGGTGGCATGTTTATATGCTTGTTGTATGTGTTGCATATGTTATCTGTTTATGGGTTTTCTTGCTGGGCTTTGGCTCACAGATGCTCTGTGGTGCAGGTAAGGGTAAAGAGAAGATCAACCAACCATGAGTATAGCAGGCGTGAGGCGGCGTGTCAGAAAAAGAAGATTTGTTGCAATGTAGCTCCATAGGAACCATAAATAGAAACACGTGAAATATTAGCAGAAATAGATATTTTAGGCACAATAGAAAGGAATGCTGTAACCGGGGTGGGTGAACCCTCATAGATATCAGGTGCCCACATATATAGAGTCAAAAGAGATATGGAGTCCGAAGGGGAGGGGGTTTTCTTCGGGGCTCGAGAGATGGAATAGATAGGGCCCCGCAAGTTTTGAATTCGTCGCTGGGGAATTCACACGAAAGGGAACGAGGAATTCTCAACGAAAAAAGTGCTCTCTGAACCGAACGTGAAAGTAGTTTTCCATCAGACGGCTGTTCCCGTAACTCCACTCTCGACTTGGATTATATATCCAAAAAGGTCCGCTCTCGGCCATTTCACACGCTGCCTAGCGGAGGCGTGGTTATCTGAAGTGGATTCTCTCTTTTCTAGTGGATGCCGAACCTGCTGCCCCATTGACTAAGAAAGGGGCGGGCGCAGCAGCTACATGGACCCCTTCCTTTCTGTTGTTGCCAGCGCTTTCCTGAACCGAGCCGGAATTTTTTATTAGAAAGGGCAGGCAAAGCCCGAAGACATGTTTGGCCAGCCTGGCTGCCACAGCCAGAGGATTTTGGGAGATGCTTGTAAATGAACTTAGATTTTGTCGTTTAGCTAACTTGGTTCTATTTTTTTATGTTGTAAATATTTCTAAACTGTATTTTGGGATTCCAGGTGTCAACTTTTATGATTTTCAATGTTATGGAATATATTCTAAATTTTTCTTCTGTTTATGGTTTAATTACATTGTTTGACTTAAAACCTCGATTAGCGAGTTATAAGCACGTTTTTAAACCCACCTGTAACGGCTCTAAGGAAGTAGGGCGTTACAGAACTGCTAGCAGGTTTGCGTCAGTGGGGCACTGCCACAGATGTTAAAAACGAGTATTTTTTGCATCAATTAGGAACTGTCACATAAAGTATTAATCAGGGAAATTGCAAATGTTTATGCCAATTCCCTTGGCCTATCTTGATAAAAAAAAAGCAGCATAAACAGAAAAACAACAGTATAAACTAAAAAACAACAATATAAATTTTTCAGCAAAAAGACCTAAACAAATATTTCTCGGTTCATTGCCAAATTCAGGTCATTTAACATCTATTGTTTTCCAAGCTGGCGAGTCAGCTGGATGTCTTAGTTTACCATCCTTTACTCTATCTTTGGCATGCCAAATTAAATTTTTAGCATGATCATCATTTCGGTACAACCGAACCAAACGAGGTATCGGTGGTAGATACCATAAAACCTTTGCAGGGACACCTTTTCTAACTGCATCTGAATTTTTTTCTTTTACCATCTAGACTCGCCACATGTCGGACATGTAATTGCATCAACAAATCTATTTCGATATAAGATGCAATCGTTAGGACAAGCATGTATTTTTTCATATTGCATGCCTAACGAACGTAATGTCTTCTTTTCTTCATAAAATGAAGATGACATTTCATTACCTACTGGTAATAATTCTCCTAAAAAATTTAACAACTCTATCATTCCCTTATCACTCCACCCATATTTGTCTTTTAAGTTATACAACCTAAGCAGTACTGATAATTTAGTGAACCTTGTACAATTAGGGAAAATAGGTTTTTCAACATCTTCTAAGATTGACTGAAATTTAATTGGATCCACATGTGATTCATATTGTGCATCATCAATCATTTCTGCAATATCATCAACTTCATAATCCACATTAAAATACTTATTACTCTTAGATGGTCCCTCATCAGTGACTTTCATTATTTCTCCGTGCAAAAACCATACTTTATAACTTTTGTCTATTCCATTCCTAAATAAATGATCTTTTATTTTAAAAATTGGCATTCTGACAACGTTACCACACTTAACACAAGAACAAGGAATACTATTAGGAGATTGAGTATTTCTTGCACAAAATTGCAAGAAAAACTCAACTCTATTCCTATATTTCACGGATAACCTATCAGCTGACATCCAATCTCTATCCATTGTCAAACTTCATAAAAAAAAAACATTAACAATTAAGTTCGTGGATTACCTAATTGACAAGTAAATAAATTAAACAATATGTCCAAAAAAAATTGGTCAGGATTTCCCCTATTTCTATCACATTTCTCAAATTTAAAACGTGCATGTATACAACACATGATATACACAGAAATATTCAACAAATCAATCAAACATGCATAATTCTCATATTACTAAATCTTAAAAAAAATTGGGCAGCATTTCCCATATTTCTATCACATTTCCCAAAATTTAAATGAACATATATTCATCACATAAACACAACAACCAAATTGATCAATCAAACATACATAATTACAGCCTTATATCACCGCAGCACACAGTCCTAGAACCTATCTCCACTATTTTATAATTCATACATTCCATTAAGTTCAATATCTTAATTATACATTAATGTTTAAAATATTACCTCTAATATAAAATCCTCCAAAGCTTGATCTCACCAACAAAGTTGTCAACAAAATACATATTCAAATATAACAATAAACAAAAAAAAATTGACAAAATATATTAAAGCTATATTCTAACTAAATAAACAATAAAGTGCTTAAAGAAAACAAATAATTTGCTATATGTACTCAATTAAATACTTAAACCCGAAATAATTTTTTTTTTTTTGAAAAAGTTAACAAATCACATAAAGAAAAATCTACAATAAATATCCTAACTAAATCAATAATAAAATATAACTTAAAGAAAACAAACAATTTAATATATACATATTTAAACAATTAAACCCAAAATATAAACAAAAAATTACTCAAAATATTCAAACTAAATAATTAATAAAGTGGAACTTATACAAAATATATACATTAATATATATACTCATTTACATAGGTAAATCTTAACTTAAATTAAATTTTAAAAAAATTAAAAAATTTAACAAAAAATAAAGTAATTATAAAGAAATAAAATATTAAAGTGCAAAGTTTAAACCTAAAACAATTACATACTCATTAATATAAAACTATCCAAAAATTAAAAAATATGAAATATAGTCAATTTATAAAAAAAATATCACAAAATTAAATTTAAATCATAAAATGAATAAAATTGCTCTTGCTTGTGGTAATTGAGAAAAAAAAAACTATGTGTAAGGTTCATAAACATATATATTATCATTTTTACATTAAAATTGAAAAAAAAAAAAAAGAGAAAAACTTACCAAAATGAGGGAAAACGCAAAGGGGCGCTGCTGGAATTTCTTCATTTTTTTTCTTCTTCTGAAACTTAGGTCAATGTGGTTGCTCTCGGGGACGAAAGGGGGCTTAATTCAGTTAACAGGTCGTTTGCGTCAATAGCCCATTGACGATAACGACCTGTTTGCGTTAGTAGGGTACTGACACAAACGGTCCCGTTCAACGTCGTCAGTGTACATACTGACGCAAATGTCCCTGCATTTGTGGCAGTGTCCAACTGCTATAAATGCTAATTCTTGGTCAACAACGTTAGTCAACTGTGTTGACTGACGTGTTCAACAGACACAATTGCCCTTTTTTATAGTAGTGACCACCACCCCGAACCACCTACTACATAGAATCATATAAATATGTTTTTGAATGTGATGAGAGAGAGAGAGAGAGAGAGAGAGAGAGAGAGAGAGAGAGAGAGAGAGAGATAAAGGTGGAACTTATCGGCGGCCCCCAGAAGTCATTGCCACCACTGCCTCGAACCACCACAACCGCCGAACCACGATTTGCAAAACAAGAAAAAAAATATAGAAGAGTGAGAGTGAAAGATATATGGAGAACAAAGGAGGGGGAGAGAAGATAGAAATAATGATAGTGAAAGGTTGAGAGAGTGAGAGAATGAGAAAGGGGGCGACTGGTAGTAGAAAATGAGAGGGTTAGAGATATATCTTAGGTTTTTTAGGGATAATTGGCTTCGACCCATCTTTTGGTCTTTTTTTGTATACAATTAGTCCATTAGCATCGATTCTAAACCGACACTTCTGATATCAATAGCGTCAGTTTTAAACCGATACTAATATATATTTATTTATTTTTATAATAAGCTAATTAGCGTCACTACATAACCGACGCTATTGATATTAAAATTGACTTAATTGATATCAGTAGCGTCAGTTTAGAACTGTCGCAATTGTTATCAGTAGTGTCAGTTCTAAATTGACGCTAATTGCTTTTACTAACAACATTAGATAGTGTAATGAAGCAATTGACAAACATTTGCACTAGTTTAAAACCAATACTATTGAGCTAATTTGATTAATTACGACGGTAAGTGTGCGAAACTAATGCAAAAACGCAAATCTAAAATACTTATTTTTGGTAGTATATGTAAATAAATTTATTATAAAATGATAAACTAATTAATATGTGTATACCTTTTTTCGTAGATGTGCTAAAAAATAGATATTTTGTTCTTGATAATTAATAAAAAAAATAGATATTTGATGAGGATATTTAATCTAATTTATCATAATTAATATATTTAATAATAATTAATTAGTTAAAAAGAATGAGTATAGGAAAAAAAATGCAAATAGTCATACTCTTATTTAAAAATCACTGTACAATAATCAATTTTTTTATTTTTTATTTTTTAAAAAAGCATCCCCTATTAATAGTTTTCCTGTTTTATACATATAATTAAACGGAAAAGTCAGCAAAAATAGAAAAGTATTTAATAAATTTATTATACATAAATTCCCCTGTCACATGCATATATTGTTGTAGTTGACTAATGATAACTAATATATAATTACTAGCCAAAAAAATATATCATGTATAAGTATATTATATTAATTCCTATTCTCACAATTAATAAACATATTCATATTCTCACAACTCATATATATTCAGATAACGAAATATTATTTCTAATGTAATGGTGATTTTTTTCTTAATTATTATTTTTAAAAAAGAGAGTATATTTCTCTTTCTCCCATAGTACAAAATAACAATGATGGCTAACAAGGCCAGCCAAGAATGAACTAATAAAGATTTATTTCTGGATTGACAATATATATATATATATATGTACATGAATAGACCACACCATTATTCTTCAAGTATAAATATATATATATATATATATATTTATATGTATTCTAAATATAACAAAGCTAACATTAAATCGAATTAGGTTTGTGCTTTGAGAAATATGAACACATAAGTTATAAGTTGACCCCAATTGTCTCCAACAACATGTGTTGCCTAAATTGTGAGCACATGGGCATGAATAAGAGCCCTCGATTGTGCACCACTAACTAATGAAGCAGCCACAAATTTTCCCAAGAAAATGAGAGAATTTTCCCAAGGACAATTATGTCTACAAATATGAATAGTGACCAATCTTTCTCCATTTATATATATATATATATATATTTAGGGAGCGAATATAACGTATTTTCTTTTTTTGCAACAATGGTACATTATTTTTCTATTTTGGCACCTAGATAGATATAATTCTAATTTTTTTTATATGACGGTGTACATTATAGGTATTTAGAATATCCTGTAAATTTTTAAGAAATTCTGAATAGTTTACTAAGCCGAAAATAGAGTTCAAACTATCAAATTTTACACGCGTACACAAAAAAACAGGTACGTGTGCAATAGACAGTTTAGATCCTATTTTGGTACCATAATTTCTTGAAAATTTGTAGGATGTTCTAGATAGCTATAATGTACACCATCATATAAATTTTTTTTAGATTATAACTATTCAGGTGCCGAAATAGAAAAAAGATGCACCGGTATTAAAAAAATAAATATGCGTTGTAGTCGCTCCCTATATATTTATTTATATATATATATTAATATTGGATTAGATATATATGGCCTATTATATTCAAGCTATTAGAGTTGGATGTAATTTGGATAATGACTATCGACCTAGCTTTGTCTATGCCATGTGCATGGTTGGATACCCATGGGGTATCACTTATACATGTTTATATGTACCACATTTTCTTTTTTTGTATTTAAGGCTTTCTTATCAAATAATATTGCGACTAATGATCTTTTGAAAAGAAAGGGTGTTTTAGTAAAATGGTTACGTGTTTCATATTTTTTTGTAAAATAGTTTTTCAGACACTCTCGCTAGCTGTTGACACCTTATAAAAAAATTCAAACACTCTGTCTGAATTCCAAATAAATATTGTTTTACGAAAAATTATCAAAAGAATACTATTTTACAAAATAACATTAAAAATAAGAGAAATTTGTAAAAATGACCTATTTTTTTAAGTGATTTTGCACTCTCGCTTATTTTTGATAGTTTTTTGCAAAATGGTCTTTGTCTAAAATTCGACCAGTTATCTAAATTTTTCGACCAACTGTCTAAACTTTTTGACCGACCGTTTGAATTTTTCGACCACCTGTCTAAATTTTCAACTAGCTGCCTAAATTATGAGAGATCATTTGCAAAAAAATATTAAAACTAGGCTAGAGTATAAAATAACTTTAAAAAATAGGTCATTTTGCCAAAAAAACCCTAAAAATAATCTATTTTCACTAATTATAACAGGAGGATAAAAAAAATTGTTCATTACGTTTTTCTTTTACTAAAAAAAAATATTATATACCCACCAAATTATTAATAAGTATAAATATTTTTATATCTTAGGGGAAAAGGTGGTGATGAGAAGGTATTAATGTTGGCCCTTTTATTTTTGGATGAAATTAAATAATTGAAAGCTACTTCTCCCAAAGTTCTTTCTTCCTTTCCTTTCCACAAAGGCATCCACTACAATAATCGAGCAATTAAGTAGGGTGACATACAAAATGTCACTTGTGTCAATTCTTGATCATCAAAATCAAAATCAATTTTATTTTATTTTATTTTTTGCTTAAAAAAAGTGATTGAACCATACTTTTTGTTCATAAATTGCATTATAATTATATTAATTGGAACAAATTAAATGGGGTTAGTTTTGGAGATGGTTACTTGTCACAATTGTCATTATTTGTAGACAAAGTGGGTTTGTGTAACAATATCTAATCCATTAATAATACATATATGTTTATATATAAATATATCCCTATCAACTTCATTTGATTCTTTTTTGCACTAAGAGATTGTGACTTAGAGCATCATATAATAACTCAAAGCCTTATTAGGTGAAGTTTGAATTGAATTCTAGGAGGGTTTATATTCTGCTTACTATCCAATACGTGTTGACAATAAAGCTATAAATTATTTTTGATGTAAAATCATGTACTTTTTCAAGGTTTGATTCCAAATTTTGATTAGAAAACTCAAGTAAGCAAGTCATTTCTAAGAGCTGTTTTTTTTTATAAATAAAAATAAATAAATAATTGTGTTGTGATGTACACGAGGGTCACAACAACTGTCCAATCCCAATCTTTATATAGGACCCCACATTTAATTAATTTTTAACACCCCGGCAAAAACAATTTACTCACATCTTTGAAAACTCTTCTAAACTTATATATCAAATAATATTGTTGGGACACTGCCGGAATATTAAAAACTATTTATTTATGTCTTCTTCTACATCTCATCAAATTAATAAAAAAAATTAGAAATTAAAAATCCACACATGCAAAATACTCTTTTTTTTTTATTAATTGAAATCAATTATTTTTTTACTAATTGTTCGACCATAGGATTGGCAATATGGGGGAGACGGGGTAGGGCTCAGTGGTACCCCGCCTCTAATAGGGCGAGTTTGCCCTGCATTAAACAGGACGAGGCTGGTCAGACCGGACCAGTCTTGTGACCCGCCCCGTATACTTATTTATATTTAAAAAAAAATCAAAGGCTATAACAAAAACGAGACTTTGATATTTGAATGTTTAAAGAGTCTTAGTGATTTTTTTTATTTAGTGACTTATTTTGTTGTTATTCATCTGCAAAACTATTTTTTTTATAAGACAATTAGATTTTAAAGAGAAGTGAAGATTGACATTAGATTTTTTTTTTATTGGTTTTGTGATGGTTGACGTTGATATATTTTTTTTATTGGTTTTGAATTTTGTTTTAAGCGCAATTGTTTTAGAGAATAATAGTTATCTAAAAACTTAAGAAATTTATTTTATTTCCATAAATAAAAAATAATGGGTCAACAAGATAAGCGGGTTGACTGGCTACCCAATCAGGTTTCACCTGCCTCATCCTATTTATCAAGTGAGACAAGTCAAACAGGGTGGGTTTTGTTGCGGGGCGGGTGGACCCACCCCATTGACATCCCTATTCTACCACAATGAGTCTAATTGTGTAAAATAGTGTGTTTATAAAAGAATACAATACTTGTTTTAAAAAAAAAAATTAGGAAAAAAAAAAAAAAAAAGAGGGAGAGGAGCAATGGAATCGAATCCAAAAGGGATTCCGTATATGGGCTTTAAATTCTGGGCCTGATGGAGTGGGTCCAGAAAAGTAGGGCCCAGCCCATAAAAAAGTGACAACTGTACCCACAATCATCGACCACACATGCAATGCATAACTACAAAGTCCTCTATACCCACCCAACCCAACCCAAATGCCTATTTTGTTTATTAACTTTTAATTATTATTTTTTTCATTTATATATAAATATTGATTATTCTCATATATTACTTTTACAACATAGTAATATTACTTTTATTATTTATTAAAAAAAAAATCATGGCTTGCGGAGTGATTGGTGGAGGGGCTTGGGTGTTTGCCACGTCAGAATATATCCATAAATATTTGTTATTCTTGTACTTTCTTTTCCTATGTGTACGGCAGGTATGGTTGGTGCAACCATTTAATTGAACATCTCTATGATTTTTTTAATATATATATATATTTAATTTCACTCTTCTCTTTCAATGCAACTAATACAATTTTTATTTCATTTACAAGGAAACAAAATTATATTGGTTTTATTTTCTTTTCCACAATCTAAAAAGGGATTTTTTTTCTTTTTTAATTACATATTTTTTATCTTTTTTATATATTTTTACGTTCTCTAATATTTTTTTTTTCAATTTTACTATTTCAATATTTTAAAAATACAATTTTAAAGTTTCATAATTACAAAAATACAATTTTAGAAAAATAAACTAAAAAACAATTAAGAATCAACTAGAATACTATCCTAAATAAATCAACCGAAAACAAACTTAAAGATAACATGAAGAGCAATACACATCAAAACAATTACACATCAATAAAAAAACTAAAATTAACTTGAAAACAACACAAATGAGAAAAAAAAAATCAAAATTGTAAAAATGATAAATTTACCAAAAATAATAAAATTAAAACAAAAAACTTTGTTAGAATGGAAAAGTTTTTTTTTTTTGACAAAATGAAGTATTTGTTTTTTGTAAATTTCCTATATAAAAAAGTACTGCTTGTCTATTTTAAAATTAAAATAAGTGAAAAAGAAAAAGCAATTGCTTGTTTGTATTTTATATTTTTGTTGTAATTTCGTAAAGGTGTTCAATCAATATATAATAAAAAATAATTGGTCCCTCAGATTAAGAAAATAGGCATATCGAATCCATCATAAATATTTGTCACCAATTTGTTGAACAGAATCTACAATTTGGAGGTTTTTAATTGATTAAACCAATATTATTTTTGTGAAAGATGTAAACTTTGGAACCTTTGAAACTTATCCTAAACCACATATCTTGGATCCTTCTTTTTTCTTCTTCTTGTTCTTTCCCCTAAGAAAGATGGTTGAATTTTGAGATTATATTTCCTTATTCTATTGTGATTTTGTTTTATTAGTTGGTTAATGCCAAAATACTTTTCTGTATTTTATAAATCATGATAAGATTGTTTTTTGAGCTTGATTATAAAATCATTTAAATAATTAAGGGTATTTTGGTTTACTTGACACTTAACTAATAATTTTTATTGATTTATAAAACACAATAAATGTTTTAAAAGTAATGAAAATATATCTCTTCTATATAAAAACGGTGTAATAACATAAAATTTTTGATTTTAACGATTTTTTTTGTTGTTAAAATAACGAAATATACATTTATTTTTTTTAAATATTTATTAATTATATTAATATAAATTTAAATATTATAAAATATCATTATTATAATAATATTTAATACAAAACTAGATATTTAATAATTATATTAACATAAATTTAAATATTATAATAATATATAATACATCATCTTAATTTTTATTAAAAAATTTATCATTTATATTTATAAAGAAAACATACATTTTTTTATTACTTAATGTAATTTAACTAAAAATATATTCATATTAAATAACAACAAATATTATGAATACATTATATATAGATGTCATGTATGTACAAATAGTATAATTATGTAACTAGATAAGAAATTAAAATATCATTTATATTCTATCAAGAATAAACAAATTTTTTTTCCAATCATAAATGTGTAATTTGAATAATATCATCAATGTTTTATATATTAAATAGTGTAGTTTATGATCTAAAATATTACCATATATTTTTTTTCAAAAAACCATAAGCAATGTTTATGTTTAAATTTTTTAATATGTTTATATCATTCTTTTATATATATAATATTATTTATTTATTTAAAATTTATATGACAATTATAAAAACTTAATAAATATATTTTATAATTTAAAAAAAAAAAAACTAAACAAAGTGTGCATTGCATATTATTTGCACCTAGTTAATATAAATAAGTGTCTTAAGAAAATAACAAAATAATTTCATTATAATTTTTACACATTTGAAGTAACAAAATCGGACATAATTAGTATAAAAGATCATATAATTTGGTACAAAAATTCGAATTGAGATACTCTAAGTAAAAATATATATGCTTAAAAATGATTTATTAAAATTAAAAAAAATTAAAAATCTTTATTTTCCCTTCTCTTTTGAGTATATTTGTTTTCCCAGTGTATTTTATGCTTTTAATAGTCTGGGCTTGTTGGAGTGGGCTTTCAGTCTCCTCCAAAGCGGCCCATATATTCGGTTTTAAAATTATTGCATAATTATATTATTTTAGGATTTTTTTTAGAAATCCGGTATTAGAGAATAAAATAACTAAATTTATGGTATTTTAAATTATTTTTAAAAATATGGTAAGATTACATATTGCTTACAACTTATTCAGTGTTTATAAATATTTATTTTGAAAAATAGAATAAGATTACAGTTTACAGGTTACCAACATGTAGTTTTATCATATTTTTCAATAAAATTTTTAAAATTTCATATTTATTGAAAATTCTCCTTTGCTGTTATCAGTAACTCACTCTCATTTGTCTTAGATCTTCAATCAAATATTTTGGCCTAAAAGATAATATTTCAATATGTGAGATAAGAAAAAGTTTCACCAGCTAATTCTACTATTCCACTAACCAACTTAAACCTACTTTATCAAGTTAATAGAATCAATCTCCATAGTCCTCTCCATCATTTTAGGCATTGAAATTTTTTAATTAGTAAAATTTAAAAAAACATAAAAAAAAAGGTTTAAATTATCATATTTTGTGCTCCAACTGGCTAATGGAGGTCTCTCATATAATTTTATGCCAAACTCAAGAAATAATTATATTTAGAAGACAAAATCTAAAGGCAATAGCCTTAGACATGACACTTTTTCTTAGGGCCACAACTCACATGGGTTAAAATCTTGCTTTTAAATCACAAACAAGATTCTTATAAATGTTGTCTGATATTTGCTTGCTTTATTAACAACCAACAGACACAATAAAAGAAGAAAATTAAATAAATAAGAAAAAAAAGTCCTTTGATTATGATTACAACACATATATTGATCTTTTCTTCACATCTAATTACCCTAATAATTAATGATAATAATGTTCTATCCCTCTATGCAGCTGTAATGAAAGAAAATCAGACTATAAGGTTATTGTACTTTTGTTTGGTAAGTTTAAGATGATCCCTCAAGCTTAAAAACAAAAGGGTTTAATAAAATAGTCAAAACTTTTACTAAAAGGGACTTTTTAAGATGCTTTCCCACTGTCAATCTATTATATATTTACATAAAGTTTTACCTTATTATATCCATTGCTTCACTCTTTCATGAGACAATAATAATAATTCATGTTATTTTCTTCTTCTCACTTTATAATTGGAATTGGAACTTTTTTGCTTTAATATTATTGTTATTGTGAATGTTTCTAGAACCAAATCACCTTAAAAATTATTCAATTAAAAAAAAATCAAATTGATTCTAAAGAACTTCTTTAGTCATCAACCAATTACACACACCACATAAATATATATATATATATATGACAATTCAGACTTCACTTTAAGCCCTACCAATGAGGCTCTCAGTGTTTGTTTCTCGACTCGTGAACAGTTTTCGACACGTTTTTTTCAATGACTGTGTATATTGTAACTATTTAGAGCATCTTGCAAATTTTCAGAAAATTCTGAATAGTTTACAGTACCGAAAACTAGGTTTAAACATGTTGCTTTCCACGCGCATGAAAAAAATTAGTCGCGCATGCAACAATATGTTTGAACCTATTTTTCGGTATTGTAAACTATTCAGAATTTTCTAAAAATCGCACCGATGCTCTAAATAATTACAATATACACGGTCATAAAACAAACCGTACCGAAAACTATTCTAATGTCGAGAACACTGAGAGCCCTACCGATAAGGCTTAAAGTGAAACCCTATAAAAAAAATTATCATATATATATATATATATAGAATATGCTTATGAATTTGTTATGTGTATGCATACTATTTCATTGTAGATGAATAATATCTCCAATTCCTTCCAAATACCAATACAAGTACACTTGAACTAGCTCAATGCCTTAGACAATATAAGGCTAAAGTGGGGTCCTTAATCTCTTTCTACAAAGAGTTTCTATTCTATTCTATTTTATTCTATTCCTTAGATATGTTCTGAGTACTTGTCAATAGGTGACATGTATGTATGTGTATATATGCTGTGTCTGTCTCTATGAAACTGGTTTGGTTTGGTTCACTGGTTTGGTCTAAAGAGTTAATGAAATGAGGTCCATTATGAAAATAGAGACAGAAGAGGCCCAAAGGAATTTGGCCCACTTATTGGTGGGTGTAGGTGTAGCTGTATGTGTCCACAAAGTGAAAGAGAATTAGGGATGTTTAGGTCCACAAGGGTCCAATCCTCCGGCCACATTTCTCCATACCTGCAATTGCAGCTCACATTTTATTGGTAAGAAGTGTTTGTCTAGTTTTACCCTTTATTTGTTTGGCATGCAAAAATTTTACTTTACCTAGTATTATTTTTATGAAAATACTCTTTATATTATATTATGTTTTGTGTATTTTTTTATATATAGATTATTGATTACTATCATATTTTGAGTTACTCTTGCATGATTAGTTTTGTCATTTGTCCATAAAATTATAATTTATGTAAACATAAATGAGATTGGTAGCTGCAGTGAGGTGCAAAAAGATGAAAGTTTCTTAAAATATAATGAACTCCATCAATAATCTGTTAGAAAAATTGTCCAAATATAATAAAATATTCATATTTAATAAGTAATTTTACAAATATATTTTAGGAGTTTCTAATTACTTTTGTCACTACCCTGGGGGAATCTTCTGTTTTCAACACTTTAAGAAATTATAATCCAATTTTTTTATATGACAGCATACATAATAGTTACGGTAGACATCTCGCCAATTTTTTAGAAACTCAAAATAATTAACAGTGCCGAAATCAGAGTTTATATAGTCTATTTTTCACGCATATAAAAAAATTAGGCACGTGTGCAACTAACTACGTGAACTCTTATTTCAAAATCGTAAATTATTCGAAATTTCTCAAAAATTAGCGAGATGTCAGTTATAATTATAATTTACATTTTCATACAAAAAAAATTAAGTTATAATTTCTCGAATTGACAAAAATTAAAAATTCTAATAGTTAATGTCTTTATTAGTTAACGAATCTTTAGGCAACAAGATAATGTCATTAATTGAATACACAAAAAAAAAAAAAATGTAGGTCACAGTTATCTTTTTCTAATTCACTTTTGTTATTTGCATACATTCTCTTTAGGATGTGCAAAATGTTTAGGTAAAAATCTTCCATAACTTTCTAAGATTAGATAGATCTTCTTCTTCAATTAATGAATTGGATTGTTAACGTAGCCTTGGAACACACCTTCAATCTATTCGATTAATTTTGTGAACTTGTTATTAAGCTAAATTGAAAGATTGAACCAAAAAAGGAGTACCTGCAAAAATGTTCTCTGATGCTTAAGCCACTATAAGATTTTTCCTCCAATTCCTTAAAGCAAGAAATATGAAAAAAAAATTCCAAGGTCCCCAAAATGAGATCCTCATTTACCATTTATAAATAAAATGACAAGGAAGAAGATAAAAAAGTCCAAGAAAAATCCCCACCTCCGAGGCGTTCCTTGGCCTCGGCCAATCCCTAACTGCCTCTACCTTGGATGGATCCACCTTAATCCCATCTGCACCCATAATATGTCCAAGGAATGTCACTTCTGGCAACCAAAATTCACATTTCTTAAACTTAGCGTACAACTGATGCTCCCTCAATCTCTGCAGAACCTGTCGAATATGAAACTCGTGCTCCGCCTCTAAACTGGAGTACACTAAGATGTCATCGATGAAGAAAATAACGAACTGATCCATAAGTCCTTGAACACCCTATTCATTAGGTCCATAAAGGCTGCTGGGGTGTTGGTCAAGCCAAACGACATGACCAGAAACTCATAGTGCTCGTACCTTGTTCGGAAAGCCGTCTTCGGTATGTCCTCGTCCTTGATCCTCAGCTGGTGATAACCAGATCGAAGATCAATTTTCGAGAACACCATCTTACCCTGCAGCTGATCGAACAAGTCGTCAATCCTTGGTAGGGGGTACTTATTCTTGGTAGTCAACTTGTTCAATTCCCTGTAGTCTATACACATTCTCAAAGTCCCATCCTTCTTCTTCACAAACAAAACTGGAGCACCCCATGGCGAGTAACTAGGCCTGATAAACCCCCAAACCAGAAGCTCCTGCAACTGTATCTTCAGTTCTTTCAATTCTGTCGGTTGCATCCTATATGGTGCCCTCGACACTGACTCTTTCCCTGGCGCCAATTTAATGACAAACTGAATCTCTCTACGCGGCGGCAACCCAGGCAAGTCCTCAGGAAACACATCCAAGAACTCGCAAACCAATCTAGTCTCTTTTGGTCCTACTGGCGAAACCCTAGTGGTATCCACCACACTAGCCAGAAAACATATACACTCTCCTTGTAACAGATCCCTAGCTCTCAGCGCTGATATCCTGGGTACGCGGGGTCCATGCACCGCTCCCACAAAAAAAAAGGGATCCTCGCCCTCCGGCTCAAAGGTCACTATCTTCTTCCTGCAGTCAATAGTAGCTCCATATCTAACCAGCCAATCCATACCTAAAATCATATCAAAGTCCTCCATACTCAACTCAATCAAATCTACTGACAGCTCTCTACCATCAACTATCACTGGTAGTGCTCTAATCCACCTCCTAGAAACTACCAATTCCCCTGTAGGCAAAATAGTCCCAAACCCTGAAGTACAATACTCACTAGGTCTACATAGTCTATTAATCACCTTACTAGAAACAAACGAATGTGTAGCACCAGAGTCAATCAATACAGTAAAAGGAGAGCCAGCGCTAGAAAGTTTACCTGTCACTACCGAGGGACTAGCCTCGGCCTCTGCCTACGTCAAGGTGAACACTTGTGCTGGAGTCAAGTTGTCCACCTTCCTCGCATCTCCTTTCTTCACTGTCGGGCAATCTTTCTTGAGGTGTCCCACCACCCCGCACACGTAACAGGCCTTAGCCCGACACTCGCCCGGATGGTATCTTCTGCACCTCGTGAACTCAGGGTAGGTCCTTCATGAATCACAGCCTCCCTGACGGCCACCCTGGTTACCCCAACCTCTCCTATCAAGACCAGGAGTGGTCAAAGCATCAGGGGTCTTCCTCTTTAAATCACTGGGGCCTCCGCCCTTACCAGAACCAAAATATGGAGGCACCACCCTGCGGCCCTCCCGCCTTGCTGCACTCTCCCTCCATATCTTATTCTCTGCCTCCTCAACGGTAAGAGCCTTCTCTACAGCCTGGGCATAAGTCGGGCTATCATAGCATTAAGCCCTCTAATAAATCTGTCCTCCCTAGCTACATCAGTAGGCACAAGGTCGGGTGCGAACTTCGCAAGTCTGTCAAACTTTAGGGCATATTCTATAACTGTCATGCTGCCCTGAACCAGCCCCACGAACTCATTTACCTTTGCTGCCCTGATGGAAACATTATAGTACTTTTGACTGAATAGGTCTTTGAATCCTTCCCAAGTTAAAGCAGTAACATCTCTGGTCTGTGATGCCACTTCTAACCAGATTCGGGCATCATCTCTCAGCATATATGTGGCACAAGCCACTCTGTCATGTCCTTCTACGCTCATAAAATCCAAGATAGTAGTAATCATAGTCATCTACTGTTCGGCCTTCAGTGGGTTAGGTCCTCCATCAAAGATCGAGGGCTGCTGTTTCCTGAACCGCTCGTACAACGACTCTCATCTGTTCCTAACCTTTATTGGCAGTACAACTGGTACCACTGCAGGTGGCACAATAGGGGTAGCACTCCCTGATGGAGTCTGTTGTTGCAGGATTCGAATCTGTTCATCCTGGCTTTGTAGCCGTGCTTGCATATCAGCCATAAGCTGTTGCCAGTTCTCAAGGACTGGCAGAGGGGTCTGGCCCTGGTCATCATCTCTAGTCTCAGACCTGATGCTGGCTAGTTGCGCAGATTTTCTTGGACGCATAGTTATCCAAGTCAATCTGCAATCAATGACTCGGCAGTCAGACTATGATGACAGGGTAATAATCCATCCATGATCCACCATTAGAACTCCAAACATTTACAAGCAATCAAAGTATAACAGTTCATCCAATTATCCAAATATTTTCATTCACATGCATAGCAGTGCTGATAAGCATGCCTCATTATCATCGTGCAATAGTCAAGGGCCAGGCCCTATCAGTATCTCATGCCCCTATTAATCAAACAGATATCAACAGGCATATCTCATTCAGATCATTTAAACATATAGTCATGTATACACAATTACCAAACCCTGAGTCGAGCTTGTCTTTCGCAGCGAATGTGTTAGATAATATATTTTATTGCTCAATGGAAAAGTGGAAAAACCAAAATACAACTCTATGCAAAGAATACAATAGACATGGTAATTGATTAAATAAATATTACAACTCAATTACTCAAAATACAAGTAAATAGAAATAAGAGAAGGAAGAGAATTACAAGAACAAAAACCCTAAAACAAAAGATACCAATAAATATGTAAATAAGAATAAGAGAAGAGGATTACAAACTCAATACACTAATAATACAAGAAGAACAACATAATGAAAAGATCAATAGAAAACACAAACTCTCACTCAACCAAAGTGTAGAGTAGTGGGGATCACCAACTTGAACAAGGTTCAAAACCTTTGTCCAAAGCTTATTTCCCCCTATTCTCTAAGCACTAAGGGATCTCTCTAAGAAATAGCTCTCTTGAATTATCAAGTCTTTTGGTGTATTTTCCAGCCAAGTGCTTTGTGGATGGAAAATTGTGTCTTACATATGAGCATTAGGCTCCTATTTATAGAGTTTGAGATACTATTTGGATTTCAAATTCCACCAACCCCCATGGCTGTTACCAATGTTTAATTGGATGTTTATGGAATTAAAATGGAGATTTGGGAGTTATTTGGGATGTTAGAACCGAAAAAACTGAAAATTCACATAGGCTGTCAGCCTCACTGGCCGCGGCCAGAATCATCAGTGGTCGCGGCCACTGGCCTCTGTCCCCCAGGCCGCGGCCAGGGAAAGACAGTGGCCGCGGCCACAACCTTTTTTCAGCCAAAAATGTGATTTTTCCAAAACGTCCCAAATCCTTTCCCACATGATTTTGTAACCTCCAAACACCTATTGGGAGCTAAAAACATGTCTCCAACAGTCATATATCATCATGACTTTGTGAAATCCAATCTTAAATGTGTAACATATAATATACACATTATTGGGTAATATTTGGGAGTTACAAATTTGTAACTGATTTTGTAACTCCAAAATATGTCACATTTGGGCACACACAAGTGTCCAAATTTGTGACTCTCAATAATATGTTACAAGGTGTGACAAATCACATTTTGTCACATTATTTAATCTAATATTATATTATATGAAATAATATAACATTCCCCACTAGATTAAATAATCACTTTTTGTAACACTTATTTAATCAATCAAACATTATATTAAAATATAATATTCCCCCACTTGATTAAATAATCACTCTCTATAAAACCTTTGCATTGGTGCATAAAGTAAAATGTCTTTCGACTTGAATTTTACCTTAGTGTAATTATCACAAAGTTTGTTGAAAATTTGGTTGCCGAAGCATTGAACCACTATTCCTTGATAACAAACCGGTGATAACACACACACATTTGCTGTGTTCACTTGAGACCTCAATGTCTCGCTTTTGCACCGTTAATGGCCATGTGCACATTCCATTCATAAACTTTTCTTGAGAATGACTCTCAATTCTCATGAGGGGCTGCACCGCCCCTAAGTCTATATAGGTAGAACTCTTATAATATTTTGTTACTTTAAAATACTTGGCTTTTCAAGACTAAGTTCTATTAAAAAACCTTTTAGTATTAACCCTCATTTTGGTAACACACTAGTACTCTTATCTCAGATGGGACAAAATTTGAGTACTACTACTATTCACTTGATTTACTTGTTATTACCTATTGAACCTAATACTAGTTTGGTGACTAGTATTAAGATATGTTACCGTCAACCGTGAATCTCTTTAGGAGTCTAAGTCCCACCCCTTGAGATGTAGAAATTATTCAATTTGAATCATTTATTTTCTCATGTATGCATACTTAGACACTCTCATTATTTTATTCAAACTTTGTTGCTAGCCTTAGTTTGATTAAAATAGTTATCTCTTTAAAATAGTGATTTTTACCATAGTCAACACCCCCACTATTTATAGTTTAATATCCAAGATAAAAATTTGAATATTAAATCTAGAAACCTATTTGTTTCTAGAATTCTCCTTTATGTTTTAAAATGATTCATTCTTAAATCAAAATATTACAAAACAAACTTTAGACACCAAGCATGTCTAGATTTGTTCATTCTATACACATATAGCCAATATGATTTAGAATGTGGAATTCCAAATCACCTATTTGAAAGGATGACTAAATTAATCAATTATTGTCAACAAAATAAATTGATTAACTTTTGAGCATCACCTCCACATTTCTCACATAGTGATAATAAAATATCACTTTAAAATAGAAATTTGTTCATTTCTAATAAGTCATTTATCCTCCAAGATAAATGTAGACCTATGATTCTCAAAGTACATCATGAGTCCTCTATGCCACATGATAAACTCTCAAGATAAAACCTCAATGTTTATCTTGATTTATTTACTTGCTAAAGCAAAACACACTTATTTGAAAGTAACTTTCACTTGGTTGCTTTCTTTTATATATTTCACAAAATGTGAACACAAGTGTAATGTGAGAATTTCTCAAACAAATAATCACAAATTTTCATTTTTAGTTATCTAAATAATCTCAAAATCACTTAAACAACTTTTGTGTATTTCTTAAGAGTCTCTTTGAGATTCTTTTGAAAACATCAATTTGACATCCATTGATTTTCTCATCAAAATCAAAATGAAAATATCAATTTTTTTTAAACATTTTAAATCAAAGAAAATAAACCCTCATTGATTTATTTAAACACTTTCATTTCTTATGTTTTGTTTAAAAGTATCTCCTCATTGAGATTAATTTAAACATATCACCAATCTTTAACCAAAATGAATAAAGTTCTCTTTTATTCACCATTGGTGTAAAGATTCAAAATTGCTTCTCCAATTTTGTAATGTCTCCTCATTGAGATATTTAATATTTAAGAATTATTGTTACTAAATAATTCTCAAATATTTTCTCTTTTGACCATTATTTAGACTATAAGTCTATTGAGTCAATATGTCATCCCACAATTTTTTAATTTACTTTGATCCATTTTTCTTGCAATGGCAAGACACAACCATTAAAAGATATAACTGTTATATTATTTTATAATATAATGTAATATTATATTATAATATAATGTTTTAGATTAAATAAATGTGACAAAGAGTGTCACATATTGTAATATATAATAGAGAGTTACAATATTTAGATATGTGAGACATATCCAAATAATGTAACATATTTGGTGTTACAAATTTGTAACTTCCAAATATTACCCTTTATTGTGTAAATTTGTTGTTACACAATATTGAGATGAATTTCATAAAGCCATATGTGAAATGGCTGTTAGAGATATGATTTTAACCCCAATAATGTGTTTTGGGAGTTACAAAATCATTTGGGAGGGTTTGGAACCGTTTGGAAAAATAACACATTTTTAAGTGCTGAAACTGGTTGGTGGTCGCGGCCTGTTGGACAGAGACCAGTGGCCGCGGTCACAGGCCAAAAACTGACCAATTTTTCAATTTTTTCAATCTTTGTTGAACGACTCAAAAAACTCAAATAACTCTCAAATCTCCTTTTTAATTCCATATTAATCCAATTAAACATTGGTAACAGCCATGTGGGTTGGTGGAATTTGAAATTCAAAGGGTGTCTCTAAACTCTATAAATAGGAGCCTATAGCTCACTTGTAAGACACAACATTTTTATCCATTAGAGCACTTGGCTAGAAACACCTTGAGGCTTGATAATTCCAGAAAGCATTTCCTATAATCTGTGAGAATCCCTTAGTGCTTGAGTTAGGGGGAAATAAGCTTTTGGTCAAAGGTTTCAATCCTTGTTCAAGTTGGTGATCCCCAACACTCTTCACTTTGGTAGTGTGAGTGAGAGTTGTTTATCTTTTGTATCTTGTTCCTTTCTTTCATTCTATTATTTTTCATCTTTATATTGTTCCTCTTTATTTACTTGTATTTCTTGTTCAAGAGTTGTAATCTTTTCTTTTCTTTTGTTTCAACCACTTTACTTTAGTTGTAACCTTTTGCTTAGAGTTGTATTTTACTATTCTCTTCTCCTTCATCATCTTCTTCATTTTATTTGTTTATTTGTAATTTTCAGTTATAGAGTTGTAACTCTTTTTAATCAATCATTATTTATTCGTAATATATTGCATAGAGTTGTAATTTATTATTATTTCCATTGAGGCAAAATACATATTTTCCTAACAGTAACCCCCTTAGTTTCATCTCTTCTTATCTCATAAAATGAGATGCTCATCTTTTAAATGAGAAAATTTTAAATTTTCAAATAATTCTTTTATTTACAAATCACATACTAACAATAATATAGGATAAAACCTATTAAAATCTCACTAATGTTTGCATGATTATATTTCAATATAATTTCACATTGATGTCAACATACATGACTAATATCATACTAATATGACTCTTTATTAATATGAGAAAATGAATTACAAATATCATACACATATGATTTCACATTTCTATTGATTCACAAAATCAATATATTTATACATGTCATATAAAACCCATATAGTTGTCATTATAATAATTTCCCATTATTGACTCTCGTTTTGGCCAACTGACAAGAAGTCAAATGCTTGATGTGATGGAAAGTATTGAATAAGATCTAATGGAAAGAGAAATAAATGACACAACAATTTATAGTGGTTCGGCCCCAAGAATTGGTAATGACCTACGTCCACTTAGACTATTATTGATCTTGATTCTCAAAGGACTGATCAAAGAACTAGGGTTCTTCGAGTTTCACAAGCCTTAGAGGGATGAGTAATACCACCGAAAGATAATAGCCAAAATTCTCTTCTAAAGCATAAACAAAAATTAGCCAAAAGTCCCTCCCTTGAGCTATTTCTCTCTATTTATAGGCTCAAGGTGGGTTACATGAATCAATCAAAGATATTCTTACCTAATTAATTGGATAATCAGGTATAAAGGGAAATAATCTCGGATATGATTACAACTGTACAAGACCCTGTACGAATTGTTCTGGAGTTGGAAGGACGCCACCCCAACAAAATCCAAAAAGTCCTTAAAAAAGGACTTCAAGGGCAATAAAGCCCCTGCCTTCATACGCTCACGACTCCAGGCCGCAAGCTTCAGTTTATTGTCAGGACGGCCATCTCCCGGGGCGTAGCAGCTTTGTTCGTAGGAGGTAGGAGCTCGACACCTCAGCGAGCCTGGAAATCCTAGGCCATGACGAACTAGGATGTTGGTGATTTTTCCTAACGAAGAAACTGAGCTCCAATAATGCTCGGCCTCGAAAAATTCCTACCTCGAGGTAGGAATGGTAGTTGGTTGCGAGGTGGACGGGCGATTTGATGTCTCCATCAGTGAGAATATGAGATCACCCGGCTTGAAGGCAACTGTTACTTTGAGCTTGGGATCGAGAGGGGTCGGTCTAAGCTCGGGGTCCGGGTCTGGATAGATCGCGACCCGAAGTTTTTTCCTTTTCCTTTCCTCAACCTCGTCGATCTGACGTCGGAAGTGAGCTCGAATATCTTCTTGCTCACACCTCACTTTGTGTTCGCGAATTAGCCGCTGATTTTGAGTGAAGGGCGATTCAGGGCTCGGAGTTGTCGGAGAATAGGGAATTGCGAGCACTGACCCCCACCATTTTTCAAAATTCGGTGACATCTAGAAAGAAAGAAAAAGGGAGGGCCAGGCATACAAGAAATAAAGGATAAAACTCAAGATAGCTCGAGCTCGAATACTCGAAACCATGGAATAAGCTCGATTGAAATCTCGAAAGAACAGGTTCGAACTCCTGAGAAACCTGAGCTATTGAAAGGGTTGGACTTCGAGCGTGTATTTGACTCGAAGGGGGGAAAGTGGATTTATTTTTAAAAAATCCCAGATTTTCAGGGAAAAAGTTGACGATTACTCAAAAAGGAAATAATTTTTGGGAAACATGCAATTTAAAACCCTAATTCAGTACCCCATTTCTTGGTCTACACGATACATTACCCGTAGTCTAAAAAATAACAACAACAAAAAAGCCATATTTGCATCCCCTACACTAAATCTGGGTTTGAAACCCATGATATCAGAAGAACCCAAAATCTACGCAGTATCGGCTAAACAATATGGTTGAAATTACAAATGGTTACAAACATTCTAGTGCAAAATGGTGTAACAGAAACACAAAAATACACGAATGGAAAAAAAAAAAAGTATAACCATATGGAATCAAGTACAGAGACTTACACACGGTGGCCGGTGGATACAGAGAAATTGACGATCGAAGGAGTGGTTGCAGGAAAGCTTTCACAGAGTCGTAAACGCCAAAGGATTTTTGTTTTCTCGGTTTGGAGAACATGCAAAGAAGGAAGAGGATTCTATGGCTCTGGTTTTCTCTTTCTGAAACTTAAGAAGTGAAAGTGAAGAAGGAGAGGAGGTAAGGCTATATATATGTAAATCCCAAAAGGAGGTCAAAGGTCGGGCTAATCTAAGCCATTGGCCAAATTCTGTATCTGATCTAACGGTCGGGTACAAAGGTGATGATGGCAGCATAAATTTGGCAGGCGAATAGACGTGGGTATGGTACAAAAGCACTCAAGTACTTTGATTAAGCAATCCCTGGCTAACGCGTGTCCACTCTTGAGTACATTTTACGGTACAGTTTCCAAGGAGGGCAGTTCAAAAGTTTCATTCTCATAGGATTCAAACTGATACTTTTGAGGGGGCAAAATGTTACACCCAGATTTTAGGGTTGAGGAATTACGATCACGAAACCTAGGCTCGTTAGGTTTAAGCTTGAAATAAGTACGGTTGTCATATGATCCTTCAGTCGGACCGTTTTGCTGTAAATGACGACCTCGAAAGCTCGAGGAGTGTGTAGCCTCAAATATGCTCTGAACTCGCAATAGCCATAGTTCAACACTTGTATATATATTCCTGATGCTTCTTTTGCCTTCAAACAAGATGGTTCGAGCTCGAGAAGTGTAAGCTCGAATGGGATGACTTCGTCAATGGTTACTTGTTATAAGCTCAGGCGAAGTAAAATGACGAGCTCGTGATAAGCGAATAGTCTCGGAGATGTAATGGATTTCGTATCTGAGTTAATCGGCTACATATGAATGTATTTATTGTTGTAAAATTCCTATGTTTAAAGGATATTATATAATTTGTTTAATCAATCCCACATTTTACGGGATGTTTCTGTGTACGTAGCAAATAATGCATTAAATGACATTATATTATTTGATTTACAGAATATCTTCTCGAAATATGTGGGAACGAATTCTGAAACATTCTCTATAAATAGAGAAGGAAACTTCATTTGTAAGGGACCGAAATCTGGAGATCCTGAGGGAAAACTCTGGGCAACTATTCTCTGAAAAGTTTCTAGAAGACTCTAAAACGATTATAACACAGACTCGTGGACTAGGCAGATTTAACTGCTGAACCACTTAAAAAGATCATGTTTTCATCTTCTTCTTTCATTCCCTCTGATATATTCTTGTTTAATTGCTCTCATTTTCAAGTTGACAAAAAACGACGTCAACACCATTCATCATCAATCAATCTCTTTTCTCATTAATTCTATTATCTATATAGATGTCTAGAATAATGAAAAATAAAATACAATTTTATATATATATATATACTATTTTTGGTATTTGTTTCACCACAATTGAAGCTATTTTTGTAATTTGTAATAAATAGTAGTAATTTCTTTATAAAAAAAATATATACTATTATATGAGACTGGGTGAGATTTTATTATTTTGTTAATATGTATTTTTTATTCAATTTTTTTTTTATTATTGTTGTACATAATATGTAAGTTCTCTTTTATTTTATTAAAATGTAATCTTATTTTATTTTACATTTAATGATGTTTTAAAAAATATAATAATTTTTAAATATAAATAATTTGATTTAAATTTATGTGATAAATATTTTAATTTTTATAAATGAATAATATATACACAAATAAAAACTAAACTTTTATTTCACGGATTACGTGCCTGGCACAAAACAATAAATCTAGTATATAAATATATATATATATATATATATATATATTTATAGCTATCCTCATACGGGAGTGAAGTGTACTATCTCTATTTGTGATGATATACAATAAATGTAATGTTAAAGTATGGCCATGTTATAGTTTGTAATATATATACAATAACAACAGTGTATGCTATAAAAAAATTCTTTGTATATGACCTATAGCTATACAAAATTATAGGATATTATCATCTTGATATGCATTGTATATATTTATAGATAATTGATAAATATAGTTTATTTATTATAAAGTTTTTTGGAGTTATATCAAAATCGATATATATTTATATAGTCTGGAAAATTTGGTTAATTCCATCCTGCTATAATCAAAATCCATGGAAATTTAATAATAGGAGTAAATAATACTATTTATATATATACTGTGATACGTGTACATTTTAATTCTTTCTGGCCCACCAATTAAAAAAATAGATGAAAGAATAGAATAAAAAAAGAAAATGAAAAGAAAAAAATACCTAACTCACAGACCTAAACAAATTAAGTAAAAAAATATTCTAAAATAATGCGTGTGGTAAGAAAAAATAAGAGTGAAAAAAATTTTATAGTATAAGAAAAAGAAAAAAATAAATTGTAGGAATTAATTATAGCTTGGAATGATAAATAAATTTTTTTATTTCATTGATATTAAAATATCAAGAGTACACATAGTGATGGGTATTAACATTTACAGTGACAAACAATATGACCCTCAGTTTTACAAATGCCGCCGACACAACCAATTGTGTTTCTACAATAGTCGTCACACTTGATATTACTAGATGTATTGGGACATAAGCTATCATCTTTAAAGCTTTGACAACAGCTACGTTCCTCCTGCCCTTGACCCTCGGACTCAAAAACTGAATGAGAAAACAAATAATAATGTGAATTAATAGCTAGTTTCAATAATAAAAAAATGGCTAAAATTTATATCAAGTTTAATTTGACAATGTTACATGAGATGAAATATATATTGAATATAGTAGAATAAAATAGAGACGAACCATTGGAAGAAATGAGAACCACAACCAAGAGAAGAGCGAGAACTTGAAACTTTGCCATGATTTTTATATTTTTTATAATTTCAACTAATGCACTTGCTAAAACTCTATGAAGAACCCTAACATACATACATTCTTATTTATAGCAACAAAAAAAAAAAAAGAGGCGTGCATGTGAATGCATTACTCAAACTTAATTATAATATTTTATTTTGAGTAACTAATTTATATATATATAATTTATTTCGGGTAAGTAATATTTATATATATAAAAAAATATTTCAAATTAATAATCCAAATTCTCTATTTAATTAAACTTTCTAATTTCTGTCCAATTAACTTAATGTTGTACAATCTCCTTTTTTTATTGTTGTATAATCTAAAATAATGTAACCGCTAAAAAAATGTCAGTTAATTCTTTATATTTTATTGTGTAAATTTTTATAATAGCAATTATTTTGTGTTATTTTTTTGGACAAAAAAATATTTTGTCTTAATTTAATATTTATTATTTTGATCGACATTAATTATTTTTTAATACCAAACATGTAATTATTATTAATTATAATAATAAAAATTTGTTAATTATTATTTCAATCGACATTAATCATTTACTGCCTAATTTCTCTCTCACTTTCTCAATTTAGGGAGAATGATATTTAAAAGAAATCCACATGTTGATATTTATAATTAATGTTATATATATGTCAATATAAAATTTTAATAAATACAGGAAACAATGTATCATTGTGTATATTTATAAATACTAGATACAAACAATTTGCTTAGTTTTATTTATAGAATTCATTAATTATTTTTATTAAATTTATAGTAATATCATATAAATTTAAAATAAATATCTTATTTTAATAAAATAATTTACTTATTTTTGTTTAAGTTTATGTTTGTTCTAGTTTTTTGAATTTGAGGGTGACAACAAGAGATTATATATTATATAGTTAATGTAATATTAAATATTATACGTGGATTTTAAATTTAAGTTTCTTGTTAGATTTTTTATAAAAAAAAACAATTTGTTGCTAATTGATAGTATATTATATTATATGTTTAATATGATATTATTCTAATAAGTGAGTTTAAGTTTAATTAAATTTTATTTAAGTTATAAAACATATAATTTTATTATTTTTAAATAATTATTATTGTAAAATATTTCAAACATATCTTATTTTAATTTATTTAATTATTTATTATTTTTAATATTTAAAAAATATCATATTTTAATTTGTTTAATTAATTAATTTATTTTATTTAAATTTAAGTGTTTACAAACTACTGTTAAATAGAAGAATATTCAGTTAAATATAAAAATATTCAGTTAAAGTTAACATTAAAAAAATAAAAAACTGTTAAAATTAAGAATTTCAGTTATCTACCCACTTATTATATAGAAGAGATATAATTTCTTTGTATAGCGTGATTATTATAATATTTTTAAAATTTTAATAAATACAGGAATTAATAAAGGATCACAATATCCAAGGAATTAATGGTTTTTAAATCAAATGTTGATTAATATTGATTATGAAATTGTCACTTCCAACATTCGCAAGTGGTTGGTTGTATGATTATTATATCTATTGTCGATAAAGATTTAAAAAATGTATAAGATATTTAAATAATTTCATAACACAAGTTTAAATCCATATCCACAATATTTGAACATAACTTCATCCAACACAATTATTTAGTTTGAGATCTTCTAAAAAAAATTAATCCCGATTTTTATAGTGCTGAAATGAGTGAGGGTTCAAACCACACGGTGTACGTGTCCCTATTTTTATATATTTATACATATATATATATATATATATGAGTGGGAAACACATTATTTGAACCATATTTTGGCACAATAAATTATTCATAATTTCTCGAAAATTTGAAAAATGTTCTAAATCACTTTAATGTATATAATCATATATATATATATATAAAAGAAAAATAGAATTATATAGTCAAGTGCTAAAAGTATAAAGAAATGCAGTAGTGCTATTCTTTTAGTGGATGCACTATAGGAGTCGTCTGTATTTATATATGTGAACACTTTAGACTAATAAAAATGTACAAATATTTAATTTTATAAAGGGGTTAATATTAAGTTTATAAATTTTGTGAATTTTATTTATTTTTGTTATATATTAAATCAAAATAAATTATATAAATAAATCATATTGAAATTAAAATAAGAATTTTAGATGAATATTAAAAATTTGGCCAAAAAAAAAAAATTATAATTATTTGTCCATAATACCAAAGTTAAAAATAGGAATAAATTTTTCGAATATTTGCAAATAACCTTAGTAGAAAGTTCATGTCCACTTCGTTTATTTGATAAAAACTAAAGTAGAAATTTGACTATTAACTTCAATTATTTGGTAAAAACTTAAATATTCATAATAATATTAAACGAGTACCACTAGAAAAAAATATAAATTATTTTCGCGTTTTTAAATCACCCTCCATTGAATAATTGATTATATATTAATATATATATATATTAATTTATTAACTATGTTTTTTAAGGATGGATGGTTGATGAGTCTATGACCGAATTTATTCAATATATATAGAAAAGAAAAATCACACATAATTTAGTAAAATCAACCAAGTATACTAAATTCATACAAATTAAAAAATTATAGGACAAAATATTTATTAGAAATAAATATAGATAACATTATTAACATATAGAATGAGATCATCCACTTTTGAATCTTCAAAATATATTTTTATTTAAGATGATGATTTTCAACTATTGCATTTCAATTTAGTCCCTTGAAATTAATTCATTTTGACCACAAATCATATTGAATTAATTTTGTTTAATTACCAAAATATTAGTCTAATTTTTCGTCCAATCATGTATCCTCCACGTCCTCAACAAGTCTTAAGTCTTAGACATAAAGTGTACAATTTTGTTTTAAGGGATTTTCCAACTATTCTATTTTGATTTAGTCCCTTTGAACTTATTTTGACGAGACAGTTAATATAATTTTGTTAATGTTATATTATTTCATATAATATAATGTTAGAAAATTCATGAAAATATTTAAGATTTAAAAATATATATTAAAAATACAAAATCTAGAAAAAATTACAAAAATATGGAGTGATATAATTGTAAATATAAAGTTTTTTCATTTTAAAAAAAAAAAACAGTTTACAAATTTGTAACAATACAGTTTTTTAACCAGAATTTCTAAATTTGTAACTAAAATTTACAAATTTATAACCATATATTATAATTTTGTAAACAACATTTACAAACACAATAGAAAGTTATAACAGGCAGTTACAAGACTTTTACAAAATGTTATCCATATTTTTGTAATATTTATAAAATTCTGTATTTTTCAAAGTTTTTTTTAAAATTTACATAATAATATTTTAAAGTTACAAATTAGATAGTGTATATATCCAAGTGTAACATAATTTGGAGTTACAAAATCAGCTACAAATTTGTAACTTCCAAATATCACTCAATAATATGAATATTGAGAGTTACACATTTTATTTAAATTTCACTTAGCCATAATGTGATATGGTTGGTGAAGATATAATAATATATATAAATGTTACATAATCAAGTGAGAAAGAATTTGAAACGTTTTGAAAAAAACTAAAAAATGAGGAGGTTGAATTAAAAAACAAAAAAAGATATATATATATATATCTTTATATTATTAGTTTGGCACTTTGTGTTATTAAGACTAAGGACACTGTCTATATGTTCCTTTCTTTTTAACTTAGGAGTGGGAACTGTTGATCTATATGAGACTTGTACTTAAGGGAAGCTGTAGTTGTTATATATATATATATATATATATATGGGGATTTTTCAAAAATATGGCTTTTTAGCCATCAATGTGCAAAAATATGGGAGTTTAACTTTTTTTAATTTGTATGGGAAAATTTAATTAAGAAAACTTAGTTTATGGGAAAACTAATCCCATATTGGAAATCAAAATTAATCAAAACAAATGAGCAAAATGAGGGTACTATTTTTTTTTTCATTTTTATTTATTTATCTATTTTTTTTCATTCATTTGTATTGTTTTGTTTTTTTTCTTCATATTTTTTCAGTTTTTTTTTTCATTTTATTTTTTCTTTATTTTTGTATTTATTATTTTCTCCTTTAATTTTTTTTTTCTTTTTTCACACATATGAGCTTTTTTTTCTTTTTCTATTTTTTTTTCATTTTTTTCTACCAATTTTTTCATTCATATTTTTTTTCTTTTCATTTTTCCATTATTTTTCTTCTTCTTCTTTTCATTCTTATTTATTCATCTATTTTTTTTTCATTCATCATTTCTTTTGTTTTTTTTTTCATATTTTTTTCATTTTTGTACTTATTCTTTTCTCATTTTTTTTTTTCACACATATTATTTACCATTAGATAATTATTCCACTATTTTTTTTTTATTTATTATCTTTTATTATTGTAATTTTTTTTTATAGTTTTTCCACTATATGTAAAAAAAATTCAAATCAATTTTTTCAGCATTTTCTTTTTACTGTAACACTTATAAGAATACCATAATTTGGAAAGAAAACTAATAAAAATCTGAAAACGTGAATGGGTAACTGGTTACCTTCACATTCTTTGTGTGTATATTTATGAGGGTAACTGGTTACTTTCATGTTCTGGTGTGTGTATATTTATGGTAACTAGTTACTTATGTTACTAAAATCATAGTTACTTATTCTTCCTTTTTTAATGAAGTGTTCTTTCATTTTTTTCCTTCAAATTTGATGTTTCTTTTCATATTTAATATAAGTAACTCGTCACCCCTCTTAGGTGACTGGTTACCTCTCTTATGGCAGAAAGTTACCCATCTCAGAATAACTTGTTACTCTTCCTGGTGCATGTTATTTAACCTAGCTCTAAGATTTTTTTTTTAAGATCAATCAAGTAACTGGTTACCTTACCCAAAATTTAAAAAAAAAAATGCACAGCCTGAAAAAAAAAGGAAAAAAAATATTTACAATAAATAAAAATAATAATAAACACAATTCATATTATAAAAAAAAAAAAAATTTGCAAAACAACCATGGAAAAATTTTATATAAAAATAGTTATATAAAATTAATATAAAAAATAATCAAATAAGCTAAAAAAAATAATTAAATTACAAACATACCCTTCCAAATTCATAAAACTTGATTAAGAGTGAAAATATGGCATAAACAAACTTTTATTACAAAAATATGGGAAACTAAACCCATAAAAGTGAAATTAAAATAAAAAAGCCATAGATTAACTTTTCTTGAAAAAAAGCCATATTTTTGCACAATCTATTAAAATTCCTATATAATATGTAATTTGTAGTATATATATATATATATGTTTATATAGCTATCCTCGTACGGGAGTGAAGTGTAATGTTAAGTATGGCCATGTTATAATTTGTAATATATATACAATTACAACAGTGTATGCTATAAAACATTTCTTTGTATATGACCTATAACTATAAAAAATTGTAGGATATTATCATCTTGATATGCATTCTATATATTTGTAGATAATTGATAAACATAGTTTATTTATTATAAAGTAATTTGGAGGTATATCAAAATCGATATATATATTTATATAGTCTGGAACTTTTTGTTAATTCCATCCTGCTATAACCAAAATTCATGGAAATTTAATAATAGGAGTAAATAATACCATTTATATACACTATATGATACGTGTACATTTTAATTCTTTCTGGCCCACCGATTAAAAAAATAGATGAAAGAATAGAATAAGAAAGAAAATGAAAAGAAAAAAAATACATAACTCACAGACCTAAAAAAAATATTCTAAAAAAATGAAAAAAAAAAATAATGCGTGTGGTAAGAAAAATTAAAAGTGAAAAAAATAGAAAAAATAATTTTTATAATAAAAAAAGTAGAAAAAAAAATAAATTGTAGGAATTAATTATGGATTGGAGTGATAAATAATTTTTTTTATTTCATTGATATTAAAATATCAAGAGTACACGAAGTGATGAGTATTGTTGATGCCGTTTTTTGTCAACTTAAAATGTAGAGCACGTAAACAGTAAATATTTATGGCCAAAAAATACAATAAAACAATGAAGATTTTTACGTGGTTCAGCAGTTAACTCTGCTTAGTCCACGAGTTTTTGTTATTAGAACTTAGGAATATTCTGGAAATTCTTCAGAGATAAATTATCTAGAGTTTTTCTCAAGATCACAAATTTTCTGTCCTTTACAAAGGTACATGACTTCTCTATTTATAGAGGAAGTCTCAGGATACTTTCCCACACGTCTATGGGAAGTTATCTTTTACATTAATAAATTTAATAGCTTTAAAAGCTTGTAACTCCTATATACAAGGAAACGTCCCCTGAAGACCAGGGGGCGTATAACTAAATAATAAATATCCCTTTATTATAGGGAAGTTACAACAATAAATGTAGACTGCGTCTCTCCAAGTGACTCACCAAGAAGTTCGAAGTCAGCAATCTACATCATCAGCATCGTGCCATCCTAGGTTTCTGAGTGACTTTCGAGTTGTAATAATTTCCCCGAGATCACGTGGTTTCGAGCTCATACTTATGTCAGGCTCGGAACCTCTGATCCGAGGCCACCCGAGAATAGACGTACTCCGATGTCTGTCTTTCGAGCTTGCGAGGACTACGAGGCTACCCATCTTCGAGGTTGCCACCTGCTTGTAGGTTCAGTGCCTAGGTTGCGAACATGTATTCTAGATATTGCGAGCTCTCACCTGACGAATCCAGCTTTCGAGATCACAATTCTCAAGGCTCGAAATCTGGGTGTAACATTTTGCCCCCTCAAAAGTATTTGTTCGAATCCTATGAGAAGGAAACTTTCGAACTACTTTTCTCGGGAACCGTATCGTCACACACGTTCGAGTATGGACACGTGACAGTTGGGTATTGTTCACTCAAGGTACTCGAGTGCCTTGGAAACCTACCCACGATTGTTCACCTACCACATTTTCGGCACCATCTTGTCATTTGTCCCTGACCGTCAGATTTGATAAGGATCCTGATCAATGGCCCGGATCAACCCCTTTTTTCCACCTCTGATCATCTATATATGAGGTTCTAGTCATCTTTCTCATTTTATTTTTACGCTCATCAGAAGAAAAAGAGAAACCAGAGGATATCCTAGAAAACTCTTGCTTTTGCATGTTTTCCCAGCCAAAGAAGCAAAAGACTGCCAACTTACTCGAGACAGTGGGATTATATCTGCAGCCTTTTCTTCAATCAACGATTTCTCTGCAATCATCGTCTTCATTGCGTAAGTATCTGATGTATATATATTTTCTTTATCAGTTTCTGGCTTTGCTATTTTTTTTTTAGTTTCTGGGAATGCACTGGTTCATTTTGTAGTTTGATATACTAGGACGCTTTGACCAATAGGTATTCAAGTTTAGGTTTTCCCATTACTGGTTCTAAATCCAGTTTGTATGTAGAGGAAACCCAAAAATGGTTTCTTTTTTCTGGGTTTTCAAGATTTAATAGACGTATCTTGCACACCAAGATATTGGGTACAAAATCTTGGTTTTAAAGAACGCACGATACCTAAGAATTCCATTTTTGAACAACCGCCACCTTTTTCCCTGATATTTCGGGATTCTCAAAGATTTGGATCCATTTCCCTCATTTTTTTTCGTAGAATACACGTTCTGACCCTTAGTCGGGTTTCCAGGATCGAGCTCGTCTCGTACCCAAGCACTTTCCGAGCTTGTCTTTTCAAGCTTGTTATTCTTGACTCCTTGCATGCATGGCCCTCACCATTTTTTCTTTCTCGCTAGATGTCACAGAATCTAGAAAGACGGTGGGGGTCATTGCGTGCCATCCCGTATTCGCCGAAAACTCCGAGCCCAGGATCGCTGTTTGCTCGGAACCAACGTCTAATTCGTGAATACGATATCGCGCGCGAACAGGAAGAAACCCGAGCTCATTATCGCTGCCAAATCGTCGAGGTCATAGAAAAGAAGATAAGAGTCCTTCGGGAGGCTCTTTATCTGGAATCTGGTTCAGGGCTCAGACCGATCCCCCTTGATCCTAGGTTAAAAGTGACAATCGATACAACCTGGGAGAGCTTCAATTCTCACTGATGGGGGAGCCCTCTACCTTGCAGCCGAGGAGGGAGTTTTTCGAGGCTGAGCATTATTGGAGCTCAGTTACCTCGCTAGGTCAGATAAACGATATCCTGGCCTTTCACGGTATCAGACTATCAGGTTCGTTAAGGTGTCGAGCCCCTACCTCCAGCGAGCGAAGCTGCTACGCTCCAGGAGATGGAAATCCTGACAATAATCTGAGGTACGCGGCTTGGAGTCAGGAGCATATGAAGGCAGGGGCGATACTGCCTTTGAAGTTTTTTTCAAGGACTTCACGGACTTCGTTGGGTTGGCTCCATTCCAGCTCAACAATAATTCCTACAGGGTTCTATCTGCCCTGAAGTTGATATACTGCGAACTGAAATGGGAAGGACCGAGGCCAGAGGAGATCCTGTATCTTTTCTGCTTGAAAAGCAATCCCTCCCGAGCTCGGGGAGGAGACGACTTCTATTACCTTTTAAACTATCCGAAGGAGAAAAAGATGTTTGAGGATCTTCCCAATCATCCTCTTGATTTTAAGAAGGCCTTCTTCTGGACGGATGGTCTGTCTCCGTCACGGTGCTATTCGTTCAGACGGATCCGTAAGTATCCCACCTCCTTTATCTCTGTGATCGAACTTTAGTCTATAGGCTTGTACTTAGTTGAAATGTATTTTATTTTCTAGCCAACTATTGTCGTCCCACTCCTTCTGACGAGATGAAGAAGCACAGGGAGATCCTGCTCCAACTCTTTTATGGCAGGAGATCACTCTCATACCTTCTGCATGAAGGTAAACTTCGAGCGTGCGGGCTCTTAGGAGATGGCCAGTCCACCTCAGACTGGTCTAACAAAAATTACGACCGCTGGGAGCTCGTGCCCTTGCCAACAGGCAACCTTCCCCCGAGGAGAGAGGTGAGGGCCCCGCCTCCAGTTCGCCGAAGGAGCCCGCAGTCAAGGAACGAGGCCAACGACGAAGCCTTGAGCTCGGGCTCGGATGATCAAAGTACAGTCATCCTAAGCTCGAAAATGTGGTCCCCCACCCTGTTAAAGCACAAACCCGATAGGCTAGTTCTGTGTGAAGACGACAGGAACAACTTTTATGTGTGGACTTGGGTAGATGAACGGGTTCATAGGTTCGATAGCTGGCTCGGGCAATACGATACTATGTATAGCCTGAACAAGGTATGGAACGGAATAGCAATCCAATACGGGACCAATGACTATAGGGACCTTTCGAGGTTGACGTCTACCTATAGGGAAGGTACTCCCCCCCGCCTCTTCTAAAGATGGGGGAATTTCATGGTCACCGAGCTCAAGCTCGGAGGGGAGTTCCAGTTAGGTTTTTCTCCACTTATTTTTTTTATATCTTCTAAGTTTGTTAGCACCATGCTAAACCTTGATTGCAACTGTGCAGGTGCTATGGACTCCGACCTTGGCGCCATGCTCTTTAGTGGGGGCGAGGTAGCTCAAAAGAGTAAGCGCCCGAGAGGCTCTCGGAGGTTAGACCGACCCTCTAAAATCCCCAAGCTCACTGAGAAGACCCCTCCGGCTCCAACTACTGCGAGCACAGTCGAGGGCCCGAATGCCTAGGTCGATGCGTCTGTCTTGACCGCACCTGCCACGCTTCCTCCATCCACAACTCTTCCAACACTTGGCCAACCCCCGAAGAAACCCTCAATATCCAAGTCACTCCTACCGTCGGCCCGACCTCATGTTGATGAGTTCATGCTTGATAGTACCGATGGGGCCCACAGAGCCGTAATTGGTTCGGATGTCCTCACTCACGTGGGTCAGAGTCTTTCAGGATTCGACGTTGATCACTAGGAGTTTTTGAATAAGGCTCAAGACTGCAATACTCTTTATGATAAGAGTATTGAACTTACTGCCGCGGTAATTTTCGTAACTTACCTTTAATTGCTTATGTCTTGGCTTATGTTCTAATTCAATCTCTTTGTGTTTCAGGCCCTCGTCGTCTCAGCACAGCTTAATTATAAGCTGACCAATGAGGTGCATACGAGCATGTCTCTGGCCTAGGAGTCGAGGGATCTCCAGCTTAAAACGGCTGATGAACTCAAGGACTCGAGGACAAAGCTTGAAAAGGTGAAGGCTCGTCTTGCGGAGCTGGAGAAAGCTAACGCCAAGCTCGAGGAGGAGAAAGCTGCCACTTTCAAGATAATCGAAAATGAAAAGGCCCGCCGCCTTAACGAGTTCAAAGAGAAGAAATACAAAGAGGTCGATCAAGTCATGTACAAGATCTAGGCTAACAATGTTGACCTCGATACCAACTTCCTAGGTCCTTTGAGGCGAAGCTCATAGATCAGTGGACTGCTCGACTTGAGGCGGAGGAGGCTGCTCGGGAGGCTGCTCAGAAGGATAATCATGCTATTCGTCCTGAGGGGTCTAATGTCGCCGGTGTTGAGAAGGCCAAGGAAACTGCTCCTTCCTAAATCTCACCTCGGGGCTACGTCCCTTTATTTTTGTAACTGCTTTAATTTATGCCCGTGGGGCTGCTACAATTTCTTTTTCTTTTCTTTTAATACATATGCTTCACATTTCTTGGTTCGAAATATTTTGCACATTTTATATTAAAGCATCGTGTATGTTTGTTTATTCGCACAAACATAGTTTGGATTTAGCCTCGAGGTTCAATGCATTCATGCACAGTTTGCTCGAATTATCCGCTTCTGATCTCGTTATTCGTCAAGGTCGGATATTACTTTAACCATGAACTCGAAAGTACTTGTATGGTGTGTAATGCGAACGGTTTAGTTATATCTCATTTTTTAGTTACTTTTTCTCGTCCTCGGTTATCTCTCTGAGGTTAAGAGTTCGAAACTATTTTTTTATAAGATACTCCAGCCTCGATCTCGACTTAACTCGAAGTAGGTTCGTGTTTCAACTTACCGTCGATTAGTTTTAGCTGGTTTGTTCCAAACCTGTTAAGGTCGTGATTGGTTTGTAATCCATACACTTATATGTTTTTTGATAATCTGGTTATATCCAAATTACCTTAGCTTGCTCATTTGGTTACAGCCAAACACTTGTACGTTTTTGACAGCTTGGTTATATCCAAACCATCCCAACTGGCGCATTTGGTTATCTCCAAACGCTTGCATGTATTTCATGTATGTTATTTTATTTTTCAAGCTGATGGTATATATACCAATGATGCCCCCTTAATATCCTATGAGTGTGAGCATAGGTTATTAAATTAAGAGAGATTGCAAAAATAAAGAAAAACATAACATAGTGAACAAATAAATCTTTATTTGATAAAATCCAAAAGTAGACAAAACAATATAGATAAACAAGTATGGTTACAGGCAACACCCTTCCTATTCTATTGATAGTAATGTCTTAGGTGTTCGCCATTCCATGCTCGCGGTACCAGGCTCCCATCCATTCTTGCTAACTTGTAGACACTGGGTCGGATGACTGACTCTATTTGGTATGGTCCTTCCCAATTTGGCCCGAGTACGCCAGTTGCTGGATCTCGCGTTGCCAAAAATACACGCCTTAGCACCAGATCTCCTACACCGAACTTTCAATCTCGAACCCTCTTGTTGAAGTACCTGGTAGCTCGCTGCTGGTAGGCAGCATTCCTCAGCTGAGCTTCGTTTCTTCTTTCTTCGATCAGGTCTAAGGTTTCTTCAAGCTGAGTGTGGTTCGAGCTTTGGTCATAAGTGTGAGTCCGAATTGTAGGAATCTCGACCTCAATAGGCAACATAGCTTCGCAACCGTATGCCAGAGAGAAAGGGGTATGTCTCGTTGATGTTTGAGTTGTAGTCCTATATCCCCATAGGACATGGGGCAATTCTTCAGGCCATCGTCCTTTTGCTTCCTTGAACTTTTTCTTTAGCGAACTCTTGAGAGTTTTGTTTACTGCTTCGACCTGGCCATTCGCCTGGGGATGGGCTACTGACGAAAAACTCTTTATTATTCCATTCTTCTCGCAAAAGTTGGTGAACAAGTCGCTATCGAATTGGGTTCCGTTGTCTGGAACAATTTTCCTCGGCATCCCGTATCGGCACACAATGTTCTTTACCACGAAGTCAAGGACTTTCTTGGAAGTTATTGTTGCTAACGGTTCAGCCTCTGCCCACTTTGTGAAGTAATCTACGGCAACTACATCATACTTCACACCGCCCTTGCCAGTTGGGAGAAAGCCTATGAGGTCGATTCCCCATACCGCAAATGGCCATGGGGAAGTCATCATAGTCAGCTCCGATGGTGGAGCTCGAGGAATCGTGGCGAACCGCTGGCACTTATCACATTTCTTTACGTACTCGAAAGAATCAGATTTGATAGTAGGCCAAAAATAGCCTTGGCGTATGATTTTCTTGGACAGGCTATGCCCCCCAGTATGGTCTCCACAAAATCCTTCATGAATTTCTTCAATGATCTTCTTGGCTTCGGGTGGAGTCACACATCGAAGTAATGGCATGGAATATCCCCTTCTATACAGCTTTCCATAAAAAATGGTGTAACGGGGAAGCTGATACATTAATTTTCGAGCCTGGTTCCGATCTTTCGGAAGGACGCCAGTCTTGAGATATTCGACTATCGGGGTCATCCAGGTGGGCTCGGAATCGATCATACACACATCTTCCAGCCCCGGCTCGCTGATGCTAGGCGCCGATAGATGTTCTATTAGCACAACATTTAGCTCATCATTCTCGGTGGAAGTAGCAAGTCGAGCTAAGGCATCTACATTTGAGTTTTGCTCTCGGGGAACTTGTTCGATCGCATAAAACTCAAAATGTTCCAATGTGGACTTGGCCTTTTCTAAGTAAGCTGCCATTTTCGTACCACGAGCCTGGTATTCTCCCAAAATTTGGTTAACCACAAGCTGGGAGTCGCTATAGCAATGTATTGCTTTAGATTTGAGCTCTTTGGCTATACAGAGTCCCGCCAGTAAAGCCTCGTACTCGGCTTCGTTATTTGATGCGTTGAAGTCGAATCTTAAGGCAGAATGAAATCTACTTCCTGCGGGTGTAATCAAAATGACCCCTGCCCCCGATCCATTTTCGTTAGATGACCCATCGACATAAAGTTTCCACAGCTCGTGGGCCGGGGTTATAACTTCATCGTTGGTCATGCCAGTACACTCCACTATAAAATCTGCCAGGGCCGGTGCCCTAATGGTCATCCTCGGGTGGTAGGTGATCTCGAATTTCCCGAGCTCAACCACCCATTTAAGAAGTCGACTTGAAGCTTCTGGCTTAGACAAGACTTGCCTCAGCGGTTGATCGGTTAATACATGGATGGGGTGCGCCTGAAAGTAGGGTCGTAATTTGCAAGATGAATGAATGAAGCTGAGAGCTAGCTTTTCCATCAAGGGGTATCTCGACTCTGCCCCCAGTAATCTTTTATTGATGTAATATATGGGCCTCTGTACCTTACCCTCTTCTCGCACGAGCACTGCACTTATTGCATGTTCGGTAGTGGCAAGATATTAGTATAGTACTTCCCCCGTAACAGGTTTTGATAAGATGGGGGGTTCTGCGAGGTGCTTTTTAAGCTCCTGAAAGGCTAGCTCGCACTCTTCCGTCCATTCAAATTTCTTGCCTCCCCTCAATAGGTTGAAGAATGGAAGACAACGGTCTGTAGATTTCGAGATAAACCTATTCATTGTCGCCATCCTGCCGGTCAAACTTTGGACATCTTTGTGTCTTCGAGGAGAGGGCATGTTGATTAGGGCCTAGATCTTGTCTGGGTTAGCCTCTATCCCACGAGCGTTTACAATGAAACCCAGGAATTTTCCGAATGATACCCCAAAGGAGCATTTCTGGGGGTTAAGCTTCATGTTATATTTTCAGAGCACGACAAAACACCCTTCGAGGTCATCAACATGGTTATCGTTAAGTTGAGACTTGACTAGCATGTCATCAACATAAACTTCCATGTTGTTCCCTATTTGCTCCGAAAACATCATGTTCACGAGCCGCTGGTATGTGGCCCCAGCATTTTTAAGCCCGAATGGCATGACGTTGTAACAATGTAGTCCTTTGTCTATTATAAAACTTATATGTTCCTGGTCAGGGGCATGCATGGGAATCTGGTTATATCCAGAATAGGCATCCATGAACGACATCAGTCCATGCCCCGCCGTGGCATCCACGAGCTGGACAATCCTTGGTAGGGGAAAACAGTCCTTCGGGCAAGCTTTGTTGAGGTCCGAATAGTCAATGCAGGTTCGCCACGTCCTATTAGGCTTTGGGACCAACACTGGATTGGCTACCCAGTCAGGGTAAAAAGCATCCTTAATCAACCGGTTTGCTTTTAACCTGTCGACCTCCTCCTTCAGTGCCTTTTTCTGTCGTCATCTAGCTATCTTCGCTTTTGTTGCTTCAGAGGGAAGCTCTTATCAATATTTAGCGTGTGGCTTGCGATGTTTGAACTTATTCCTACCATGTTCGAATGTGACCACGCGAAGACATCCTGGTTTCTCTTCAAAAAGCAAATTAGTTGCTATTTGGTTTCTTCCTGGAGGTGTTTCCCAACCTTTACCTTTTTCGAGGGATCGGACTCTTCGAGCTGGATCTCTTCGAGCTTTTCTAACGGCTCGAGATCAATTTTCTCCTCAACCCTCGGATCGATTTCTTCATCAATCTCGAAGACCATCCCATCTTTATTTTGAACAATGATGAGTGCTTGTGCGCTCGTCTGTTTCTTTCCTCTTAAGGAAATACTGTAGCATTCCCTTTCAGCTAATTGATCTCCCTTCAACGTCCCGATGCCACTAGCGGTCGGGAACTTAACGGCCAGATGCCTTACAGACGAGACTACCCCCAGCCCAACCAAGCGGGTCTTCCGAGCAGCACGTTGTAGGCCAAAGGTAGGTCTACTACTACGAACTCCATCATCTTGGTTGTTGAGACTGGGTAGTCTCCCAAGGTCACGGGGAGTTCGATGGACCCCATGCAGGCAGTCCCTTCTCCTGAAAAACCATACAGCGTTGTCGCACATGCTCTCAGGTCGCAAAGAGTAAGTCCCATTTCTCCAAGGTGCCTTTATAAAGAATGTTAACCGTGCTCCCATTGTCTATGAGAACCTGGTGAACTCTCTTATTTGCGAGCTGGAGAGTGATGACCAGTGGGTCATGGTGAAGGAACTGGACATGGGATGCGTCGTCTTCGGTAAAGGTTATCGGTTGAGACTCTATCTTTTGGCTTTTTGGAGCTCTAGGTTCGGGCTCATAAGGAGACTCGTCCCCAGTTTTTAGCTCGTTCACATAACACTTTTGGGCATTCCGGCCCATTCCTGCAAGATGAGGTCCGCCCGAGATGGTTATTACGTCTTCTCCATCAATCGAAGGGGGCCTATCATTGTCCCTTGCTCGGGAATTGTTATTTTGTGCAGGTTGTGGCGCGACTGCCTTCTGGCTCGTAGATGCCTGATTAGTATTCTGGTTTTTGACATATTGTCTGAAATAACCTCTCGAGATCAATCCTTCGATCTCGTCTTTCAACTATCAACATTCATCAGTAGTGTGCCCGGTGTCTCTGTGAAATCGACAATATTTGCTGGAGTCCTTCTTGGACTTCTGATTTCACATTGGGTCTGGACGTCTGAAGGGGACCTGGTTTTCATTAGCCAGGTATATGTTCTCCCGAGACTCGTTGAGCTCGGTGTACACTCTGTACACGGAGAAATATCTTTCCCCCTTCTTTTTCTTTCCTCCCTCGGCCTCGGGGTTACTCCCTTCGTTCTTCTTTCTCTTGGAAGGGTTTTTCGCAGCAAGCTTTGAAGTTGGTGGGTCCGCCGAGTTTAAGGCAGAGTTTACGTTTATCATTGTAGTTACGGGATGAGAGGTCACATTAAGTGTCGACTTCACTTCCTCTACATTGACAAACCTCTATGCTCGTTTGTTAAACTCGGTTAGGGACCTCATCGGTTTTCTCTGCATGTCGTCCCAGAGAGCACTCCCTGGCATTACTCCAGCTTGGAAAGCCATTAGATGACCGATGTCATCCACATTTCGAGCTCGGGCAACTTCCAAGTTAAACCTTGTAAGGTAACTTTTTAATGTCTCACCTGGCTGCTGCCGAACGTTAGTCAGAGTTGATGCCTCAGGTCTAACCCCCATCATGTCTCTGAACTGCTTCTTGAAGTCCTTAGACAGTTGATCCCAAGAAGTGATTGAGTGTCTTCTATATTTCTCGAACCAGCTTTTGGCTGGTCCCGTTAGTGATGCTGGAAATAACATGCATCTGAGCTCGTAACCCACGTTACTTGCTCTCATTATGGTATTGAATGTACTCAAATGGCTATGTGGGTCGGACTTTCCCTCAAAAGTTGGGACCTGAGGGATCCAAAATCCTTGAGAGAACAGAGTATTGGAAATATGGGGAGTGAACGGTTGAAGCTCCTCGTCAGAATCTTCATATCGACCCTGACTTTGCTCATTCTTCAGAAGCCTGAAGGCCTTTTCCAACTGATCAATTCTTTCCTGGACCGGGTCCGCGAGGGGTCTTGTTTGAAATTGGCTGTCATCGATCGCAATTCCAGGTTCGCGCCTCCGCAGGGGGTCTTTATGCCTATTTAAGCGATCCCTCAGGTCCAGGTTTGTCGAATTAACATTACCCCAATTCTGATTCAAGTGTTCCCGCAGGTCGGAGCGATTCCTGCGGCTCCCAGTATTCTTTCGACCTCGATCATGCATGTTGACTGATCTGGTATCTCCAGAGTTGTCACTAGTAAGACTTGTCGCATGATTATTTTGAGATGGGTCTCTCTCATGCTGCCTCGTTTCTGCAGTGCGAGACCGGGACGTTTGATTTCTTTCAGATTGGGCACCTCTCTGTTCCTTTGTCTTCTTCCCGCACTTCTTTCCTCATCATCTCGAACTGGTTGAGCATTCCTGCGAGGAGGTGAAGGATATCTTATAGGCGATGGAGGGAATCGTATGGGTGACGATGGCTGCCACCCATTTCGCGGCCTAGACGATCCGGAGTTTGCCCGAGATGGGTTGGTTGCATTCTGTGTGTTTCCAAGGATTGTCCGAGCCTCTACAGGGGCTCGGTTGTTCTCAGTTCCTGCTGGTACCTCCACAGTTGAATTAACCGGAGCCCTAGCTCGGGTACTTCTCTGGGGTCTCGAGGGAGCGGATGGCTCTGTTGGTGCCGGAGGTTGTTCTGGCCTTCTTGTGGTAGCGTTTTTTGTGGACGCCCACGAGGCCTGCGGGGAGGAACATGTACGTCCCTCGGAGGAGGAGCTTGGTTTTCACGCGGAGGCGAGGGCTGAGCCGCTTGAGCCTCTGCGGCTTTCCTAGCCAACTCCTCATTCTGCTTGTTGGCTTCTGCCAACTGCTGTTTCAGCTGCCGGTTTTCAAGTTCCACAATGGAAATGTACCGCTCAGGATTGTAGTACATATCCTCATCCCTTGGAGGTGCTGGTGGTCCCCGAAAATTGGAGGACTCACTTCTCTCTTCAGCATCCGGATTTACCATTGGCTGCTTCCCAGGGCGTCTCAGATAGTTTTCTTCAGGAATGTTTTGATCGTTTGCGGCCATAACTTGTTCAGGGATCACACTGCTTAAGGCTCTCAATGAAAGCACCAAACTTTTGACACCGTTTTTCGTCAACTTGAAATGTAGAGCACGTAAACAGTAAATATTTATGGCCAGAAAATACAATAAAACAAGGAGGATTTTTACGTGGTTCAGCAGTTAACTCTGCCTAGTCCACGAGTCTTTGTTATTAGAACTTAGGAAATTTCTGGAAATTCTTCAGAGATGAATTCTCCAGAGTTTCTCTCAAGATCACAAATTTTTCGTCCTTTACAAAGGTACAGGACTTCTCTATTTATAGAGGAAGTCTTAGGATACTTTCCCACACGTCTCTGGGAAGTTATCTTTTACATTAATAAATTTAATAGCTTTAAAAGGATGTAACTCCTATATACAAGGAAACGTCCCCTGAAGACCAGGGGTCATATATCTGAATAATAAATATCCCTTTATTATAGGGAAGTTACAACAATAAATGTAGATTGCGTCTCTCCAAATGACTCACTAAGAAGTTTGAAATCAGCAATCTACATCGTCAGCATCGTGTCGTCCCAGGTTTCTGAGTGACTTTCGAGTTGTAATATTTTCCCTGAGATCACGTGGTTTCGAGCTCATACTTATGTCAGGCTCAGAACCTCTGATCCGAGGCCACCCGAGAATAGACGTACTCCGATGTCTGTCTTTCGAGCTTGCAAGGACTACGAGGCTAAACTGTTGACGCCATATTTCGTCAACTTGAAATGTAGAGCATGTAAACAATAAATATTTATGGCCAAAAAATACAATAAAACAAGGAGGATTTTTACGTGGTTCAGCAGTTAACTCTGCCTAGTCCACGAGTCTTTGTTATTATAACTTTCTGGAAATTCTTCAGAGATGAATTCTCCAGAGTTTCTCTCAAGATCACAAATTTTCCCTCCCTTACAAAGGTACAGGACTTCTCTATTTATAGAGGAAGTCTTAGGATAGTTTCCCACACGTCTCTGGGAAGTTATCTTTTACATCAATAAATTTAATAGCTTTAAAAGCGTGTAACTCCTATATACAAGGAAACGTCCCCTGAAGACTAGGGGGCATATAACTGAATAATAAATATCCCTTTATTATAGGGAAGTTACAACAATAAATGTAGACTGCGTCTTTCCAAGTGACTCACTAAGAAGTTTGAAGTCAGCAATCTACATCGTCAGCATTGTGCCGTCCCAGGTTTCTGAGTGACTTTCGAGTTGTAATATTTTCCCCGAGATCATGTGGTTTCGAGCTCATACTTATGTCAGGCTCGGAACCTCTGATCCGAGGCCACCCGAGAATAGACGTACTCCGATGTCTGTCTTTCGAGCTTACGAGGACTATGAGGCTACCCATCTTCGAGGTTTCCACCTGCTTGTAGGTTCGGTGCCTAGGTTGCGAACATGTATTCTAGATATTGCGAGCTCTCACCTGATGAGTCCAGCTTTTGAGATCACAATTCTCAAGGCTCGAAATCTGGGTGTAACAATGGCCATGTGCACATTCCATTAATAGAATTTTCTTGAGAATGATTCTCAATTCTCATGAGGGGCGACACCACCCCTAAGTCTATATAGGTAGAACTCTTATAGTATTTTGTTACCCTAAAATACTTGTCTTTTCAAGATTGAGTTCTATTAAAAAACATTTTGGTTTTAACCCTCATTTTGGTAACACACTAGTACTCTTATCTCAGATGGGACAAAATTTGAGTACTACTACTATTCACTTGATTGACTTGTTATTACCTATTGAACCTAATACTAGTTTGGTGACTAGTATTAAGATATGTTACCGTCAACCATGGATCTCTTTAGGGAGTCTAAGTCCCACCCCTTGAGATGTAGAAATTATTCAATTTGAATCATTTCTTTTCTCATGTATGCATACTTAGACACTCTCATTATTTTATTCAAACTTTGCTGCTAGCCATAGTTTGATTAAAATATTTATCTCTTTAAAATAGTGATTTTTACCATAGTCAACACCCCCACTATTTATAGTTTAATATCCAAGATAAACATTTGAATATTAAATCTAGAAACCTATTTGTTTCTATAATTCTCCTTTATGTTTTAAAATGATTCCTTCTTGAATCAAAATATTACAAAACAATAACTTTAGACACCAAGCATGTCTAGATTTGTTCATTCTATACACATATAGCCAATATGATTTAGAATGTGGAATTCCAAATCACCTATTTGAAAGGATGACTAAATTAATCAATTATTGTCAACAAAATAAATTGATTAACTTTTGAGCATCACCCCCACATTTCTCACATAGTGATAATAAAATATCACTTTAAAATAGAAATTTGTTCATTTGTAATAAGTCATTTATCCTCCAAGATAAATGTAGACCTATGATTCTCAAAGTTCATCATGAGTCCTCTATGCCACATGATAAAATCTCAAGATAAAACCTCAATGTTTATCTTGATTTATTTACTTGCTAAAGCAAAACATTCTTATTTGAAAGTAACTTTCACTTGGTTGCTTTCTTTTATATATTTCACAAAATGTGAACACAAGTGTAATGTGAGAATTTCTCAAACAAATAATCATAAATTTTCATTTTTAGTTATCTAAATAATCTCAAAATCACTTAAACAACTTTTGTGTATTTCTTAAGAGTCTCTTTGAGATTCTTTTGAAAACATCAATTTGACATCCATTGATTTTCTCATCAAAATCAAAATGAAAATGTCAATTTTTTTAAAGACTTTAAATCAAAGAAAATAAACCCTCATTGATTTATTTAAACACTTTGATTTCTTATGTTTTGTTTAAAATTATCTCCTCATTGAGATTAATTTAAATACATCACCAATCTTTAACCAAAATGAATAAAATTCTCTTTTATTCACCATTGGTGTAAAGATTCAAAATTGCTTCTCCAATTTTGTAATGTCTCCTCATTGAGATATTCAATATTTAAGAATTATTGTCACTAAATAATTCTCAAATATTTTCTCTTTTGACCATTCTTTAGACTATAAGTCTATTGAGTCAATATGTCATCCCACAATTTTTTAATCCACTTTGATCCATTTTTCTTGCAATGGCAAGACACAACCATTAAAAGATGTAACTGTTATATTATTTTATAATATAATGTAATATTATATTATATTATATTATAATATAATGTTTTAGATTAAATAAATGTGACAAAGAGTGTCACATATTTAGATATATGAGACATATCCAAATAATGTAACATATTTGGTGTTACAAATTTGTAACTTCCAAATATTACCCTTTATTGTGTAAATTTGTTGTTACACAATATTGAGATGAATTTCATAAAGCCATATGTGAAATGGCTGTTAGAGATATGATTTTAACCCCAATAACGTGTTTTGGGAGTTACAAAATCATTTGGGATGGTTTGGAGCCGTTTGGAAAAACAACACTTTTTTAAGTGCTGAAATTGGTTGGTGGTCGCGGCCTGTGGGACAAAGACCAGTGGTCGCGGCCACTAATGTCTCTAGCCGCGGCCACATGCCAAAAACTGACCAATTTTTCAGTTTTTTCAATCTTTGTTGAACGGCTCAAAAAACCCAAATAACTCCCAAATCTCCTTTTTAATTCCATATTAATCCAATCAAACATTGGTAATAGCCATGGGGGTTGGTGGAATTTGAAATTCAAATGGTATCTCTAAACTCTATAAATAGGAGCCTATAGCTCACTTGTAAGACACAACATTTCTATCCATTAGAGCACTTGGCTAGAAACACCTTGAGGCTTGATAATTCCATAAAGCATTTCCTATAATCTGTGAGAGATCCCTTAGTGCTTGAGTTAGGGGGAAATAAGCTTTTGGTCAAAGGTTTCAAACCTTGTTCAAGTTGGTGATCCCCAACACTCTTCACTTTGGTAATGTGAGTGAGAGTTGTTTATCTTTTGTATCTTGTTCCTTTCTTTCATTATATTGCTTTTCATCTTTATATTGTTCCTCTCTATTTACTTGTATTTCTTGTTCAAGAGTTGTAATCTTTTCTTTTCTTTTGTTTCATACACTTTACTTTATTTGTAACCTTTTGCTTAGAGTTGTATTTTACTATTCTCTTCTCCTTCATCATCTTCTTCATTTTCTTTGTTTATTTTTAATTTTCAGTTATAGAATTGTAACTCTTTTTAATCAATCATTATTTATTTGTAATATATTGCATAGAGTTGTAATTTATTATTATTTCCATTGAGGCAAAATACATATTTTCCTATAGTTTCATCTCTTCTTATCTCATAAAATGAGATGCTCATCTTTTAAATGAGAAAATTTTAAATTTTCAAATAATTCTTTTATTTACAAATCACATACTAACAATAATATAGGATAAAACCTATTAAAATCTCACTAATGTTTGCGTGATTATATTTCAATATAATTTCACATTGATGTCAACATACATGACTAATATCATACTAATATGGCTCTTTATTAATATGAGAAAATGAATTACAAATATCATACACATATGATTTCACATTTCTATTGATTCACAAAATCAATATATTTATACATGTCATATAAAACTCATATAGTTGTCATTCTAATAATTTCTCATTATTGACTCTCGTTTTGACCAACTCACACGGAGTCAAATGCTTGATGTGATGGAAAGTATTGAATAAGATCTAATGGAAAGAGAAATAAACGACACAACAATTTATAGTGGTTCGGCCCCAAGAATTGGTAATGACCTACGTCCACTTAGACTATTATTGATCTTGATTCTCAAAGGAGTGATCAAAGAACTAGGGTTCTTCGAGTTTCACAAGCCTTAGAGGGATGAGTAATACCACCGAAAGATAATAGCCAAAATTATCTTCTAAAGCATAAACAAAAATTAGCCAAAAGTCCCTCCCTTGAGCTATTTCTCTCTATTTATAGGATCAAGGTGGGTTACATGAATCAATCAAAGATATTCTTACCTAATTAATCGGATAATCAGGTATAAAGGGAAATAATCTCGAATATGATTACAACTGTACAAGATTACTCATAAATATACGGATTATACGAGCAGTCTGGTCGTCTATAAAACTCAAATGATGTGTCGGGGGAACATCCCTGATTGATGGTCGAACAGAGCCTATGCCAGGTGTCAGACACGTGTTGAAAATATTTGCCACGTCATCCACACCTGCTTTTTGGATAACACCCATTAACACAATTATATGACATTGTTAAGCAAAAATTTCATATTTAGAAAATAAAAAAAATAAATGCGAAACACAATTTCACCTATGCCAAAGTTATAGCATAAGATTTTATTTATTTAAGTTCGACCCATCCAAGATTATAAGAATAACCTCTTAATTACAATCCTTTTATTTAGAGGAAATACCCTTTGATTCCAATTACGATGATATTAAATAATTTTAAATAATTTAGGGAGAACTGTGATGGATTTGGAATTGCAGCTGAACTCAGTACTCTTGGCTAACTGAGTTGCCTACATACCTTCTTTGTGAAGGATCAAGCCACTTGTAGTTCAGATGGAGATATTTTAGAATTTGAATATAAGAATTCCGGTATATGACCATTTTCGGGAATTCTTTGCCATTTGAAAATTTAGCAAAATTCCTAGGTGGATGACCTTTTATGGAATTTTGAGATTTGTGTTTTTATATCATTTTGCGGTATTGGCGACTGCACTTAGTCTTAGCAACTAAGTTGCCTACGTATCCCTTTTTAGGAATCAAGTCTAACGTAATTCCGGTATTTTCAAAGATTTTATGATGCTTTGATAATTAAGAGGTGAATGACCTCTTTTTGGGATACCATTTATTATGGCTTTGAATTTTAGTGCACTTTTAATTTTGAGGTAAAATTACCATTTTTGAGATTTTGTGAGATTAATGACCTCTTTGGAATTTTGGAATGATATTTCATCATTTGAATTGATTTTGATGAGCTCATTTAGGATTTGGAAATTTCATACCATTTCGCATGGTTTTAGAATTTTATCATTTTGGTGACAATTTTATGTCTTGAAATCTCTTTATATATATTTTTAATAATTTATTTTATATAAAGAGATTATTTAACCAATATTTTAATTGATTATTCCAAAATTTGTGGGGAATAATCTAAAATTTTATATCAGATAATATCATTATTTTAAAATTCAAAATTTATCTTTTTTTTTTAAATTTGAATTTAAAATTTTGAGATAAAATCTGACTGTTTTATGTTTTGAATTTGTCAAATAATATAAATATCTTAAAGTTTGAATTTAAATTTGGGTTCAAATTCAAGATATTTTTATTATATATTATTTGATTATTGGATATATCTCTGGTCTATTTAATGGCTTTACAGAGATAAAGTAAGAGTTATATGATAGACTGTCATTCTCTGACAAAGCCTACACACAAAATTTTTTATCCTCAAGGTAAACCCCTCTTATGTATATATTGTATATGTATAATACACATTTTTTTGAGATATCATATATACATATATAGAGTCTCTTTCTCCACTTAATATAATATACGTGTGTGTGTGTATATATATATATATATCTTGAGTTTGGCTTATCTAATTTTAGCTAATCACAAAACTGATTTTACATATATATATATATACTTTTGCATATGATCCTTTGTTTTTTATTTATTTATTTGACAAAACAGTCAATTAATGATGGTTACTTCTTGACCTTTTTTACAGTACAAAATTTTTCTTTCTTCCTTCAGCCAAACGTGGGACTCTCTTGGGACTTTGGGACTTGATTTCAAATTTTACCTACACCTTATATGTAAGCTACCTATTCTCTCATCTCCCTTTTGCTACTCACGTGAGCATACCATGAATAGGCATATATCCCTTAATTTAATGCTTTATATACAGAAAGATATATATATATATGTGAGAGTTACATATATGTTTTCAAGCTCAACATATATGTATATATGGTCGACGGTCATGACTTATTTTACTGGAGAATACAAATTTGCTTTTGCTTTGTTATCATTATAGTTTTTACTGGCCGTATAAGACAAAAGAAAAATGTATTTATAACATATATTGTTTCTTTGTTATAACTTATATGGCATGCAAGACAAGACCAGCCATTTATATATGCATGTATGTCATATAAATTCTGAATTAACAAATGGCATGCAAGACCAGCCATATATATGTATCAGCAATTGAATCAGACACCACCACGATAAGGATCACATTGGAAGCATTTTGAACTGATTTATTTGCAAACATATCAGTATTCAATCAGTTTTCGTGCTATTAGTTCTTCCGGTTTTCATTTATTCATTTTGGTGTACAACTATACATATATATGTCAATATTCACTCAAAATTTAGTGATTTGATCTCTTTTGAATTTGACCAGGAAATTGACTAGCCAATCCCAGCATTGCTTAAACAAATACTTTAATTATTTGCAATTTCAGCGAGGTATGAGATATTCAACCAAATTTTCTATTTTGCTCTTATTATTTTTTTACATTAAAACCCATGATAATTTTGGCAGCATGACAATTTCTTTAAATCTCTTATTCTTTCCTTTGGTTATGTACCACATATTGACTTATTTTCTGAAGTCTAGTGAACCAAAAGGAAGTCATGAAGAAATTGACAATATAAAAATATCAGTCTTTTCATTTCCCCTTTGATTATATATCACATCGACTTATTTTCTGAAGTCTAGTGAATCAAAGGGGATTAGAATGACTCTTAATCACCATAGATGAAAGAATAAAAGAGTCAAGAGAAGAGGATATAGATCCATTTTATGAATCTGTACTTACCTTGGTAGAGCTTGAAGGAATGCTTTAGAATATGCAGTGTTCTTTTCTTCTCAATTTGTCTGGTTCACTTTTGCGTATCAATTTTCTTTTTGCCCAAAAACCCCAAAAAAAAATCCTCTAACTGTTCTCCTCTCTACCTTTTTATAGAGCCTTTTATTTTTATTATTTTTATTTTTAATGAAAACCCACTCAACGTAAAAGTGGTGGAAGTGGAGAAAATATCTCCTTTATTTGCTCTTTTGACTGACTCATCCCTTTTTTATATATTATTATTATTTTAATAACTAAATATTCCTTTCAGGTTTTAACTAATTTATAAAGGAAATATTTATATATTAATAATAATAATAATAATAATAATAATTTGTTGCTGCTCTCTTTTTTTTTTTCGTTCAACAGATGCCCCCTCAAGCAAGTGCGTGTCATTTATGTAAACGTACCTTGCTTGAGAATTTTTCCTATATTCTTTTGTTTGACACACTAAATTTTGTTTCTTGTGCAGTATGTCTACGTTTGGGGCTCTAGGCTCTCAAAGGGCACCAGATGAATTTGGGAAAGAAGTCAGGATTGGGCCACGTTATCATCGTTCTATGTCATTAACAGAAGTTCAGGCATCTAATAACCACCAGGATCCTATCTCTCTTTTTAAGATTGAGACTGTCAGTTCAGGGGACTTAAGATACCATTCTTCTGATGATGATAACGCCGTTCACCATGTCAGAGGTTATGGTGCCATTTTTCGAGCAAATGTCTTAGGAGATGTTGATAATAAAGAGGATGGGGATTTGGCTTACCAAGTGAATGAAGATTTCTTTCCAGGTCTTTATCGTTATTTAAAGGACAGGAAAGCGAATAACAATTTTGTTTTTCGGGGGCGAGCTGAATTTATACGGTGCCTCATGGAGTGGACCGAACAGGTGTTGCTCCACCACCAAAGTATTTTGAACAAAGCTGGGATTTATGGTGCCATTTCTGTGTCCAGGTACCCTTTCTTATGGGTTTTTCATGTTTGGAGAGCTTTTTCAGAACTTTGGGGTCCTTTGTCTAATACCTTCCATCATAGTAGTGATGAGATGGGTATTTCTTTATATGACTTGAAGGTTATTGGTGGTTTGCCCATTTTAGGAGTTCCTTATGAGGAGTTCATCCCTCTTAATGAGAAGTTGGTGAATGGTGATCCGTATTGTTCCACTACTGCGGAGCTTTTAAGAATCCATGCCCAAATATGTGATTACTTAAAAAACAAGGGTGCATATAGTCGTTCTAAAGGTATGGGTGTATCCTGGAAACAATGGATTGAATTTTTTTACCGAGGGCCAATTATCTTTGAAGGGGTAAAAACAAACTCAACTGTTAAGACCTCCAGAAAATTTAGCCAGCAGAACATTGGTGAAGTTTATGATCTCCATTCTATCCCCTTAAATGTATCAAAGGAGGGTGGTCTTGCAGCATTCTTGTCTTTATGGCTAAGCCGCTTTGTTTTTCCTACCCCGGGTCAGAACATTAGACCTGAATCTTTTTATATGGCTTCAGTCATGGCACATGGAGTCAGAGTTTCACTTGCGCCTTCTGTTTTGGGCTATATATATCATGCTTTACATAATTCTGCACTGCATTGTCAAGAACGAGGTGAAGGTTTTTTACCTGTGCATTATGTGTTGGGGTGGTTAGCTGAGCACTTTCGTGATCTTTATCGTGGTTGGGATCTTACTCCCGGTTTTCCTTATTTGAGTAAATATGCTGGGGTTCCTGCTAGATACCAGACTTTGAATAGGGCTAGGAATATTTTGAGGGGGGAGGATTATGTTATTCACCGACCATATTATTTCCCTTCAGAGGAAGATCATGATTGTTTGGATAATGAAGATTTGTCTGATGAAAATTTTGAATTTTTAGTGTCAATGCGCTCTGCTTTATTACCCGTGAGAGTTGGCAGTGATATATATATATGGAGCCTTATTATCCCAACAGATTTGCTCGCCAATTTGGTTTTGACCAAGGTGTTCCCTCAGAGAACTTTTGCTTGAGTGTCCCTAGGAGGACGCAATGTGGAATAGAAGATATCGCTAAAGCTTGGGTTTTGATTTTAAGGAGGAATACCAACATTCACTTTCAAATACCGAAGATTACTCGTTTAGGTCAATGTACATGGTGGTATTGTCGTTGGTGGGTGAGGAGTAGCCTTCCGTACTTAGGGAGATCTGTCAAGAAGATTCATACAGAATTAAAACAACCCTATGAAGAGGATGAGTCAAAGTATGTAATCCAGGACATCCGCGAAATTTACTCCACCCTTGATGAGGTTTTTGTGAAATGGACTTCTCAGACTGATGACTTCGCCAGTGCTAGTTATGCTGACAGAGAGTCAGATAGTGACGATACTTTAGACCCATATTTCAAAAGAGTAAAGCGTGCAAAGCATGATGAGCATAGTCATAATGAAAGTATTTCATTCCCAGTTACTCAGAATTTAGGGATTAGGCCATCTGATGGTTGCTTTGACACCTCTAGCTCCAGAGTTGAGGAACTTGTTGACTTTGATGGGTCTGATGGTCAGGTTTATATTGGGTTTGATGATGGGGTGTCACCTGGAGATGCTATTTCAGCAGAACCAATTGTTTCACAAGAGCTTGTTCTTCCACCAGATCCACCTATTCCTCGTTCAACTAATCTTCTGCCAGGTCCGGTACCGACAATGTTAGCTTCAGCAATCTCCAACTCTCATTTAAATGAGTACACCAAAAGGTTTGTGATTGATATCATGAAAGACATCCTCCATTTGTTATCTTCTCCTTTGCTACCAGATGATATTCTGGGACATCGTGCTGAAACGAACACAAAAATTGACATATTGAGTACCGTTTGTGAGAAGTTTAAATGTAACTTAGCAGAGATTACATGGTTTATTGGCACTGTTAATGATTTGTTCGAAGCAAAAGAAAAATCTGTCGCTTCTACCAAAATTGTTGAAAGTGCCCTTAACCTTGATGAATCTCTTATCCATGACCTTCTTCGTCGTGATGAAGACAATTCGGCAGCTATGAATCGTGTGTCTATATCTGTCTCCAACAAGAGAAAGGCCTTTGAAGATTTTAAAACAGAGGAGGCAGAGATTATTGCAGCAGAACTGGCCATACAACAACGACGAGCTAAGTTTGAAGCTGGAAAAGCATCATTTGAAGAAGATCTTTCTAGTCTTAATGACTCTTTGAAGAAACATCAACATCTTGCTGAGGAGATAAGTCAATCAAAGGACCAAGCTGGTGTAGAAAAATTCTATGAAGCCGAAAGAGCAAAAACGACACTCAAGGTTCAAGAAGAAGAATTCCGAAAAAAACTTGGTGCTTTGACTTTATTTCTCCAGATGGTCTGAAGACTTCATCATTTTGTTTCTGAAACTTTTAGTTTTAGTTTTTGTTTTTGTTAGTTTTTTTTTTATTAGCCTTGAGGACTAATAGTATTTTGTCATTCAGACCTTTTAGAACTTTAATTCTTTTGTTGGGAGGAATATTTTGTTTTTATTTTTGTGGCTGCATCCAATTTTGTTTAGATTGCCTACGTACCCTTTTAAGGGATCAAGCCATTCGTAGTTCTTTACATATATTTTTTTTGAGATAATATTTTTTTTGTTTTGTGGCTGGGCCTAGTTATAAACTAGATTGCCTACGTACCCAGAATGGGATCAAGCCTTACGTAGTTCATTGCACGCCCTTTTTTTTTTTAAGGTGTGCGGTCTACACAGTAGGTGAGAACCTTTTGTTTAAGTGTAGAACTTCTTGATGAACTTTCCGTTTACACATGGGAAGATGCGTCGGCCTTCTGAATCAGAAAGTTCATATGCCCCTCTTAGGAAGACCTTAGTGACAACATACGGTCCTTCCCATTTTGCCTCAAACTTGCCTTTCATCCTTCTAGTTATGACAACAGGTCTTTTTACGGTAAGCACCAGGTCTCCAACCGAAAAAGATTGGAATTTAACTTTCTTGTTGAATGCCCCCGCTACCTGAGCTTGGTAAATTTCGAGCTTTTGTTGAACAACAAGTCGTTTTTCGTCTAATGCTTCAAGCTCAGCTAGACGGACTTGCACATTTTCATCTGGGGTCGTTAGTTGAGTAGCAATTCTTAATGAAGGTATTTGAACCTCCAAAGGTAAAACTGCTTCAGACCCAAACACCAAGTTATAAGGTGTACAACCAGTCGCAGTTCTTACAGTAGTTCTATAAGCCCATAAAGCTTCTGGGAGGCGCTCGTGCCAGTCCCTTTTATTCTTTGTCACTGTTTTCTTCATGATTTTGCATAATACCTTATTAAATGCTTCTGCCTGACCATTTGAAGACGGGTTATAACTAGCTGAAAAACTGTGCTTGAATTTGTACTTGTCCATCAATTTGGCCATTGCCTTACATTTGAAATAAAGGGCATTTTCGGAGATTATTTTTGAAGGAATCCCGTATCGATAAATTATGTGAGTCCTTATAAAATCCGCGACATCCTCTGCTCGTACTTCTTTTAATGGTATAGCTTCGGCCCATTTGGAGAAATAATCTGTAATGGCCAGGATGTATTTGTGGGCTTTGGAAGAAGGTGATGTAAAGGAACCAATAACGTCCATTCCCCATGTTTCGAAAGGCCATGACAGTATAGAAGGATGGAGTGGTTGAGGGGGTTGGTGGATGAAATCTCCATGCAATTGGCATAACTTACAGCATTTAGCGAAATTAATCGCATCCTGAACCATAGTAGGCCAATAGTAACCCAACCGCTTTAATTGAGCTGACAGTTTTGGGCCAGCTTGATGGGCGCCACATGTACCGGCATGAGTTTCTTCAAGTGCATGTGCTGCCTCTTCTTTCGAAAGACATCTCAACAATATCCCATCGAATGAACGCTTGTACAATGTGTCATTAAAGACCACAAATCGAGGCGCTCTTCTTCTTACGTCCACTCTTTTCTTCAAGTCTTCTGGCAAGACTCCTTTTTGGATGTAGTCTTTGATTGGTTGATGCCAGTCGTTTTCATTTGCGTTGTCCAGGAAAGTTATCAAGTTGACTGTATTTTCTTCTTTAACTCTTTCCATGGATTGGGATAGTACATGGCGCTCCCCTATGGTAATTTGGATATCCCTTTCTTCAGGAAGTGTTAGCGAAGCAGCTAAATTAGCTAACGCATCAGCTTTACCATTTTTTGATCTAGGGATATGATTTAGAGTTATATCTTGAAATTGACCAAGCAAATATTTAGCCTTTTCATGGTAGGGGATTAAATTCTCGTGCTTGACTGCAAATTCACCACTCATTTGTTTAATGACCAAGAGAGAATCGCCAAATACTTCCAATGATTGTATTTTCATTTCGAGTGCAACTTCGAGGCCGATAACTAACGCTTCGTATTCTGCTACATTATTGGTGCATATAGCTAGAATATGGAAAGAGTAAGGTATTAGGCCTCCCAATGGTGTCACAAAGACAATTCCAGCACCTGCCCCACTATTTCTTGCTGCCCCATCAAAGTATAATTGCCATGATGAAGTATCAACCGTGAACGCTTCTTCGTCTGGAAGATCTTCTCGCAACTCCATATCGTCTGGGATTGGGTGTGTTGCCTTAAAATCCGCCAATGCTTGCCCTTTTATTGCTTTTTGCGGGACAAAGTTGATTTCAAATTCTGACAAAATCATAGACCATTTGGCCAATCGTCCAGACAACACGGGCTTTGATAGAATATATCTTAAGGGGTCAGCTTTCGACACTAAAGTCACGGGGTGTGAGAGTAAATAATGTCGTAATTTTGTGACGGCAAAAATTAAAGCCAGGCACACTTTCTCGATTGGAGGGTAGTTTTGTTCTGCCCCTACTAAAGTTCTACTTAGGTAGTAAAGGGCCACTTCTTTTCCCTCCTCATTGTTCTGCGCCAGCAAGGCTCCCAAGGAGCGGTCAAGTGAGGTGATATATAATATCAATGGCTTTCCTAAGATTGGAGCTCTCAACACTGGTGGGTGTAACAGGTATTTCTTAATACTTTCAAAAGCATTTTGGCATGCCTCATCCCAAATGAATGGGACATTTTTCTGCATCAATCTCGAAAAAGGTTGACATCTACCGGACAGGTTTGAGATGAACCTTCGGATATATGCAAGTCTTCCTTGTAGTCCACGTAGTTGACGTAAGTTACGTGGGGGAGGCATTTCCAAAATTGCTTTGATTTTTGCGGGGTCGATTTCAATTCCTCGATGTCTGACAATAAACCCGAGGAACTTTCCTGATGTTACCCCAAATGCACATTTTAAAGGGTTCATCTTGAGATTGTGTTGCCTGAGCCTATCAAAGACTCGTTTTAAATCATCAAGATGATTTGCCCTTTCTTTTGTTTTGACCACTAAATCATCAACATAACATTCCACAGTATTGTGCATCATGTCTTCAAAAATAGTGGCCATTGCTCTTTGGTAGGTTGCCCCTGCATTTTTTAGGCCAAATGGCATAACTGTATAGCAAAATATGCCTTTTGGTTTCCGAAAAGCAGTGAGCTCTTCATCTTCCGGTGCCATCTTGATTTGGTTATACCCAGAAAACCCATCCATGAATGATAAGGCATCGAAACCAGTGGTAGCATCTACCAATAACTCAGTGATGGGGAGTGGGAATTCATCTTTTGGGCAAGCCCGATTAAGATCTCGGTAATCCACACATATGCGGAGTTGCCCATTTTTCTTCATCACAATGACAATGTTTGCGAGCCAAATGGGATACTTAACTTCCCGAATAAACCAGCAATTTCTTAACTTGTCAATTTCTGCCTCAATTTTGGGAAGCAGCTCTGGTCGAATTCTTCTTTGAGATTGTTTAACAGGGGTAGCGTCTTTCGATACTGCCAACCTGTGTACGGCAACCTTTGGATCCAACCCTGGCATGTCTTGATATCCCCAAGCAAATACATCTTTATTTTCACGAAGGACTTGTTCGTACTGTGGTAATTCTTCTTCGGTTAATAAAGCACTGACAAATACAGGCTTTGGATCGTCCTTGGTCCCAAGGTTGATCTCAGTTAAATCATCCACTGTTGCTTGTCCTCCGTCTTCGAATTCTTGAGGTGCTGGTTGAAAAATGTCTATAAAATCTTTCGAAGGGTTTGAGCTCGAGCCTTCATCTTCTACGGTCAAACTTTCTTCAAAAGAGAGGTAATTGACTTGAGCAATATTTTCTTCATCTTCTTGTGTTTCATGCCCCTGAAGAATAGTAATTCTCAAGGGTTTCTTTTGTTGTGGCACCCATTGTCTTTGCTTTTTAGTTCCCTTTGGCTGTGGAGCACTTGGGAAAACAAGCCTTTCGAATGCTGACACTCGTGGGGTGGATGTGCTTGTTTCAAGTCTGTCAAACACCGACACACGCGGGGAAGGTGTGGGTACATCGTCATTGCGAAACATTTTTTGTTCCTCTTCTGTTAACTCGTCTAGTTCAAAAGAAGCTTTTAAACAATCACTATTTTGATGGATTGTGATTCCTTTTTGCTTCTTGACATGGAACTTTTTCTTTTCCACTTTGAAGGCTTTAGGAGTTACAGAAGTTGAAGATTTTTTATTAAGAGTGACAACCTTTTTATTTTTCCTGCTATTTTCACCAAAAGTAATTGAAATTTGCATTTTTCCCTTGGGTAGTGACTGATCAATTTTCCTTAGCGGTAAAGTAAAGCTCGTCATAAGGGCTGTCATCGAATCTTCAATCGGCGTCAAAGCTTTTTGCCCCACTCCTCGTTGACTTTTAGGGATGTACTTGAAGGTTCGCTTTTTATTAGATACCTTCAAGTCCTCCTCTTTAGGCTGCGGGGATTTCACAGGGGATAGTTGCTTAACTTGCAGGGATTTCTGTGAGGTTGAGCTTTCATGACATTTGCCCTCCTCAAGTTTATCTTTCAAAATCGTGACATTAGCCGACTTGTAAAATTTTGCATCTGCGTAATTCACCTGTTCCCCGTAAAAGGGATTTGGGTCTGCATTAACACTTCTGACTTTGCCTTCTTTGCAAAACTTAAAACATTGGTGAAGTGTTGAAGGAATGACCCCATATTCATGAAGCCAAGGTCACCCTAACAACACATTATAGGATGTGTCTGAATCAATGACATGAAATAAGGCTTCAGAATTAAGTTCGTCTATTTCAACTTTCAACGTGATACTTCCCCTTACTTTTTCTCCAACTTGGTTAAAACCTTGAATTGTCAATGATGACGGAGATAATTGTCGTGGGTGTAAACCAACATCTCTCAAGGTTTTTAAGGGGAGTACATTCACAGCTGATCCACAATCCAACATGATGCGGCTCACGCGAACATTAGCAACCATACCCGTCACGTAGAGAGGCCGATTATGCAAGGCGGCTCCCAACTGACGGTCTTTATCATCAAAGGTTATGCATGCCATACAAGAGGTATGGATCTCGAGTGATGTAGGTTTTATTGGCTCTATCTTCTCCGTATAAAATTCAGGACTTGTTAATGCAACAACAAGTGCATTTCTATGCTCAGGAGACATTTGCAGTGCATCATAAACGCTCAAGAGAGCAGGGATGCGCTTTAGATGAGCCAATATATCATATTTTGCTCGCGTCATTTCATTTTCACCAGTGCTTTTGTCTCTTCGACCGTCATTAGCGAATTCTTTATTGGTCGAAGATGAAGGCTTTTGAAGGTCTTGTTTAGCCTTTTCAAGCTCTTTCGCTTCTTTTGCCTTCTTTGCAACAATTTTCTGCCGCATATCTTGCAAGGTAATTTCATCTACCTCTTTTTCACTTTCGGACAAGGTAGATTCAAGACCTTCTTCTGCCAGTAAAGTCATGCAGCAATCTGACACACTGTCGTCACCAACAATTGCCTTTTCCCGTAACTCTTTTGGTAAAAACTCCCCCAGAGTTACTAGATTTCGTTTTGGTTGTTCAAGTTCATTTCTTTTTAAAGCAATTTTTTGCTTTCCAGTCCTTCTCTTATTCTTGTGATTCTTTGTTTCTGGTGTACTCCATGATTTGACTCCAGAGTTTCCAGATGGTTTCCGAGATGGACTTTTACTTTTTGTAGGTTTTCTTCGAGTACATGTTTGCCATGTACTTTCCGAATCCTCTTCACTATCATACCAATCATCCCAAATTTCTAAATTGGGCTCTGTCATGAGCTCATACAAAGTAGGAATATTTGGATTTCCTGGCTTCGGCATGTCTGAGTGGGCTTGAACTATTGTAACTTCCTTATCAACTTCAAATGCCACAAAAATTATGTCCTTTTATGTGGGATCGTTTGGTATTTGGTCATTCTCCGTTAAGGAAGTCGTATTTGTCGCCGCTTTTCCAAGAGAAGAGTCAATTTCAATTTCTTTTCTCTTGATCATGCCTTCGATAATGTTTTTGACGATGTAGCAATCCGTCAGTGGATGGCTCACAATTCGATGATACCGGCAATAATTTAGGTCATTTGTCATATCAACCTCGTTGGGTCGTTTAGGCTCGGGAAGTCTTATCGCTTTAGCCTTTAACAACTCGTCGAAAATTTGGTCAACGTCATCATCGTCAAATGAATATTTGACTTCTTTCCTTTCTTTGAGAGTTAATTTCTTTTGCGGCTCTCGTGCCTTCCCTTTATCTTTATTGTTGCCGGTATGGATAAAAGTGGCCATTGATTCTCCCTTATTTAATGGCTTTTTGTTTTCGTATTTCGGTAAGGGTTTTCCACCCTTTTGCCGAGCAATTTGTATTTCAACGTTACATGCCTTCGAGACAAGCTCATTGAAAGTTTTGGGCTCTGTTGTGCCCACGAAGGTTGCCACCTCAGGGTTAAGGTTTTTGGCACACATTGAAACCGCAGCTTGTTCTGATAACCTTTCCGGACATTGGAGGTTAAGATTTCTCCATCTCGTTATGAATTCATTAGCATTTTCACTGGCTCGTTGCTTCGTTTCCACCAGGTCATGGATGCTTATGGTCTTTTTTGAACTCACAAACTGTGCTAGAAAGGCTTTTTGCATGTCGTCCCAGGTATTTATGGATCCTGGGGGCAATTGAGTGTACCAGGTGAACGCTGCCTCTTTTAGCGATTGCACGAATTGTCTAATCAACAGTGCATCTGACTGGGCAGATTCACCACATGCAGAAGTAAAATATGCCAAATGCTCATGGGGAGAACCGTTAATTCCATCAAAATTTTCGAACTTTTGTCTGACATAGTTTGGTGGAAACGGGATTTGGTCATAGTAAGCCGGGTATGGCTTATGATATCCCAGAATCGGCATACTTGTTGCGGCCTGGTATTCTCGAATACTCTCCATGATAAGAGTCTTTAGATCTTGTTGAGGTTGAACACCGGTTAATGGTGGTTACACACCAAACGATGATGGTTGTGTATTGCTTACGGGCGGTGCTGAAGATGAGGAATTTTGCCCGATCTCACTCTCTTTTTGTCTCACATTAGCTTGATGAGCTAATTGCGTTGAGAGTCGGGCTACTTCTTCATCCCTCTCGGCCAGTAGTCTTTGAAGTTCCAGGATCTTCTCTTCACTACTGATTGCCCCAGTTACTAATACTGGCATATTTTTATCATTGCCAATGGTTAGTGCTTCAAACTGAGTAATGAGATCATCGGGTACCCCCTTACTCTGCTCAACAAAGGGAGTGTCTTCTAGAGAGTGTTCAAATGTGCAACTCCCCTCTTCCTGCACTTCTTGAACAAGGGGGTTCGCCGATTCCTGAACGGGAATTGAACGCATGGCACAGGCTCTCGATCGAGTTACAGGTCCCGCATAGGATATAGGCTCAACATTTGAAGTGACTCTTGTTGGTCGATATCCCTGAAGGAACATCCATTCACCATGTTCTTTTAGGAACAGATTAGGGTTTTCTTTGGGAACCCGTACATTGTCACTTCTAGCCTTCTTTGAGAGGGCGAAAGGCGTCATACACCCCTTATCTAGTCTTAGACGTAATAAAGGGTGTTCATTGCTCTCAACAGATGCCCCCTGTTGACTTTGGCGGTTGACAGGTGTCACGATCGTAGGCTTGATCGGTATATCCCTTATCAATTCTCGTGTTTCTAGAGGATTTGGTGAGGGTGATGTTGTTGTCCCCTTCTTGCCTCTCGTTGCCTTCCTGCCTCTCAGAGTTTGAGACGCCGGTGTTGCTTCGTTTTCCTTTGCAGAAATAACCATCACTGAAGCGACAATGGGCAAGAAAATTGGGATGGAACCAATCATGATACATTGCTGGCCCCATTCCCTCTGGGTAATTATGGGACAACCATTCGTTGTTGGCTTCCCTTCCGCCTTAACAGCCTTTGAAATTGACCTCTTCATTGACCGGGTTTGCCTCTTTTTAAAGCCTTTCGCAGCTTTACCTCTCAAGGCTTGCTAAGTCTTAGAGACATCTTGCACAACTTTTCCTTTTCCAGCCTTTCTAACTGGTGTAGCTTTCTTCATATCCTCTACAGGTTTGGGTGCACTACATGAAATGGGCACTCGATCAATAGAGAATGCCGCCAGGAAGCGATTCTTTTTCTCTTCTTGGTTAGAAGAGGTCGTTGGTAGCTTGTGGAAGTAAACTGTCACTTGTGGTGCCATTTTTCCTGAAAAGGGTAAACAAAATTAGCACCAAATTTTTTAAGTTCAAGAATAATCATCATAGTTGGAGATGAAAAGGAGAATGAGTCCCACCGGGCGTGCCAAAAATTATGTTAAGCAAAAATTTCATATTTAGAAAATAAAAAAAATAAATGCGAAACACAATTTCACCTATGCCAAAGTTATAGCATAAGATTTTATTTATTTAAGTTCGACCCATCCAAGATTATAAGAATAACCTCTTAATTACAATCCTTTTATTTAAAGGAAATACCATTTGATTCCAATTACGATGATATTAAATAATTTTAAATAATTTAGGGAGAACTGTGATGGATTTGGAATTGCAGCTGAACTCAGTACTCTTGGCTAACTGAGTTGCCTACATACCTTCTTTGTGAAGGATCAAGCCACTTGTAGTTCAGATGGAGATATTTTAGAATTTGAGTATAAGAATTCCGGTATATGACCATTTTCGGGAATTCTTTGCCATTTGAAAATTTAGCAAAATTCCTAGGTGGATGACCTTTTATGGAATTTTGAGATTTGTGTTTTTATATCATTTTGCGATATTGGCGACTGCACTTAGTCTTAGCAACTAAGTTGCCTACGTATCCCTTTTTAGGAATCAAGTCTAACGTAGTTCCGGTATTTTCAAAGATTTTATGATGCTTTGATAATTAAGAGGTGAATGACCTCTTTTTGAGATACCATTTATTATGGCTTTGAATTTTAGTGCACTTTTAATTTTGAGGTAAAATTACCATTTTTGAGATTTTGTGAGATTAATGACCTCTTTGGAATTTTGGAATGATATTTCATCATTTGAATTGATTTTGATGAGCTCATTTAGGATTTGGAAATTTCATACCATTTCGCATGGTTTTAGAATTTTATCATTTTGGTGACAATTTTATGTCTTGAAATCTCTTTATATATATTTTTAATAATTTATTTTATATAAAGAGATTATTTAACCAATATTTTAATTGATTATTCCAAAATTTGTGGGGAATAATCTAAAATTTTATATCAGATAATATCATTATTTTAAAATTCAAAATTTATCTTTTTTTTTAAATTTGAATTTAAAATTTTGAGATAAAATCTGACTGTTTTATGTTTTGAATTTGTCAAATAATATAAATATCTTAAAGTTTGAATTTAAATTTGGGTTCAAATTCAAGATATTTTTATTATATATTATTTGATTATTGGATATATCTCTGGTCTATTTAATGACTTTACAGAGATAAAGTAAGAGTTATATGATAGACTGTCATTCTCTGACAGAGCCTACACACAAAAAATTTTATCCTCAAGGTAAACCCCTCTTATGTATATATTATATATGTATAATACACATCTTTTTGAGATATCATATATACATATATAGAGTCTATTTCTCTACTTAATATAATATACGTGTGTGTGTGTGTGTATATATATATATCTTGAGTTTGGCTTATCTAATTTTGGCTGATCACAAAACTGATTTTACATATATATATATATACTTTTGCATATGATCCTTTTTTTTTATTTATTTATTTGACAAAACAGTCAACTAATGATGGTTACTTCTTGACCTTTTTTACAGTACAAAATTTTTCTTTCTTCCTTCAGCCAAACGTGGGACTCTCTTGGGACTTTGGGACTTGATTTCAAATTTTACCTACACCTTATATGTAAGCTACCTATTCTCTCATCTCCCTTTTGCTACTCACGTGAGCATACCATGAATAGGCATATATCCCTTAATTTAATGCTTTATATACAGAGAGATATATATATATGTGAGAGTTACATATATGTTTTCAAGCTCAACATATATATATATATGGTCGACGGTCATGACTTATTTTACTGGAGAATACAAATTTGCTTTTGCTTTGTTATCATTATAGTTTTTACTGGCCGTATAAGACAAAAGAAAAATGTATTTATAACATATATTGTTTCTTTGTTATAACTTATATGGCATGCAAGACAAGACCAGCCATTTATATATGCATGTATGTCATATAAATTCTGAATTAACAAATGGCATGCAAGACCAGCCATATATATGTATCAGCAATTGAATCAGACACCACCACGATAAGGATCACATTGGAAGCATTTTGAACTGATTTATTTGCAAACATATCAGTATTCAATCAGTTTTCGTGCTATTAGTTCTTCCGGTTTTCATTTATTCATTTTGGTGTACAACTATACATATACATGTCAATATTCACTCAAAATTTAGTGATTTGATCTCTTTTGAATTTGACCAGGAAATTGACTAGCCAATCCCAGCACTGCTTAAACAAATACTTTAATTATTTGCAATTTCAGCGAGGTATGAGATATTCAACCAAATTTTCTATTTTGCTCTTATTATTTTTTTACATTAAAACCCATAATAATTTTGGCAGCATGACAATTTCTTTAAATCTCTTATTCTTTCCTTTGGTTATGTACCACATATTGACTTATTTTCTGAAGTCTAGTGAACCAAAAGGAAGTCATGAAGAAATTGACAATATAAAAATATCAGTCTTTTCATTTCCCCTTTGATTATATATCACATCGACTTATTTTCTGAAGTCTAGTGAATCAAAGGGGATTAGAATGACTCTTAATCACCATAGATGAAAGAATAAAAGAGTCAAGAGAAGAGGATATAGATCCATTTTATGAATCTGTACTTACCTTGGTAGAGCTTGAAGGAATGCTTTAGAATATGCAGTGTTCTTTTCTTCTCAATTTGTCTGGTTCACTTTTGCGTATCTATTTTCTTTTTGCCCAAAAACCCCAAAAAAAAAATCCTCTAACTGTTCTCCTCTCTACCTTTTTATAGAGCCTTTTATTTTTATTATTTTTATTTTTAATAAAAACCCACTCAACGTAAAAGTGGTGGAAGTGGAGAAAATATCTCCTTTATTTGCTCTTTTGACTGACTCATCCCTTTTTTATATATTATTATTATTTTAATAACTAAATATTCCTTTCAGGTCTTAACTAATTTATAAAGGAAATATTTATATATTAATAATAATAATAATAATAATTTGTTGCTGCTCTCTTTTTTTTTTCGTTCAACAGACATGCTAGCATATTACCCAATAATCTACTAGATTATTTACACATTGATCGCATATCATAAAACTCAAGATAATAAATTATCTTCTAATCTAATCACTAAAAACCAAAGGAGATTAGAAAACAATGAATCTCATTTATAACATTTCTATCACTATAAGAAAACCATTATATCTTCTAAGAAAACCAAAGAAGAACATTACCTTATTGTACACCCTGATTTTCCAACGGGCTATTAGCGAGCTGAGATACGACCTAAACTATATCAGCCACGTGGATCCCCCATGACCGGAGCTGTTGTCGTTAGGTCCTACCTCATTAGCTCGGGGTATCCAAGGGTTCACCAAGATTACTTAAGGACTGAGCCTGGACTCTGAAGGCCACAGGTCGAGGGAAGCATCCAGCTCGTGGTACGAGCTGGAGTTGGAGGCTTTGACCTCTTGTAAAGTCAACCACGCAAGGTAAACGTGCATATATCAGACATCGCGTGTCTGATATATCCCTGACTTCTCGGACACGCAGCATGAACGTGCGTATTCTGGCTCCCACGACTGGGTTGGGCCGTGTGGCCCATTATCCCTCTTACCTATTGATTAGACCACACTTCACGTGTCAGGTTTTAGGAATTAATCATGAATGTTATAGAAGTGACATGATAGGTAAGAAGGTCACGGGATGACCTTCTTACCAACTCCCAGGTGCCCTCTCCTATAAATATGGAGACCCTGGGAGTTGCAAAGGGTTGAATTCTATTGTGTAAGGAAATACTCTGTAAAAGAATACCAAGCATATAGCAATAATATTGACTGGTGGAGTAGAAGGATTTTAACCTTTGAACCACCTAAAAAACGTAATTGTGTCACCAGTCCATCTCAAAAAGATCATTCATCTGTTTTGGTTCATAGTTAAGCACTAATACGTTCCTCTTATTTTCTTAATTAGTTGTTGGTGAAGAACCGCGTCAACAGTACCTTATCTTACCATCTTTGGATCCTCACAACATCTCTATGGTTTCTCCTTCCATTAAAAAGGAAATGTAAGCTTTTGATTGTTAGAGAATATATTTTATTGCTCAATGGAAAAGTGGAAAAACCAAAATACAACTCTATGCAAAGAATACAATAGACAAGGTAATTGATTAAATAAATATTACAACTCAATTACTAAAAATACAAGTAAATAGAAATAAAAGAAGGAAGAGAATTACAAGAACAAAAACCCTAAAATAAAAGATACCAATAAATATGTAAATAAGAATAAAAGAAGAGGTTTACAAACTCAATAAACTAATAATACAAGAAGAACAACATAATGAAAATATCAATGGAAAACACAAACTCTTACTCAACCAAAGTGTAGAGTAGTGGGGATCACCAACTTGAACAAGGTTCAAAACCTTTGTCCAAAATCTTATTTCCCCCTATTTTCTAAGCACTAAGGGATCTCTCTAGGAAATAACTCTCTGGAATTATCAAGCCTTTTGGTGTATTTTCCAGCCAAGTGCTTTGTGGATGGAAAATAGTATCTTACAAGTGAGCATTAAGCTCCTATTTATAGAGTTTGAGATACCCTTTGGATTTCAAATTCCACCAACCCCCATGGCTGTTACCAATGTTTAATTGGATGTTTATGGAATTAAAATGGAGATTTGGGAGTTATTTGGGATGTTAAAACCGTTCAATTTGGAAAAAACTGAAAATTCACATAGGCTGTCAGCCTCACTGGTCACGGCCAGGATCATCAGTGGCCGCGGCCACTGGCCTCTGTCCCCCAGGCCGCGACCAGGGAAAGACAGTGGCCGTGGCCACAACCTTTTTTCAGCCAAAAATGTGATTTTTCCAAAAAGTCCAAAATCATTTCCCACATGATTTTGTAACCTCCAAACACCTATTAGGAGTTAAAAACATGTCTTCAACAGTCATATATCATCATGACTTTGTGAAATTCAATCTCAAATGTGTAACATATAATATACACATTATTGGGTAATATTTGGGAGTTACAAATTTGTAACTGATTTTGTAACTCCAAAATATGTCACATTTGGGCACACACATATGTCCAATTTTGTGACTCTCAATAATATGTTACAAGGTGTGACAAATCACATTTTGTCACATTATTTAATCTAATATTATATTATATGAAATAATATAACAGAATGTACATGTCCTGCCAGTCTTTAGGAACCCTTAAACCTAGGACGCTCTGATACCAAGTTGTAACACCCTGGATAGCCAAGACCGTTACACTGTGTGTTTATAAAGGTGCAAGACTTGCTAATCAAGTCATTTAACTCGAAATGTGTTACTGAAACTATAGTTGAACTAAGGTTAAAAGATTTTAGTCTCAAAAGCTTCATTTCTTAAAAACAAACATTTTCTTTACATGGGATCCCAAAAGTAGTAAAGTTAAAAGACAGTCTACAAAATTTTAGGATTGAAATACAGTCATTAGCCACTCTATGGCAAAACAGACATATAAGCTTTTCTCGTCCTGTAATACTCCTCGGCCGTGGCGGCCGATCAGCTGACTATGTATATTCAGCCTCGAAGCTCTCCATCTCAGGACTGGTCCAACTTGCCCTTGCGTTTACCTGCACCACGTAGCACCCGTGAGCCAATGCCCAGCAAGAAAATACCATAATAGAGCATAATCATTAAGCAAACAACTAGATAACTCACACAGTATAAATATGTACTCAACAGTCAAAATATTCATGTTATTCAAGTATTCAACATACCAAGTACATCATTTCATATCAATAATCAATTCACATATGATAACCAGGGTTAACACCCTTAGGCCGCACCCTCTATTTATCCCACTGACTCCGACCCGCTTAAACCGAGCTCAGTGAATATTAAGTTGTCCTCAGCTACCAGTGGCCGAGCTGCGCCCTGTGCGCAAGTATTATTTACGGCACCCTCAGGCCGTTTATCACATGTCCCATGGCATAATACCATATATGACATCATGTAAATATAGGGAACTCTTAGTCCCATCACAAACACATAACCGGGTGCAGTTTTCTTACCTTTAGTTTTCGCTAGCTTTGTTCAATTTGATCCTTAAGCACGATCCCATCTGAGCCTTAGTGTACACCTAGTCACAGCCATAGATCAGAATCATCACCAAACCTCAAATCCAAAACCTAGCATCGGGACCAATCCCGAGCCCTCGGGAAGCCCTAATTCCACCAAACGGGGTAGTGGAATCAAACCCCGAGCCCCCGGGCAAAACCCTTAGAAATAACCCAAAAACCCCTCTCTGGTAACAGGGTAGTGCTATAGCGCCCTAAGGAGAGCGCTATAGCGCTACAAGCGGAGCCGAAAGGCTCTGGAACTTCAGGGCCTAGCACTGTAGGGCCCAATGACTAGCGCTACAACGCTAGTCTTAGCACATCCTAGTAGAGTTTTTCCTCCTTCGAATTTCCTCGAGCCAAACCTTTCTAAAACTCAACCAAACTCCAACCAAACTTCAAAACAAGCCTCCCAACATCCTCAACTCATCCAAAACAACCTAACCACAAACAATTCAATTACATGCACCCCAAAACACAAAATTCACCATGACTGAACCTAGAGCTCAAAATCTCAGCAAAACCACAGAAATCACAAAGCCTGAAGCTAGAGTTTCTTACCTTTGATGGATGAGCTCAGCCTAGGTTGTCTTCCACACTTGATTAGCCTTCACCTCCTCAAACGTTTAGGTTTAATTCCCTAGAATTCCCACAGAACTCTGCTTAGAAAACCAATTCAGCACCAATACCAAGAACTGAATATTAACCTCAAAATCTTACCTCAAATGATTAACAACCTCAGCTGATTTCCCCAACCTAATCAAGATCCCAAGGACACAGTCTTAGCGTAAAGCTCCTCTGGATTTTAGCCCCAAATTTCTAGAAAAAATCGATGAAGAAGACCTAAACCGTTCATGAGAATTGCCCTGCTTTTCCCTTCTTTCCTTTTCCTTCTCTTCTTTATTTTCTTTATTTCCTTTAGACTTCCAACACTTTCTACACAATCCACTAAGGCATAAAGCCAAAACAACACTTAACTCTTATCCCTTATAAGCCAAATGACCATAATACCTTCCCATTAAATTTAAGCTCTTAATCCTTCCAACGGCATTCTGGTCATTTGTTTCCAATTCCCGCTAATTCCTCGAGTGTCTCTAATATTTACCGTTTTCTTCCCGACACCTAACTAATCACCAATTATATTCCTCAATATCAAAATAGACCCCAATATATTCTCTAAATTCCCCGAAATACCCCCAGGCTCGCCCTGAGCCGGGTATAAATCCCCGCCGTAATTTTTTCGCTAAACCGCTCACTAAGATCGCCTCGAGTCACAAATTACAAATATATCCACATAATAATGTGGTCTCAACAATTTATTACAATTGCTTACATTTATGCCCTCAATGGGCTAAAATTACGAATATGCCCTTCTAACCTAATCAGGGCCTACATGCATACTAATACACATAGTCATGCACCACAGATATTCAAATAATCATATAACATGCTTTTAATCATTAAATCACATATAATCCAGTTATGCTCTCCCGACACACTAATCAAGGCCCTTAAGCCTTATTAGTAAATTTGGGTCATTACAAGTCTAGTCCAATGTAACAAAATACGTCAGATCTTATCTACTTGGTCAATGTCCTAGATAGGACATCACATCAAATGTGTAAGTAGATATTATCGTAGATTATCGAATCAGTAAAAATCAAGTGCACTGATTTAATCTTAGGACAAAATACTTTTGAACATATAATTACAATTATAATCCACTGTAACCAAGTTGCTATAATTGTAACTATACATATGTTTAGAATTTTATAAACGTTTGTATTTATAATAATTAATCATGTAATAAAACATGTAAACAACGCAATTTGATTGAACAAAATAATTTCTGCTACTTTATTGATAATGAATTAATTACATAAGAAATGTGGTTTTATAAAAGTATAAAACCCAATAATATAAACATAAATGAGCTTAATAACTGCAGTGAGGTGCAAAACAAAAGATGAAAGTAGCTTAAAATATAATGAACTTCATCAATCAATTGTCAAATATAATAAAATGATAATTTTTATAAATATGATGATAGTTTAACAGGTATTATTATATATATATAGCAAAATTAGACTAGTACAACATTTCATAGGGAAATATTGTAATTTATAATTATAACAGAGTATTTAAATGATAATATATATGTTTTCATGAAGTGTTTTATGTCCTCAATTTTGGTTTATACAAATTTACATCTTTTCATTGTTATATTGGGGATTCTTCTTTAACTTTCTAGGTTGATTGGGACAAGATTTGTTTGGGACAAGATTTGTGTTAGTAAAAGTTTTAAGAAATATTATTATTTAAATTGAAAACCTAAAACTGATTCTAATTTTATTGTGTATATATTATTGTTATTGGGGCTGAAATATAATTAAGTATGAATGTGGGAGAAATCATAGCAATTGTCAGCAAAAATAGAGGAAAAGGCCTTTGAGAGAGTCATATTCATGTCTACTTCAATGATCAATTTTGGCATTTTCTGAGTAAAAATGCAAATATCTTCTTCTGAATGTTATGGCTGTATTGAAGTAATTAATGTTTGAAAATGTTCTGCTCCTATAGTATGCTTACTCTAACCATATTCCATATTTTAGAATCAATTCCATTTTTCTTTAGAAAAACTCTTATTTTGTTACTCTTTGCTATACCATATGATTTATTGTAAAAATATTTACTTTATAGCCAATCAATACTTAGATCTTTGCTTCCAAAATACTTCTTTCTTAGCTAAAAAGTTTATCAAGTGTTTAAAGATGTTATTTTATTTTAATTTATAAAAGATTTTTAAATTCTAAAATTATCAATTTTTTTATATATAATAAATAGACCAATGTTATATTTTGTAGAGAAAGTTTTCTTTAATTGTTTTGTTAATAAAATAGTTTTAATTAATTTTTTATATTTTAAAATCAATTAATAATGATTTTTTAAATAATAAGGTGGACTAATAATAATGTGACAACTGTCACGTAATCACTAATCAGCGCTAACCGGTGGCAACTAGATCACTATTTTCTTAACATTGGAGAATTTTATGTAAGACAAAATGGGTATAAAATATTTAGAGTAATGATATATGCACCCAAAATATACACTCAAACATTATACAATGTGACAGTTTAGCCTAGCTAATTACATTTATTAAAATTGTGACTCACTGTTTTAAAAAACAATGACACATCACTGTGTGTAATATTTGGATGCATATTTTGAGTACACATATCATTACTCATATATTTAACTGTAAATAAATACTCCTAATTTAAATAATAAATAATGTCATTAATTTTATACAACAAAAAATAATATATATCAAAATTCACTTTTTCTTATTCCCTTGTCATTTGCATACATGTTTAATCATTAGATTCAGTTAATATTAATTACCTATTGCATTTTTTTTGTTGTTACAATATTATCAGTTAGACATAAATAAGATTGAACTTGGTTCATGTTTGTATAAAACAATGTTAACCTGTACTGTCTTTGTCGATATGTTGAGTATCATGAAGCACATTACTAAGCTATATATCCTTAAAACATTTCGACAATTCATCATATTCTACCACCAAAGTCCAAACGTAGCTTTCTTTAGCTGACAACAAATCTCATCAAACTAAAGTTATATGGTGGCATATTCCGTTTTCATTACAAAGATACCAAAACAAGTCCGGATTTTTATGAGCTTTTCCACAACTGGGTTTAATTCATCTTTAGCAAATCAAATCATAAACATATCAAGAGAGTTCATCAGAAGAAACCCATGAAGGACTCCACTTTATGGATTCACCTAAGCATCGTTTTGATGGTAACAATGGTGACTAAAGCCCATATTCCCACCACTTTAGAAGGCCCATTTGAGCCCGTTACTCAACGGTTTGATTCATCACTTCGGAGGGGTAGTGATGATTTGCCCATGGATCATCCCAGGTTGAAGAAAAATGTCACCACAAATTTCCCAGAACAGATTGCTATCGCATTGTCTTCTCCAACTTCCATGTGGGTTTCTTGGGTTACTGGTACTACTTCTCATCTCTTGTCTTGCCATTTTTTTGTTGTTGGTTTGTGTAGTTTAGCTAATTTGGTGAACTGGGTTTGTTTGAATTGGTTCAGGGGATGCACAGATTGGTTTGAATGTGACACCTATTGATCCTTCGTTGGTTGCCAGTGAAGTGTGGTATGGCAAAAGAAGTGGCAAGTATACAAATGTACAGAAAGGGGTTTCCACTGTTTACAGTCAATTGTATCCATTTGAAGGACTACTAAATTATACCTCTGGGATCATTCACCATGTCAAACTTGAGGGTATGTGTGTGTGTGTGTATAATTATGGTAGCTAGTTCACTACATTCTTCAAAAAAGGAGTTTTTTTTTCATGGTTAATAATAATCAAGATATAGTAAGTTCTGCTTGCTGATCATTCAAACTCTTGTAAGCACTCACAAGTTCTTATCTATCTAATTTACTAGGAATGAAAATTTGTTCTTCTAAATTATTTCACTTGATGATATGTATTGTATTTGTATATGATATTTAGAACAGTGACACTGAGAGAAATTTGTATGCATATGAAAAAGAATAGTGTCATGTGATAAATTACAAATTAGTCAGAGCATGTGACTTGTTTATTAGATTATTTGAACACCTAAGAGATGAGTAGTGAAAGAAAAGAGAAAAGTGGGGACTTATCTTTCTCTGGTGTAGGTCTTGAACCGGGAACCAAATATTTTTACAAGTGTGGGGATAGCTCTTTTCCAGCTTTGAGTGAAGAGCACATGTTTGAAACTTTACCAAAGCCTAGCTCAGATGCATATCCTCACCGGATAGCTGTTGTTGGAGATTTGGGACTGACCAGCAATACTACCACAACCATTGATCATTTGGTTCAAAACAATCCCTCAATGATCTTAATGGTGGGAGACCTTAGTTATGCCAATCAGTATCGTACAACTGGCGGCAAAGGAGCACCATGCTTCTCATGTGCATTTCCAGACGCACCTATTCGAGAGACATATCAACCCCGCTGGGATGGGTGGGGAAGGTAACCTTGCTAGGAACTCCAATTAAGTGAAATAGATTAAAAACTGAGAATGGTGATTTATGAACCTTGATCAAATTTTCTACTTTTAAGGATTTTGTTTTCATTTTCCTTTGATGCATTTTATAGATGAAGTTAAATGTTGATAAAGAAATATTTCTTGTTACTTAGCAGTAAGAATGACAGATTTATCCTTTGATGTGGGGTGGGGGCATTTATTCTGATGTTTAGAGGGTAATATGTTGATATGCTCATTACAGTTAATCAAGGGAAGATTCCCTTATAAATACGTAAAGAGACTACCAAAGTCACTAGCAATATATGTCAAAGCAGTAGGAACTTAAGGTGAATGATAAAAACGAGTGTAAGAATTGTGATTGTCTATCTAACTTGTATCAAAACTGGATTTTTACGAGCAACATTGATGTAATGAAATTTCAGGTTCATGGAGCCTTTAATTTCAAGAATTCCTATGATGGTCATCGAAGGAAACCATGAGATTGAACCTCAAGTTTCTGGAATCACTTTCAAGTCATATCAAACTAGATTTGCAGTCCCCTCAGAAGAGAGTGGCTCTAAAAGCAACTTTTACTACTCTTTCGATGCTGGAGGAGTACATTTTGTCATGTTAGGAGCATATGTTGACTACAATGCCACTGGTAACTTATATACTCTCCTTTTATTTATTCATGGATCATTTTGGAAACCAAAATCTTTGATGTTAACAGTTTTAGCTTTGTTGTTATCAGCACTATAGAAAGTTGCAACTAGTGTTTACCATTTAATGTTTGTTTCAGGTGCTCAGTATGCTTGGTTAAAGAAAGATCTAGATAACGTGGATCGGTCTGTGACCCCATGGCTGGTAGCCGCATGGCATCCACCTTGGTACAACAGTTATGCTTCTCACTATCAGGAGTTTGATTGCATGAGGCAGGAAATGGAAGAACTTCTATATCAGTATAGCGTCGATATAGTTTTCTCGGGTCATGTAAGCTGAAGCTTATTCTGTTTTCTCCAACTTACATACCATATCAGCATATGGTTTTATTATAATCCTATTTTTTAGGTGCCTATGTGTCTGTGTGGCCTTCAGGAATTTGGGATATTCATTTCCTTCAAAATTGTACTCCGATTTGGATGAATTAGTAACCTGCTGTTTCTTTTCAGGTGCATGCTTATGAGAGAATGAACAGAGTTTTTAACTATACTTTGGATCCATGTGGCCCTGTTTACATAACTGTTGGAGATGGTGGAAACATTGAGAAAGTTGATGTTGACTATGCTGATGACCCCGGGAAATGTCCATCAGCAAGCGATAATGTACCGGAATTTGGAGGTGTATGTCACTTGAACTTTACTTCAGGTCCAGCCAAAGGCAAGTTCTGTTGGGACAAACAGCCGGAATGGAGTGCTTTCAGAGAGAGCAGCTTTGGTCATGGAATACTTGAGGTACATTCTAAGCTTCTTTTGAACCAGTGGTGATTTGTATTAGCTAATCCTTCATAATCAGAAATAAGTTCTCATGTTCTCAAATTAGATTTGAAAAAACTTTCAGTTAATCAAAGTCCTTCAAGCACTCCACATGATCATATGGTTAAGCTTCACAAATCACTATCTATATATTTAATAATGCCAAGTTGAAACAAATCATGAAAAACTAAACTTTGTTATTGAATATCTGAATCAGTCATCTTCTCTTCATTGAAATTTTTTACTGGTTTGTGCAGGTAGTAAATTCTACATATGCATTATGGACTTGGCATAGAAATCAAGATATATATAAGGAAAACAGTCGTGGTGATCAAATATACATTGTTCGACAGCCTGAATTGTGCTCTAAATCATCAAGAGTAAGTTATTAGTTTTGACACTGACCCTTTTGAATAACAAGATCTTACTATATTGATGAAATGGTGAGGAAAAAATCTTTCTTGCTATATTTCTATTCACTGATATATTTGTACAACCTAGGACTAGAGGTATATATAGGAAATACAGAAATAATTACATTAAATACAGAAATAGGAACCGATTCCTATTCCTAGGAATCCCAAAAATCAAACATTAATACCCTATTTTCTTCTAACTATCAATACTCCCCCTCAAGCTGGACTATAGATATTGATGAGTCTAAGCATGTTTACAAGAAAATCAAATGTTTGTTCAGATAGTCCCTTTGTGAGAATATCAGCAAGCTATTGATTAGTATGCACATATCTAATGCTTATAACTCCTCTGTCAATTTTTTCTTTGATGAAGTGACGGTCAACTTCCACGTGTTTGGTTCTGTCATGATGTATAGGGTTATGTGCAATGCTGATAGTAGATTGGTTATCACAGTAGAGCTGAATAGGGGCTTCATATTTAATCTTCAATTCTTCTAGTAGACGTTTGATCCATATAGCTTCACATACTCCATGAGCCATGGCTCTATACTCTGCTTCTGTACTGCTTCTTGCAACCACAGTTTGCTTTTTACTTCGCCATGTGGTTACATCCCCCCATACCATTGTGCAATATCCAGATGTAGACTTTCTATCATCAATTGAACCAGCCCAGTCTGCATCTGTGAACACTCCAACCTTTCTCTCAGTTGTCTTCCTGAAAAAAAGACCCTTTCCTGGAGTTTGCTTGAGATATCTCAGAATTCGATACACTGCATTGAGATGTCCTTGACACGGATCATGCATGTATTGACTGACTAGACTCACTGCAAAAGCAATGTCGGGTCTAGTATGTGAGAGGTAGATGAGTTTTCCTACCAGCTGTTGGTACTTCCCCTTGTCAACTGGACTTCCTTCAAACATTTTCTTTTTGTCTCCGAGCTAAATTGGAGTTTTGCTGGGTCTGCTTCCGAGCATTCCTGTCTCCTTTAGAAGATCTAGAGTGTATTTTCTCTGGGACACGGAAATACCTTTTTTACTTCTAGCAAATTCCATACCCAGAAAATATTTGAGAGCATCGAGATCTTTGACTTCGAACTCCTTTGCCAACATTTCTTTGATTGAGTTTATCTCCTCAATGTGATTACCAGTGATAATTATGTCATCAACATATACGATTAGTACCGCAATTTTTCCACTTCCTAAGTGCTTGACAAAGAGAGTGTGATCAGTCTGGCCTTGTATGTATCCAAGCCCTTTGACAACTTTCAGGAAACGATTGAACCATGCTCGGGGAGATTGTTTCAAGCCGTAGAGAGATTTGTTCAGTTTGCAAATTGTGGTTGTCTTGAGAGATTCTTCAAATTCCGGAGGCTGACTCATATACACTTCTTCTTCAAGTTCCCCATTCAAGAACGCATTCTTTACATCAAGCTGATGTAATTCCCAATCCATGTTAACCGCTAGTGAGAGTAGAACTCTGATAGTGTTGAGTTTGGCAACTGGAGCGAATGTTTCCGTGTAGTCCATTCCATAGGTTTGAGTAAATCCCTTGGCAACTAACCGAGCTTTGTACCTCTCAATAGATCTATTTGCATTGAATTTGACGGTGAACACCCATTTGCACCCTATTACCTTCTTGTCTGGTGGTAACTATACTAATTTCCACGTTCCATTATGTTTAAGTGCTCTTATTTCTTCAAGCACTGCTGCTTTCCACTGAGGAGAATCAAGAGCTTCTTCGGTATTCCTGGGAATCACAACATTTGATAGATTCGAGGTGAAAGCTTTAAATGGAGATGACAATTTTGAGTAAGAAATGAACTTTGAAATGGGGTGTTGGGTACATGATCTGGTTCCTTTCCTTAATGCAATAGGATTATCTAGATCTAACTGTTTGTTAGATGGGAGAATACCTGGATCTTTTGAGGGAAGCAGTTCCATCACCGGATTGGGCGTTTGACTGTGCTGAGGATTCATAACTTGTTTATTTCTCCCGGAATACACCCGAATCTCTTTCTGTACATTTTGGTCTTGAGGATGTCCTTCTGGTTCAGTGTTTTTAGGAGAGGTTGGTGGATTTTCTTGTTCAGGAGGGAGAGTCTGGATATCTGGTTCAGAAGAAAGTGGAGTGGAAGAGGTAAATGGAAAAAGAGTTGTTAAGGGTAATTCTAACCCCCACAACCACTGAGCTTCTTGCTGGTGATGGTTGGACTCCCCTTGAAGCGATGTGGGAGTGAAGTAAGGAATATCCTCAAAAAATGTGACGTCACATGAGATGAATGTTTTTTTGGTGATGGGACAATAACACCGCTAACCTTTTTGGGTAGGAGAGTAACCCAAAAACACAGTCTTGATGGCTCTAGGATCAAATTTACTCCGATGGTGGGAGTGAACATGCACAAAAGCAGTGCAACCAAATACTTTAACAGGTAGAGTATTTGTAGAGATGTGAGGATGTAGAGATTGAAGAACAGAATATGGTGTTTTGAACTGAAGGGGTCGACTAGGGAGGCGATTAATGAGATAAGCAGCAGTAAGGATAGCGTCGCCCCAAAGATGTTTAGGGACATGCATAGTGAACATAAGAGCACAAGCTACTTCTAAGAGATGGCGATTTTTGCGTTCAGCAACTCCATTCTGTTGCGGAGTATCAACACACGAGCTTTGATGGACAATTCCATTTTTGAGAAGATAGGGACCAAGAGTGGTATTGAAATATTCAGTACCATTGTCGGTACGAAGTATTCTTATAGATGTTTGGTACTGTGTTTGGATCATTTGATGAAAGTTCTGAAAAATTTGGCATGTTTCAGACTTACTTTTAAGAAAATAGACCCAAGTGAGATGTGTGTGATCATCAATAAAAGAGATAAACCATCGCTTACCATGAGAAGTATTGACCTTGGAAGGTCCCCATATGCCACTATGAATCAGAGAGAGTGGGTTAGAAGGTGTATATATTTTGTGAAGGAACGAAATTCGTGTGTGCTTGGCAAATTGACAAATATCACAATGAAAATCAGTAATATTCTTATTTACAAAAAACGATGGGAATAAGTGTTTTAAATATAAAAAACTTGGATGCCCAAGTCGACAATGCCATAACATAATTGTTTTTGAAGCAGAGTTTGAAACAAATGATGAACTTGAACAAGAATTAGAAATAGAACTTGAACCCAAACGTAGTAGAGAAGAGAGCTCGTTAACTGGATGTTGCCTTTCAAAGAAATAAAGTCTGTTACGAACCCTAGCACTGCCAATCATCCTCCCCGATGATAGATCCTGAAATTGACAAGAATTTGACATGAATTTAGCGAAGCAATGATTATCACTGGTTAATTTTTGGACAGAGATTAAATTGCATTTCAAAGAAGGAACATAAAGTACTGATTTAAGAATGAGGTCAACAGATAATTTAATAGTGCCTATTCCAACAATAGGAGAATGGGTGCCGTTTGCAATTGTGACACTAGATTTAGTAGAACATGGAGAATAAGTATCAAACAAATGTGGTAAACCTGTCATGTGATCAGTGGCGCCCGAATCGATGATCCATGGTGTGTTGGAAGTGGAAGAAAAATTACCAGAGTGTGCAACAGAGGCACTATGAGTCTCAGGACCGGAACTGGGTTTTATGGATGATTAACCCAAAAGAGTGTATAGGTGGGCAAGTTGCTCCTTACTGAATGAAGGGGTACCAGCACTATTCTGATCATTGGTACTCTCAGTTTGAGTTTGATAGGCCTTTCTTTCATTTTGGCGGCGAGGGGTCCAATTGGGTGGTTTACCATGGATAACCCAACAAGTAGATCGAGTATGACCGTGACGTTGGCAGTGGTCACACCAAGGCCGATCACCCTTACGATTAGGTCGAGGGTCAGGAGTGGATCTGCCATGTGGTGGAGGGCCAGATTTTGATACGAGAGCTGAGCTTTCAATGGGTTGCAGGTCAGGAGTAGCGAGCATGACATGACGACGTGCTTCTTCACGTCTAACCTCAAAGAAGGCTTCTTCAGTGTCAGGAAATGGGGCACGACCCACCAGACGACCTCTAACTTCATCAAGATTACTGTTTAACCCCGTAAGAAATTCAAAAACTCGTTCTTTCTCTAACTGCTGCCGCTGGATTGTAGTGCAGTGAGCACATAGTGGTGTGGTATCCAGATACAAATCGAGCTCCTGCCACAAGTCTTGTAAGTCGGAAAAATATTGGGTAACAGTTTGATTACCTTGCTTGATTTCTTTAAGCTTGGTACGAATTTCGAAAATCTGAGAGGCGTTACCAAGGTCAGAATACATTTTTCGGGCAGCGTCCCACACCTCCTTAACAGTCTTAAAGAACAGATATCTGCGGCTGATTTTTGAGTCCATTGAATTAATTAACCATGCAAGTACAATAGAATTTTCAGCTTGCCATACCTTGTATGTAGGATCATTGAAAAGAGGTGCAGGGAGATCACCAGTAATGTATCCTAGTTTACCACGACCACAAATGACAAGTTTGACATATTGGGCCCATTGTAAATAATTTTTGCCATCAAGTTTATGGGCTGTAATATTAAGTGAACCACTATCAAGGTTATAAAGAGAGCCCATAGACCCACTGGGCTGAGTGTGGGCTGAGTTGGGGTTAGGGTTACCTTCATTGGGCTGGGTTGAGTGAGGCCCAATATTTTGAGAGGTAACTTCCTCACTATTCGACATCACAGAGAGATTGGCTGTTGTGAGGGAGAGAGCCGAGAGTGGAGCGACTGAGGGCTACGAGGGCCGACTGAAGCGCCGTCGGACTGGACTGCTGCCGGATTGGACTGGCCGAGACGCTGGAGATGATGCCGGAGAGGAGCGACTGGAGGTTGAGCACCGGAGCAGGTGCCAAATGGCTTCGCCGGAGGCCTGGAGTGTCGCCGGACTAGTTTGCAACTGGAAGGAGGGACGACCACCGGAAAAAATGGAGGAAAACTGAGGGGGGACAGAATCGAGCCTTATGGCTCTGATACCATGATGAAATGGTGAGGAAAAAATCTTTCTTGCTATATTTCTATTCACTGATATATTTGTACAACCTAGGAATATAGGTATATATATGAATCCCAAAGATCAAACATTAATACCCTATTTTCTTCCAACTGTCCACATATATATATGACACCATTTTTCATAAATGTCACTAGCAATTGGATACTGTTACAAAAGAATTTATCTAGGACCAGCAAAGTCTTGTTTTGGTTCTTAAAGACCATAATTTTTTTTGGTCCTCAAACTTGTTCTTCTTTAATCTTTTTATTTTCTTCTTTTTTCATAACAATGTTAATTTATTTTTACAAGTGAACTTCTGATTCTTTATTGAGTTTCAATTATAAGAAGAAGAAATGAATACACGTAATGCCTTTTTGGGGTGAACAATATAATGAAAATCATAACTATATGAAATTATAACATAAAAGTTTTAGAAGCCTAAAAGAACAAAATGACATTTTTAAAAACTTAGGGATTGTAGTGAGTTGGTCTTGATAGATTAGGGACTAATAGAATAATTAATTTAATTATTTAGTATTAGAAAACAAAATATAACATTTCATTTAGCTAGTTTAAGGACTAAAAAGTTCTGCAGACCAACAATATAGTTAAACTTCTGATCAGAAATATAGATAAAATCTCTGCATGTCCATTGATTTCTTACTTGAAGTTGTTCAATTGGAACAGCCCCCATTGACTAACTCATTACCTACATTGTCTGTGAATTGCTGTCATTCTCTGGTGAGCTCCCTCACTTTTCTTCTCTTTTTGAAATGTTTTATGTATTGGTAAAGAAGCCTTGCTAATTTTAAACCTTTATTTTTTTGTTTTTGTTTTTTCATAGTGGATTTCTCTCCTTGCCATTCTTAGTATTCATATTTCTCATGCCCTCGTTATGGAAAATCTATTTTCCTTTTGAGTGTTGTTATTTGACATCTTATAGTTGGTTAGCGATAACCCGTAATACTTATTAAATCTAAATGTGCGGGATCCGATATTGGATTGCACCAATAACAGTATTTAATTGAGACGGAATAAAAAAAAAATTCATCTTTAAATTCTTTCTGCAGACTTAAAACTTGAAAATTATTATTTATGTATGCACATAAAACTAATTTTCCAATAGTTTAATTTTTTTCTTTAATAAATTTTCCAATACAAATTAAGAAGAATATAATTCTTATATTTTTGCACATTGATGGTATAAAAGTCATATTTTTTAAAATTTCCCTATAATATATCTAATAAAATTCATTAACCATTTATTAGCATTACTCGTATAATAATAATCGGAAAAATACATTCAAAATAAGCTTAAAAATGTAAAGCCATTTTAATTGCAAATGGAAAATTTATTTTGTGCTATTTAAATGTGAAGAAGTCTCACACTATAATCGATTAATTCATGAGCTTTTAGGTAGGGGCATTAATTTTCTCCCTACTGCAGGGGCGCTTTTTATTTTCGATCCTTGAAGAAATTATAATCCAATTTGTTTTGTATGATACCTTACATAAAAGTTATAGTAAGCATCTCGTCAATTTTCAAGAAATTCTGAATAATTTGCAGTGCCAAAATTAGAGTTCAAACTTCAAATAGTCTGTTTTCCACGCGTAAAAAAAAAATCAGGCACACGTGCAACTAACTGTTTGAACTTTGATTTCGGCACCGTAAATTATTCAAAAAATTTTGAAAATTAACGAAAAAGCCTGTTATAACTATAATATACGTCATCATATAAAAAAGATATAATTTCTCCAAGTGTCGAAAATAAAAGTCCATATTACTAGAAAACTCATTTTTGTAGTAGTGAACGAAAAAGACAGTCAACACAAACCATTAATATTAATAATAATAATGACAATAATTGCAAAAACCATTATTAATATTAAAAATAATATTGGTGTTGTTTGGTAACATTTAAAAAAATAGTTTTTTATTTAATTAATTAAAATTTTGAAAATTAAACATAAAATGTGTTTGGTAACTCTATTTTTATTTATTATTTTTTTAAATTTTAATTAAAATTTATTAAATTTTGAAAATAGAATTTTTTCACTTTCAAAATTTTTTTAAACAGTTTTCAATTTTTCCTTTCTTTTTTTTCTTCTCTTCTTCAAATCAACACCTTATAGTGTTAAATAAAAAATAAAAATAAAAGTTATCAAACACATTTATTATTATTTTTTTTAAAACAAAAAACAAAAATAGTTACCAAACATATTTTTATTTTTTAAAAATTAAAAAAAACAAAAATAAAATTATATTTATATTTTTGTGTTTAAAAAATTCAAAAACAAATATTTTATCAAACGGGCTCATTGTTTCTCATATCACTAAAAGACGATTTAGAAACCTTACTTTTGACTTAAATAATAATTACAATTTAAACCCAACAGGTTGATTTTGCTAATAATAATAATAATAATAATAATTATTATTATTATTATTATAATTATGCATTAATTTATTTTGTATTATATATTATCTATTTTGTATTTGTTTTTTTTTTAGTTTCTTTTAGGTTCTTTATATTCTTTAAATACCAAGCATTGAATGATTCTTGTATTTGTTTTATTTTCTACACAAAGATTATGGTGTTTTTATTGTTTGAACTTTGACTATTATTTGCTTCATGGAGTTATTTTCTTCATGATTTGAACAATGATACTGATAGATAGTTGGTGATAAAGGTTATTGTAAACCGTTGGAGTCTACTAACTGAGAAGAATGAAATATTAATTAGTGTATATGATTTTCAATGATGAAGTTCTATAAAAAAAAATTATTTCATTTATTATATTATAAAATAGTGTAGTATTGTTTTTGTCACAGTAAAATCTAATACATGCAATAATGAAAAAAAAATTAGTGCCTAGGTTTAGACACTATTTGAGTGAGAGTTCTTTGTATAGTATTAAAATCTTTGCATATATATAATTTTTAATTATTGTAAAACACGGGGCAAAACCTAGCTATATTTACTAATTATAAAATAATGGTATAATTTGTTAATATAGAACTTTCGCACCATAATATACGTATTAATAAGACTTCTCAATAATTATTACTTATGAATAGTTACCATAAATCACTAAACAAATTTTGGATGAAGAATGATTATAATGATGATAAAAATAAATCTATATATATATATAAAATCAATAATTTTGATTTTTTTAGATTAATTAGACAATAAATATTAGTTGGAAAGATAATGGTCACATTAATTCCAAAATAAATTTTTTTCTCATAGAATGGATTAAAAGAATGAATCAAAAATGAAGAATGAATATTAAATAAGATTCTTTTTATTTTTTGTTAATTAATAAATATGTCACCGCCATGTTATTAGGCAGTCTTTCCAAAAGTTTAAAAAAATTAAAATTTATTTTTAGAAATATTAATAAATAATTATAAATATGAATCATTAATCTTAATCCAATAATTAATAGTATCTATTAAGATTATCTCATACCTATTATTATAATAATTAATTGCTGGGAATTTATTGACTTTAGCCATCATCATCATGACTTGGAACATATTATTATTGCCAATATATTTGGTGGCAACAGTGTCATTTTTCAGCTAAAGTTGATAATTAACAATGAAACAAAGTCCACAATGGTTACGCTATTCACCAATTACTTGGAAACACCTTATTAAATCCAACCCATTAACAAAATTTTCAAAGTTCTAATAACCCTCCAAAGAAAAAGTCTAATTACGGGCACGGCAGTTAGATGATTTCATTAATGTTAGTCAAAATGGGTGACAACTGAGATGCGGCCCTTTATAGTTATACAATTCTATATAATAAAATAATAGAAAAAAATCTAACCTTAATTCTCTATTTATGATAATTTAATTAGAGAGTGTTTCAAATTAAATGAAGGGTTTATATATTTTTGGACCCTGTGTTTTTTCTCATTATTTGTTTAGACTATATTTTAATAAATTATTTTTTGGACCTTATGTTTTGTAAAATAGTTAAAATAGAACCCTAAACTCAATTTTGATGAAGAAAAAATTGAATATAACAACACAGTTTTTAAGCAGAATGATTTTATTTTTGTTCTGAATTATTAGTTTGGTAAATTATTTGTGATTTTAGTTGAGAAAACATTGACTAAAATCGGGTTTAGGGTTCTATTTTAACAATTTTACAAAATATAGGGTCCAAAAATTAATTTGTCCAAACACAGGGTCCAAACAGGTAATGAGAAAAAATACAAGGTCCAAAAAGGTATAAACCCTTCATTTAATTTACAAACTAGAACAAACATAAACTTAACCAAAAATAAATAAATTAAAATATGATATTTTATGATAATTATAATAATTAAATCATATTTATTTAAAAATAATAAAGACAAACATATTATTTTTTTTATCTTATAAATTTGTGTGATAGTTTATTTTTTATCAAGTGATTGGAGTTTTTTTCTACATAAAATTCATCAAAAGATATTGCGAGATATATTAGAAACTAAAAATAGTTGATGCATATATACTACTATCTACACTATTACTTTTTCTATTATTATTTTATTTATATTATTAATTTCTTTTTAAATATTATTTTATTTATGTAAATATCTTTTCTATATAATAAGTGTGTAGATAACGGAAATTTTTTGTTTTAACGGTTTTTTATTTTTTTAATGTTAACTTTAACGGAATATTCTTATATTTAACATAATATTCTTATATTTCATATTAGTTTGTAAACTCTTAAACTTAAATAAAATAAAATAAATAATTAAAAAAATTAAAATATGATATTTTTGAGATATTTTACAATGATAATAATTTAAAAATAATAAATAATTAAACAAATTAAAATATAATATTTTTCAGATATTTTACAATGATAATTATTTTAAAATAATAAATAGTTAAACAAACTAAAATATGATATTTTTGAGATATTTTAGCATGATAGTTATTTAAAAATAATAAAATCATACGTTTTATAACTTAAATAAAATTTAATTAAACTTTAACTCACTCATTACAATAATATCATATTAAACATATAATATAGTTTACTCTGCATTAGATACAAATTGTTTTTTTATATATAAAAAAACTAGCAAGAAAGTTAAATTTAAAATCGACGAATAATATTTAATATTATATTAAATATATAATATATAATTTTTTGTTGTTGCTCCAAATTAAAAAATGAGAACAAACATAAACTTAAATAAAAATAAATAAATTATTTAATTAAAATAGCATATTTATTTCAAAATTTATATGACATTAATATAAATTTAATAAAAATAATTAACAAATTTTATAAATAAAACTAAGCAAATATAGATAGATGTTTGTATTGTTCAGTATCATATTATATATATAAATTATTTATATATACTAAAAAAAAATTATAATTGATTCAATTATATATACATATATTTTAAAAAAAAATCAACTAATTTTTATTAAAATTATTATTAATGTCAACAGCTAAGCAACTTTCTAGCCCGCAAATAAAAATTTAAAAACACATGGTATTCATTTGCGAATTTTTTTCAAACACCAAAGTATGAACTCGCATAGAGACGCCACTCAAAAGTCAAAACTCGAGCGAGAGTTTTCTCAAAGGATATCATTACATCAACAACAAAAAGAAAATTTTAAAGCATCAATTTTGAAAAACTAAATCTTGGTAAACAATTAAAGTGAAGGATATACATACATAGAGGAACGAGGAGACAGCGGTGGTCGCCGCCGAGTCGGCAAGCAACAGTCAGAGACTCGAAGATCGGGAGAGACTCAGACCACATGCAAGAGGAAAAAACAACAAGGTTTGAGAGAGAGATTAAACTTTTCTTTCCATTGCTGTGTTTCACACGTTATATCATCACAAAGCTTACTCAAAAGGCTCTGTTGCTAATCATTATGAACTCGAAATAATAATGGGGTTCACTTCTTTTCTCTTTATCTTTGTTGTTTTTAGAGTTTTTCTGTTTAGAACAACTTTAGCTGTAACTGATAGGCTTGGACCGTTGCAATTTCTGAGAGATGGCACAACTTTGGTTTCAAGTGAAGGAACTTTTGAACTGGGATTCTTTACCCCAGGCAGTTCAAAGAACCGTTACCTGGGAATTTGGTATCGAAACATCCCCGGTTCAACTGTGGTTTGGGTTGCAAACCGGTGTAAACCGATCAACGATTCCTCTGGATCGTTGACAATAAACAACACCGGAAATCTTGAGCTTTTGGGACAGAATAAGAGTGTGGTTTGGTCTACAAGCTCGTTGAAACAAGCCCGGGAACCATTGGCTCAACTCTTGGATAATGGTAACTTTGTTCTGAGAGATGAGAAAGATGAGAATACAGAGAACTATTTGTGGCAAAGTTTTGATTACCCTGGTGATACATTCTTGTCTGGAATGAAATTTGGATGGGACTTGAAGAGAGGTCTTAATAGGCGGTGGTCATCATGGAAAAGTTTGAATGATCCCTGTTATGGAGATTTCACTTATGGGATTGAATACGATTCACAACACCGTACGTACCCTGAACCAATACTTTGGAAAGGATCTGCAAAATTTTATCGAACTGGGCCATGGAATGGCCTGCGTTACAGTGGTTGTCCTGAGTTGAGACCAAACCCGCTTTACGATTACAAGTTTGTTTACAGTGATGATGAAGTTTACTACTCTTACACCCTCAAGAATAAGTCTGTGATCACAAGAGTTGTCATCAACCAAACGGCAAGTGCTCGTCAGCGTTTGACATGGATTGAAATTGAGAAAATTTGGAAGCCTTACTTTTCAGGCCCTAGAGACCAGTGTGACAACTATGGCCAATGTGGGGCAAATGCGGAGTGTATAATGACAGAGAGTCCAATATGTCGATGTTTAAAAGGTTTTAAGCCTAAGTCTCTACAGGATTGGAATTCGATGGACTGGTCTGAAGGGTGTGTAAGAAGTAGTCCACTGAGTTGCCATGATCAAGGGAAAGATGGCTTTTTGAAATTTTCTGGTTGGAAATTGCCGGATGCTCAACATACATGGGTGAACAAGAGTATGAATCTACGGGAATGTAGGGCTAAATGCCTCAGCAACTGTTCCTGCACGGCTTATACAAACTCAGATATCAGAGGAGAAGGCAGTGGCTGCGTCGTCTGGTTTGGAGATCTTTATGATATTAGACAATTTCCTTCCGGCGGACAAGATCTATTTGTTCGAATGTCAGCTTCAGAAATAGGTAGAGATTACAGGTTGAAAATTTTGGTTCCATATCAAGTTCAAATGCTTTTCCTTCTATTTTAATTCATTAATATTTGCTTTACTTGCTCCAAAAATTTATTTAGGAAAAGCAAGAGCTGATCTTAAGGTGAAGAGAACAGTGATAATTATAGCTATTCTGATTGGATTAGCTTGTGGGATGATTTTAATTGGCTTTTACATTTGCAAGTGGAGAACATTTTATGGTAACAGTCTCTACCCTTACTTCATTCATATATTAATGTAATATAATATTTTAGCTAAGTAATATTTTGACCTTGCAAATCCAAGAAGTATATGGTCTATAAAGAAATTGACAAGTTTTTATTCTAACAAAGTAACAATTGTCATTGAGGGTTAGCGAACATTCATGGCATAACATTAAATTTCATTTGAAACCGAACAGAACTTACAGAAAATACTGATTTTGAAGACACGTACAATATAGATATTTTTATGCATACCTGGAAATTTTGAACAGAACTTGTGAATATATTTTATAATCGACCATAAGATATGGTTTGTGTGAATTGGATGGGAATTTTTTAACATGCACATACATAGCATTTTTCTTGATACTTGTATTCTATCTCTTAAAGTGAGAAAAAGAATCTTTTGTGTAATAATTGTATCAGCTGTTTTGCTTGCTTTCATGCCGACCTTTTGTTCACAAACAAAACTTGCATCTTTTCATTTCATTGGTTGATTTCTACTTCTATATGTTCAAAAAAATTACAGAGAGAAATGTTATTATAAGTGGAAATAAAGGCCAAGAAGAAGACTTGGATCTCCCATTGTTCGACCTACAAAAAATTAGTACTGCCACTAGTAACTTTTCAGAGGACAATAAGCTTGGACAAGGTGGTTTTGGACCTGTATATAGAGTGAGCTTCCCAATAACCTATTTGCGAAAAATCTTTTAATTTTAATGTCGAGAGAAGCTTAAAATAGGAAAATGTGATATTTTAGGGTGTGCTGGAGGGAGGGCAAGAAATTGCTGTGAAGAGACTATCAATGTGGTCTGGACAAGGAGTCGATGAGTTCAAAAATGAAGTTAAACTAATTGCCAAGCTTCAACATCGAAATCTAGTCAAAATAGTTGGTTGTTGCATTCATGACGACGAGAAACTATTGATTTATGAGTATATGCCCAACAAAAGCCTTGACTATTTCATTTTTGGTTAGAATCTTTTTACCTTACCCCTTCGTAGTACATCTTATGTTCTATATTATTTACCAACATATTATTATTATTATTATTTAATTTGGAAGCAACACTTGCAGATCAAAGTCAAGGAAGACAATTAAAATGGCCTAAGCGCTTTCAAATTACATGTGGAATTGCTAAGGGCCTTTTGTATCTCCATCATGATTCTAGGTTGAGGATTATACATCGAGATCTTAAAGCTAGTAACGTGTTACTTGATAAAGAGATGGATCCAAAAATTTCAGACTTTGGCTTGGCTAGAAGTTTTGGGGGAGACCAACTAGAAGGAAATACAAAGAAAGTAGTTGGAACTTAGTAAGTCATCACTTTTAAAACCCTTGTAGTTATTTCAATATAAATTTTTATTAAATAAAAGTGTTTTTTGAATGTAGTGGTTATATGGCACCAGAATATGCTTTTGGTGGCTTATTCTCAATAAAATCTGACGTATTTAGCTTTGGCATATTGATGTTGGAGATCATAAGCGGAAAGAAAAGTAGAGGCTTTTATTACAAAAACAATGGCACAACCCTCATTGGATATGTAAGTGTAATTATGAAAAAAAAATCATCTATTGATATATATAGGGGTATTTGCGGCATAAATACCCAATATTTTACACTTGTTACAAATAAATACTTAATATTTTATTTTGACGGCAAAAATATCCAATGTTTAATATATGTTGAAGACAAATACCTAATTTTTTTTTGCGGCAAAAATACCCAAAGTTGCTAAAACATTGCTTTTATCAGTACCTCCTCTATTGAAGTTGTTGCATGTTGACTCACCAGATATATATCACTCCATAATTTTTGTATTTTGTCCTCAAAATATGAATTTTTAAAATTTGAATTAATTTAAAATGTCTTTTTAATTCATTTTTCTAATTTAAAATATTTTTTATAAAAAAAATATTATGAAATTGACCGATTGCAGAGAAACAAATATCTGTTTAGTCAACATGTTTAACAACTCTAACAGATGAGGTACTTATAGAAGCAATGCTTTAGTAACTATAAGTATTTTTGTCGCAAAGAAAAAAAATTAAGTATTTATCTTTAACATATATTGAATCGTAAAAAAAAAGATTAGGTATTTAAATATAACAAGTGTGAAACATTGAGTATTTATGTTGCAAATACCCCTATATACACATATATCTTATGATTTGGATAAATATGTCACAATAAAGTAACATTTTGTTCTTTTTCTTTCACTAATATATTTGTTAGGCATGGACTTTGATGAAGGAAGGCAATGCAGTTGAATTTATTGACAAGTGCTTAAAGGATTCATACGATAGCATGAAAGAAATATTGCGTTGTATTCACATTGGTCTCTTATGTGTGCAACAAAGCCCTATTGATAGGCCTAATATGTCATCTGTTGTTATGATGTTGTGTGGTGGTGAGAGTGTTCTGCCTCAGCCCAAACCACCAGGCTATTTCGCCCATACCGATTTGTGGGAAAATCATTCCTCCTCTAGTAAGCTTCTACCATCTTGCACATTTGATATAAACATAACAGATGTAGAAGCGCGATAAGATCGGACATAGCATACAAGAGAATGTAAAAAATTATTGCAATTATTTTTTTTGGTTCAAAATTGTAATGTCCATTGTTATTATCATTCTCTGTAGTATATAAATAAATCTATAGCCAAAATTCAAACCTAGATGAATGATTCTTCTTAGATTCCTATAATCAACTAATGAAAACACAATAAAAGTGATTATTGGACTTGTTCTTGATGAATAATATTATTGGTCCTCAAATCCAGCTGTTAGCTTAGAAAAACAATCATATTGCCTATGCGATGTTGATGTTAGCTTAGAAAACAACTAGCTGAGAGCTACAAGAAGGGAACCTCCTACTTAGCCAGTTGACACACTGTTGTTGCTCGCTCCTTCTACCAATAATGAGTTTGGCAGAGACGAGGGTGCAATAGCATACGCCATCATCTCTGCCAAACTCAGAGTGAAGGCGTTGCACCCTTTAGTAAAAAGAATCAAAAGGTGTGCTTGTTGAGCTCAAGCTCCTAAACCCAAAGCACAGACCCAGAGTTGGAAGAGCCACGTATGAGAAGCATGACACAAGAGACCATAGTCATGTAAGCTGAAGCTTATTCTGTTTTCTCCAACTTACATACCATATCAGCATATGGTTTTATTATAATCTTATTTTTTAGGTGCTTGTGTGCCTGTGTGGCCTTCAGGAATTTGGGATATTCATTTCCTTCAAAATTGTACTCAGATTTGGATGAATTAGTAACCTGTTGTTTACTTTTCAGGTGCATGCTTATGAGAGAATGAACAGAGTTTTTAACTATACTTTGGATCCATGTGGCCCTGTTTACATAACTGTTGGAGATGGTGGAAACATTGAGAAAGTTGTTGTTGACTATGCTGGTGACCCCGGAAAATGCCCATCAGCAAGCGATAATGTACCGGAATTTGGAGGTGTATGCCACTTGAACTTTACCTCAGGTCCAGCCAAAGGCAAGTTCTGTTGGGACAAACAGCCTGAATGGAGTGCTTTCAGAGAGAGCAGCTTTGGCCATGGGATACTTGAGGTGCATTCTAAGCTTCTTTTGAACCAGTGGTGATTTGTATTAGCTAATCCTTCATAATCCGAAATAAGTTCTCATGTTCTCAAATTAGATTTGAAAAAACTTTCAGTTAATCAAAGTTCTTCAAGCACTCCACATGATCATATGGTTAAGCTTCACATATCACTGTCTATATATTTAATAATGCCAAGTTGAAACAAATCAAGAAAAACTAAACTTTGTTATTGAATGTCTGAATCAGTCATCTTCTCTTCATTGAAATTCATTACTGGTTTGTGCAGGTAGTAAATTCTACATATGCATTATGGACTTGGCATAGAAATCAAGATATGTATAAGGAAAACAGTCGAGGTGATCAAATATACATTATTCGACAGCCTGAATTGTGCTCTAAATCATCAATAGTAAGTTATTAGTTTTGACACTGACCCTTTTGAATAACAAGATCTTACTTTATATATGACACCATTTTTCATAAATGTCAAGATCTTACTTTATATATGACACCATTTTTCATAAATGTCACTAGCATGTTTTTATAAATGTCCCTTTCCCCCAATCACAATGGGCTTTTTTTCGCTCTCTTTTTGGACCGGTTTTGGATTTGGATCAGATACATACTCGTTAGAGCTTTCTTTGGCTCTTGATACTATGTTAGAATGTGGAAAGTGGTTTAGAAGTAGAATGTGGTACATGGTATCAATTATATGAGTTTCAAATTCAAATATAACTACTTAATTATGTATAAAAGATGATAGTTTGATTATGTTGAGTAAATTTTATTGATCAAATTTGAGTGTATGACATCAAATATGTACGATTTTAAATTACAGAATATCAAATGAGTGTTATTGAATTTTGAATTTCGATAAAACATAAAGTATGGAATAATTAATTACCCTTATTCAAATATAATTTTTGAAATAATTATTTGCAACATAATAAATGTCCAAATTTTATGAAACGTAACAGTTTAATACTCATACTGTTCATCTTTTTTTCTTTTCTTTTTTTTATTAAACGAGAAAAGTACTCAAAGGTCAAAAAAAAAAAAAAAAAAAGTGGCCATAAAAACTATGTTAAATGTTAGATAGATTGACATGTGTTATGCTATTATTAGTCCAACTCAAAAAAATTGTTAATAATTGATTTTTAAATATAGAAAAAACAATTAACAAAATATTAAGAAAATAAAAGCAAAATTCATTTTTATTAAATAAATATTTAAACAAGAAATTTAATAAAATAAATCTAAAACTTAATATATATTTATACATATGCATAATTAAACTAAAAAAAAGTTAAAAACAAAAATCTCTAAAATCTCAATCAAAGAAGCAAACTCATTATAGCATGGGCAACAATGGTAGAGCATGAGTGACACTCGACATTGATTGGGGCTAGGGCTGAACATTTGACCCGAAAAACCTGCAAATCCGCCCGATCTGCAATTCAAAAATTTGAATTTTTGCAAAACCTGTTAAATTCTGGTGAAATTCGGTCCGAACCCGATATGGTTCGAGTCGAGTTCGGATTTTGAAATTAAAGGCACACAGGTTCGGGTATAACCCAAACCCGAATATAATTAAAAAAAATTACTAAGGCCTAATTTGTAAAAAATTAACATTACCAAACTAACAACAAATTTAAAAAAAAAAACATGTGAAAAGTTAAAAAACAAATAAAAAGTGTCAAAAAATGGTATTTTTGAAATTTTTTTACCAAGGCCCATTTTCGGCCCAAAACTCATTTTTTGACCAATCCCACCCGAAATCACCCCAAAACCTGAAAATTTCAGACCGGATTCAGTACCACTTTCCTCCACCCGAAACCTGCAAAACCTAATTCACCCGAAACTCGAAAACCCGACCCGTGTGCACCCCTAATTGGGGCAACAACATGGAACCTAAGTGACGTGCGGCGTTCGATGGTGGCTAGGCAGTGTTTGGTGGTGGTTGGTGATGATGTGGAGGTTGAATCGAGTGCATTTCGTTTTATTTCCCATTTCGATCTTTTATGAGACTTTAGGGGTGAGAACGTGGAGGCTTGACAAGGATGGCATGGAGGGTGAGTGGCGTGCAACCATGGTTGAGATGGTGAAAGATCTAGGTAATTAGAAGATTTGGGCATACAAAAGGTGTGGGTCTGACAAGGTTCAGTTTATTTGTGTTTGTTTGTGATTTCCCTCATTTTTTAGATTTCATAATGTTATTGTCCATATTGTCATTGCGTCGACTGACATGTCTCTTATCCCATTGCTGATGATGTAGTACGTCCAAGATATGGGCTAGATGCCATATAACTCTATGGCATTAGGCATTGTCCGACTTCATAGCTTCAAGCTACAACATGGGGTAATGCACGATGTTGTAGAGGCTACTCAATAATTTGTTTTAATTTTAATTGTTTTTTATTTTAAAATAAATTCATATTATTTTTTAAAAATATAATTGATAAGTTGGATTAGTTAGACAAGGGGCTAGTTGGTTGAGTTTTTGAAGCTCTAAAAACATTTTTTAAGCTGGTTGTATTTTCAATGTAATTTGACTTTTATCTCTATTTTAAAAAAATAATAATAATAAACTATCTTTAGTGGCTTCTCAAGGAAGAGCTTCTAGAGAAGCTAAAAATTAAAATAGAAGTCCGGCCAAACAAGCCTAATAATAATTATCGATTTTAGTGCCACGTTGCACAATTTGACACTTTTAATAGCTGGAAGCTATGAAAACAATGTTTTAGAGTTTTTGAATAGTTTTCCCACAAATAAAAGATTTTTTTTATATTTAAGTGTCCAAATTAAATTTTTTAAGTAGTTTCGCTACAAATATTTTATATTTTAAGTATTCTTGATAAAGATTGAAATTTATGTTTAAATTATAAGAAAATGAAGAATGAATTCTACGTTTAAATTAGAGGGATTTTGATAATAAATTATTTTATATTTTAAAGGGGTATTTACAGCGTAAATACCCAATGTTTTACACTTGTTACAGTTAAATACCTAATATTTTATTTTTACGGCAAAAATACTCAATGTTCAATATATGTTAAAGATGAATATCTAATCTTTTTTCTTTGCGGCAAAAATACCTAAAATTACTAAAACATTACTTTTGTCAGTACTTCCTGTGTTGGAACTGTTAAGCATATTGACTAAGCAGATATTTGTCACTCTCTAATCGGTCAATTTCATATTTATTTTCTTAAAAAAATATTTTAAATTAGAAAAATGAATCGAAAAGACATTTTAAATTAATACAAATTTAAAAAATATATATTTTGATAACAAAAATACATAAATTACAGAGTGATATTGTACGCCCTGATTTTCCCACAGGCTGATTAGCAAGCTGAGATACGGCCTAATCATGACTACCATATGGACATCCCCAAGACCGAAGCTGCTGTCATAAGGTCCTGCCTCCTTAGCTCAAGGTAACCTAAGGGTTCACCAAGATTGCTCAAGGACTGAGTCTGGACTCTGAAGGCCGCAAGTCGAGGGAAGCATCCAGCTCGTGGTACGAGCTGGAGTTGAAGGTTGTGACCTTTTATAAAGTCAATCACGCAAGATAAACGTGCATATATCAGACATCACGTGTCTGATATACCCCTGACTTCTCGGACACGCAGCAGGAACGTGCGTATTCAGACACCCACGACTGGTTTGGGCCGTGCGGCCCATTATCTCCTTACCTATTGATTTGACCACACTTATGTGTCAGGTTTAGGAATTAATCATGAATGTCACAGAGTTGACATGATAGGTAAGAAGGTCACGGGATGACCTTCTTACCAACTCCCAGGTGCCTTCTCCTATAAATGTGGAGACCTTGGGAGTTAATAGAGGTTGGATTCTCGATTGTAAGAAAGACCCTGTAATCAAATACTCAGTATATAGCAATAATACTGACTAGTGGAGTATAAGAATTTTAACCTTTGAACCACTTAAAAAACATATTTTGAGTCACCATTTCATTTTCTAAGATCATTTATCTGTTTCGGTTCAACCTAAGCACTAATCCATTTATCTTATTTTCTTAATTACCTGTTGGCGAAGAACCGCGTCAACAGATACATATATGTTGAGTCAATACTTAACAACTCCAACAGATGAGATATTGAAAAAAATAGTGTTTTAAAAGCTTTAAGTATTTTTGCTGCACAAAAAATGATTAGGTATTTATCTTTAACATATATTGAACATTTAATATTTTTGCCGTAAAAATAAAAAATTAGATATTTAACTATAACAAGAGTAAAACATTGGAATCTATACCGTAAATATCCCTATTTTAAAATTAATTTATGTTATTTTAAAAATGTTTACGACCTACACCAACTACAACAAGTATTTATTCAATCAACACAACATATATGTGTACTTCTGTTGTAAAAAGGAGTTTAGTATTAAACTTCACTCTGCAATAAATAGGTCAAATGTAAACTTTTGAATCATTTAATATTTTAAATAATAAATAAAAAGACAAAACTCCACTATAGACTCAGAATTGCACTCTTAAATTCATCAAATGTTTTACACAAAATGTAAATACATTATCCATTGTTATAACCACAATCATTATTCAATCCTTTATAGATGATCTACTAATGAGATAGGTGCAAATTACCATTTTACCCCTAATTGATATTTTATTCTTAACTCCCACAAAGTTCCTTGTAAATGATATTTTCGTAAATTTAATTACAGAAATGAGTACTTTATCATTTAATACTTGAACCAAGCTATAAGGAAATCATCGTTTCACTTCCTAATCAGAAGCTATATATTTCATGTTTATGATAAATACTCTCACTCAATTATACTACCAAATCTCCAATTTGTAAGTATGAGCTATTCCGTAGGGTAAGCTGATAACGAACAAATCAAAAGACATGAATAATATAATTATTAGAATATTAATCACTCAGAATTAAGATTGAATTGATCTATGGGCAACATTGTGATGTGATTAGATTATATAATAATTAATGATACTTACTTATCTTATCAATAATCAATATCGGTCCAGTCCAATGTAACAAAATACGTCTAATCTTATCTACTTGGTCAATGTCCTAGATAGGACATCACATCAAATGTGTAAGTAGATTTTATCATAGACTACCGAATCAGTAAAAATCAAGTGTACTGATTTAGTCTTAGGACAAAATACTTTTGAACATATAATTACAATTATAATCCACTGTAACCGAGTCGATATAATTGTAACTATACATATGTTCAGAATTTTATAGACATTTGTATTAATAATAATTAATCATGTAATAAAATATGTAGACAACGCAATTTAATTGAACAAAATGATTTCTGTTACTTTATTACTTTATTGATAATGAATAAATTATATAAAAAATATGATTTTATAAGGATATAAAACCCAACAATATAAACATAAATGAGATTAATAACTGCAGTGAGGTGCAAAACAAAAGATGAAAGTACTTCATCAATAATATGTCAACTGTCAAATATAATAAAATGATCATTTTTATATATATGATGATAGTTTAACAAGTATTATTATTATATATATATATAGCAAAATTAGACTAGTACAACATTTCATAGGAAAATGTTGTAATTTATAATTATTAACATAAACAGAGTATTTAAATGATATTATATATGTTTTCATGAAGTGTTTTATGTACCCAATTTTGGTTTATACATATTTACATCTTTTCATTGTTATATTGAGGATTCTCTCCAACTTTCTAGGTAAGATTTGTGGTAGTAAAAGTTTTAAGTAATATTATTATTTAAATTGAAAACCTAAAACTGAATCTAATTTTCTTGTGTATATGTTATTGTTATTGGAGCAGAAATATAATCAAGTATGAATGTGGGAGAAATCACAGCAATTGTCAGCAAAAATAGAGGAAAAGGCCTTTGAGAGAGTCATATTCATGTCTTCTTCGATGATCAATTTTGGCATTTTCTGAGTAAAAATGCAAATATCTTCTTCTGAATGTTATGGCTGTATTGAAGTAATTAATGTTTGAAAATGTTCTGCTCCTATAGAATGGTTACTCTACCATATTCCATATTTTAGAATCAATTCCATTTTTCTTAGAAAAACTCTTATTTTGTTACTCTTTACTCTTATTTATTTTTATTAATTTTAAATGTCAAATTGTTATAATTATTATTATTATCAATCTGCTTAGAATTATCTATTAAATATTTAATAAAAATTTATGTAATTATTTATAAGTAAATCATAAGTACTAATATATATAATTATTTTTTAAATTTATATATAAAAAATCATACTATTAAAATATTAGTATTTACTATCTAAATATTTAAAATTAAAAACTCTTCACACATTTTTTAGATAAGTTTTCTCATATTTCCCATTTACCATATTAATTATTTTAAAAAAAAAACAAATCACTCTTTCTATTTTCTAAATTTTTCACATATAATTATTTTTTAAATTTATATAAAAAAAATCATACTATTGAAATATTAGTAGTTGCTATCTAAATATTTATAAATATCTAAAATTAAAAACTCTTCACACGTTTTTTTAGGTACGTTTTCTCATATTTCCTATTTAAAAAAAATAAATCACTAGTTCTATTTTCTAAATTTTTCACATTTTTTAATTCTTCTTTTTCAAATTTACGATTATTAGTTAGTAATTAAAAAAAACTATAATATCTACACTATCTAAATATCTATAAAATTATTAGTTAATAATTAAAAAAAAACTATAATATCTAAACTATATAAATATCTATAAATATTTAAAATTAAAAACTCATCATACATTTTTTAGGTACGTTTTCTCCTATTTCATATTTACCATATTAATTAATTTTTAAAAAAAAATTAGTTACACTAATAAATTATCATACACGTTATAATAATAATAAATGTAATTTTTAAAATTTAAATGAGATATTTATATGAAATTATTATTTAAATATATATAATTATCTCTTTGTGAATCTATATATATTATAAACATTCTATATTAATCTCATATTTTTCTCTACCCTAATTTTTTTTTCTCTCTTCTTCTCTCTAAACTCTTTTAATTTCAATTTTCAATCAATTCCAATTCATATCTCAAAATTTGATTGATTTATGTGTTAACGATAACACAATTCTCTCGAATTTTTATTCAATTATTAATATTTGTTAATCTTTAAAGTTTTTATTTTAAATTATTGATCTTTATATTCTAACATATTCATCTTATTTTTCTATCATGTTTTAGATGTTATCGGATGTTTATGTGGTGTGGGTGATATTGGGATTGTTAACATGATGTTGTTTGTAATCATATACTTTCTCAAATCTCCAAAAGCATTGTGCCACCATCAGATCAAGTGCCTTTGATTTGTATGTTACGGTATCATTTTATACCATGTCTTAGATTTTCTTCATGAGGAAAATATGAAATCAAAGGCTATACAAAACCGTTCTACATTTAAGAAAAAAACAATTATTGCTGGAATAAATATTTCTACCAAATTGTTCCATTTAAAAAAAATGGAGATCTAAGAACCAACCAACAAATTTTAAATATTGCAGGGAAAAAAAACAATAAAAAGACGAAAAGCAAAACTAAACAAAATTTGATTTGTTGGCTTTGTGATTTGGTACAATACAACCGTTTTAGGTTCTATTTTTTTCTTATTATTTTCTCTTTTTATTTTAATAATAATTATAATATATGTCAATTAAAAATATCTATATATAATAATACTAATAATCTACCTATTTTTATATTTTAACTTTTGATAATACTCGTAGTCCTAAAGTTAGTTTTTAATAATAAGTGGTCTAAACAGGTAATCGACAAAAATGTACGTGGTTCAAATAATCTACCTATTTATTCATATTTTTAACCTTTTGACAAAACACGAGGTCCGCAAGTTAATTTTTTTTTTAAAAAGGTCCAAACGGGTAATCAGCTAAAATACAATGTTCAAAATGGTGTGAATCCTTACGGAAAATATAAATTATATAAATTTATATAATTTGCTTTTTATAAAGAATTTTTAATTTTTTGAATAAATACATAGTCCAAAGGTAATTTTTAAAAATAAAGTGTCAAAATGGGTGGTCGACCAATATATAGTGTTCAAATAATCGATATTTCTATTCTTATTTTTAACATTTTGACAAAATACGAGGTCTAAAAGTAAATTTTAAAAAATAAATGATCCAAATTGGTAATTGGCCAAAATAACTCTTATTATTCATAATTTTTCGAAAACATACAATAGATTTGCTATACAATGAACATCATCATTAAAAAACTATGGTCAGGACATACTCATGTGTTCATGTAAGAAGCATGTTGTACGAGTAGGATAAAAATGAATCTCAACTATACAATCTAAAAAATATATATTTTTTAATTATTACAAAAAAAAATTGCGCAAAATACAATTATATTTTCTAATTTTAGAATAATAAATGTGTATTTTAACTCATAAAAATTTTTATTACTCAAAAATCACAAAATAACAAAAACAAAATTAAAATCATTAACATAACTAAAAACTAACCATTTTTATGCATAACAAAATTAAGAATATATAATTAAAATTACTATTATCAATACTTACGAAATAACAAATTGTGTTGAGAATGTAATTTTGCCATAAAAAAAACTTTCGTATTTAAGCGATAGGATCCAATCGAGTCTTCAATAAATATTAGTTCCAATTGCTTTTTTTTTTTGGTGGGGGGGGGGGGGGGAAGTTGACTTCAAAATTCTGATTTAAAGCAACACATGGATCTGAATTTATGAGCAAGATAGTCTTATTAAGTATCAAATATAAAATAATAATATTAAAGTTTGTGGATCTAAAATAATGATTCATTATTAAGCAGCTTGCGTTATTCTAATAAAAATCTAATATAAAATAATTATTTTAATAGTTGATAGCAAGTATGAACACAAACACAAATTATTTATACAATAATTAATTTTTTTTTTTTTTGAATGGTAAATCGGCAATTTCATTAAGCCATATCAAGCAAAATTACATCAATCAAATTATTCGGCGCCGAAGCTAACGAATAACTACAACCAGCATTCAAACATGAGGCTCGAGCCAAATGGTGAGCAACACGATTAGCAGATCGCTAAACAAAACATAAAGAAACATTATGTAAACTAGAGACTAGTGCCCTGCACTCATCATTACAGAAACCAAACATGGAATGCATCTTAACCTCATTTCTGCACGCCTGAACTGTGACTAAACTGACAGTCTCGACAACTACATCAGATAGGCCAGTGTCTTTAATCCAACTCAGAACCTCCCTTACACCAATCGCCTCAGCTAGAGTAGGATCAATATTCCCAACTTTGCTAACTGTATGAGCACTGAGGAGAGTAGCAGAGGCATCCCTAACCACCCAACCATAACCAAACTTATTTAGATCAGGAAAGATAGCAGCATCAACGTTGACTTTGACCTTGTCTGCTTCTGGTGCGGACCAATGCTCAGCCCCTTCCCCTGGATGTAGCAGTAACAGAGAGGGGATGAAAGTTCTATCATGAGCATATCTCCATTGATCAAAATTACCTCTAGCCAATGCAATAACATCTGTCACAGATCTATTTGAACCCTTCCAGACTTTCTCTCTGTAAGTAAAGTGTAACTTTGTCCGTTTGTTCCTTATGGCTTCGTCAAGCACTAATAAAGGTTTGGAAGATGACTTTGCGGGTATTGTTTTGGAAGATGAGGAGGTGGGAGGATTGTCACTGGCGGCAAAGGAGGAAGACGATGGGTTCGACGTGCGTTGGTGTCTCTTGGGTCGTTTTCTTAATGCAGGGATTATCGATGTTCAAGAAATGCAACACATGATGGCTTTTCTGTGGAAGCCAGGTAAAGGAATCTATGTAAAGGAATTAGGCAAAAACCTGTTTCTTTTTCAATTTTATCATGAGATTGATATCCAAAGAGTTATTGCTGGGAGTCCTTGGACCTATGAGCGTAAACAACTTATCTTCCATCGTCTGAGGGTGGGGGATAATCCACGAACGGTGGTCCTTAATAAACTGGATTTATGGGTTCAATTGTTTGACATCCAACATGGGTTCCGTTCTTTCTCTGTCGTGCAGAGTATTGGGAACTATATTGGAACATTTGTTGAATCCGATATTAATAATTTTTCTGGGGTTTGGCGTGAGTATCTGAGAGCTAGAGTTACCTTGGAAATTGATAAACCATCAAAACGATGGATGACGATCCGGAGGATCGCAAGCAGCAATTGGTTCTGGGTAAATTTTAAGTACGAGTCGGTCCCAACATTCTGTTTCATCTGTGGGATTATTGGCCACTCTTAGCGGTTTTGTGGGAAGCTCTTTGATACTCCTTTAGACGAAATTGAGAAACCATATGGGGTCTTCATGAAGGATGTCCCTCGTCGACAGAAGAACCTTATTGGCTCACAATGGTTGCGGTCGGGAAGGGTGGAAAAAACAGGTGATCTCAGTGCCGGTAGTCTTTCGGGCAGTGGTTCCGATACAGTGGGTGACGGTTCAGGGAGGGCTCCGATGAGTCCTACAGCGGGAAGTTTAAACGTTAATAGTAGTGGAGGAGATCGTGGGAATCAAGAAACCGTTCTAGTGAAAAAACATGGCCCTGATTTTGTGGATGATAATGTGGAGAATATCCCTATGATTATGGACAGCTCAGAGGATAACGTGATTGGGGGATCGAATCTCCAATTGACTATGATGGAATTAAAGAGGAAACGGATGGCTAATGCAGAGCCCATTGGTAGACCTTCTTCGTTGGATTGTAGTATTCCTCTAAACAAGTCAGTGGACAATGTTGTTTCGAGTACTGATCTTTCAAAAAACTTGAGCAAGGCGGGCCTTGGCGACCAAGCCCGCCAGGGATTATGACTACACTAAGTTGGAATTGCCGTGGGCTTTGGAACCCACGGGCTCTACAATTCCTTGCGGATTTAATTATCCAAAAGAAGCCCAGATTTATCTTTTTATGTGAAACATTTTGTAATAAAGACACTGTGGAAAGGGCCCGAATTAAATTGGGCTATGAGGGTTTGATTTCTGTGGATGCCCAAGGTCATAGTGGTGGGTTGGCTATGATGTGGAAAGAGAAGGATGAGGCTGAGTTAATTGATTTTTCTACAAGGCATATCTTTATTCTCACTCGCGTGCCTGGTTTGCCAGCATGGAAACTTGTAGGAATGTATGGAGAAGCAAAGAGGAGCCTGCGTTCTCACACTTGGCAGCTAATACGAGTTTGTGCGGAGGATAGTCGATGGCCGTGGATTGCTATAGGCGACATGAACAATGTTACTAGCCAGAATGACAAACAAGGTGGACGACCATATCCTCACAGTCTTATCCAAGGTTTCAACCAGGTTATTTTGGACTGCAATTTAGTTGATCTTGAGTTGAGTGGCTATCCTTTTACTTGGGAAAAAGGTCGTGGTACCCCTGGTTGGATAGAAGTTCGATTGGATAGAGCTTTAGCTTCTCAGTCTTGGGCCGATGTGTTCTTATCTGCTAGGCTGTTTAATCTTGATTTTTCTTCTTCGGACCATTGCCCAATTTTATTAGAACCTGTTATAAAACATACTTTTGTTGGAACTAAGAGTTTTCGTTTTGAGAATGCTTGGTTGCGAGAACCGGTTTATACCCAAATTGTGAAGGATTGCTGGGCTATCGATGCAAGTATTCAAGGGAAAATTCGCCATTGTGGTGAAGTTCTTGCTGTCTGGGGAAAGGAAGTCACTGGAAATTTTAAAAGTAAAATTGCTAATTGCAAATCTAGCTTGAAGCGTGTCAAAGGGAGGAAGGATGAAGATGGATTGAGGCAGTATGAAGAGACTGAGAAAGAGCTTTTTGAGATGTTGACCAAGCGTGAAGTGTTCTGGAAACAAAGATCTAAACAGCTGTGGCTCAAAGAAGGGGATCAGAATAGTAAGTACTTTCATGCCTCTGCGAGTACTAGGAAACAACATAACACAATTCATAAGTTACAAGACGAACAGGGTCGGTGGTTTAACTGGGATTCGGGGTTGAAAGAGCTTATGGTCTGCTACTTCTCTGTTTTGTTTTCGGCCTCTGCTACGGATTGCTCTGATGTCGTTAACTGTATTGAGCACTCTGTTACCACTGATATGAACACAGAGTTGTTGAGTCCAGTTTCTGAGGAAGAGGTGCGCCTTTCTCTGTTTCAGATGCACCCTGATAAGTCCCCAGGTCCAGATGGGATGACCCTGGGCTTCTACCAAAAGTGTTGGTCCTTGGTAGGTACTGATGTTGTTAAACTAGTGCAACGCTTCTTTCAAACAGCCGAAGTCCCTAGTGGTTTAAATGATACGAACTTGATTTTGATCCCTAAGAAGAAGACCCCGATCACTATGGGATATTTGAGGCCTATTTCTCTTTGCAATGTGGTTTTTAAAGTAATTTCTAAAGTTCTTGCAAATAGACTGAAGAAGGTGCTGGATACTATTGTCTCGGCTTCTCAAAGTGCATTTATCCCGGGTCGTTTGATTACAGATAATATTATGGTTTCATTTGAGATCATGCACTATCTCAAAAGAAAGAGCACTGGAAAAGTTGGTCAGATGGCGTTGAAGCTCGACATGAGCAAGGCTTATGATAGGATTGAGTGGCCTTTTTTGGAAGCTATGTTATTGAAATTGGGTTTTGATTGATGGTGGGTCAGACTGATCATGAGTTCAGTTACATCGGTGAAGTATTGGATTCAGGCCGGAGGTTGTTCAGTGGGACCTATTATTCCTACTCGAGGGATTCGGCAAGGGGATCCATTATCCCCCTATCTTTTAGTTCTTTGTGCCGAAGGTTTATCTGGCCTTATTAATAATTTTGTTCATAGACAATTGATTCATGGGTGTCGAGTTGCTAGAGGTGCACCCAGTATATCCCATATGTTTTTCGCGGATGATAGTTATTTGTACTATCGTGCGTTGGAGGACGAAGCTATTCAGGTCTTGAGTCTCCTCAAGTGTTTTGAACGTGCTTTAGGCCAGAAGATCAATCTCTCTAAATCCTCTATTTTTTTCAGCAAAAACACCAAGGAGGGTGTTAAAATTCGGCTGTGTTCCATCTTGGGTATGAGGGAGGCCGATGCCCACTGTCTATATTTGGGACTGCCTAACACGATGAGTCGCTCTAAGTTTGTTGTGCTTGGCTTTCTCAAGGATAAATTGAGGAAAAGGATAGAAAATTGGAATGGGAGATATTTATCTCGGGCAGGGAAAGAAATACTTATAAAAACAGTAGCTCAAGCGATTCCGAATTATGCTATGAGTGTTTTCTTGTTGCCTAAAGGAATGTGTCATGAGTTGGAGCAGCTAATGTGCAGTTACTATTGGAGGTCAAATTCCAAACAAAGCAGGGGAATAAATTGGATGAGATGGGATTGTTTATGTGAACCAAAAATATTTGGAGGACTTGGCTTTCGACGGTTACATGATTTTAATATTGCTCTGTTAGGGAAGCAAGGGTGGAGACTCCATGTTCGGAAGGACTCGTTGGTCAGCTGTGTGTTTAAGGCTCGTTACTATCCTAAAGGCTCTTTCCTTGGAGCGGATTTGGGAAATAATCCTAGTTTCATCTGGAAAATTATCCATGCAGCTCAAGAACTGATTCGGAAGGGTGGTTCAATGGCTGTTGGCTCAGGAGATAACATTAGTATTCTGGGAGATCCTTGGCTCCCGGATAGTGCTCAACCGTTTGTTTTGTCTACTCATCCGGGGTTACAGGGGAGGTTTGTTAATAGCTTGATGAAGACTGAGCAAAAAGCTTGGGATGAAGATCTAATCAAAGACATGTTCACGGTACACGAACAAAATTTAATTATGAATATCCCCTTGTTTGATTCTGTTATGGAAGACTGTTGGCAATGGAAGGGTGAACACTCGGGTATCTACTCAGTCAAGAGTGTCTATCGCATTACTCAGGAGCTGAAAGGGGTTGTTCATAGAGATAATAATTCTGGTTTCTGGAGGGACTTATGGAATCTAAAAATTCTACCCAAAGTGAAGGACCTTATTTGGAGGGCTGCTTCAAACTGCCTCCCAACTCGGTTCCAACTTGGCTGTCGCAAGATAACGCTCCCTTCTTCTTTATGTCCAAGGTGTTCGCGATATGTGGAAACCATTCCCCACTGTCTGGTGGGCTGCTCTTTCGCCATGGCTTGCTGGCGTCTTGCTGGTCTACCAGTTGTTGCAATAGGGGACATCTCGTTTGGTGGGTGGCTGCAAGAGCATTTTAAAGATTGGGGGGTCGATACAATAATTAATTAAACAAGACTAAATTTGGTTTATCACCAAGAATGTAAATGAAGACTAAATTTATTCCCTTAAATTTGAAAATAATAATATATAATTAATCTAAACATACATTTTAAAATATCAAAAGATTGCTTTTAAAACCTCCAAATGGGTATCATAAAGTGGCCACGTGATTATTGAAAAGAAAAATCAATAATTAATTTGAACATTTTAAGGTTTAGCCAAAGTCCCCTAAAAAGACATTGTAATATATTAAAAAAAAAGTCGTCTCTGTCTTTAGGAGACAATGAATAATTTAGTGAATATTTTGCTTATATATAATAATAATAAGATGCTTAACTTTAAATAGTAATTACTATATGATCCATAGTATTCACCTATATGTAACTACAAGATTCAAATGGCTGAGATCCAATATAACGTTTAAATTTATATATTTATATAAATGTAGGTTTACAAGAGCACTCACAATGGAAAATGTAAAATGTCTTATTCTTTATAATGTAGAGAAAAAATTGTTAAATCATCTTCCAACGGGTAATGTAAATTTATATTTTTTTTACCTAAATGAATAGTATTTCCATATATGTAGTGAAACACTATTCATCAAGCTATAAATATTTTATTATTTTCTTATAAACTTTTATATATATATGAGTGTGATACTAATATATTTAATTATTTTATTTTTTAAAATGAATAAAATATTTTCAAAAAATATAATATTTAAATGATGCAGAGAAAACATAGATAAGCTCATGTATGATATATTGTAAAAGTTTGATGTAAATTATAAAAAAGTTATGTTTGGTGATGTATTTTGTAATACACTTTCTCTATAATATCTAGATAAAATTCACAAAACATATTCTATCAGCTCTTTTATACATATATTTATAATAGTTATACACAAACTCCAATTAATTTATATCTACATTTACATAACATTTACATATCTTTTATTACATTTATATAATATTTTAATATTATTATTTTTCTTTATAAGCTTTCTCTCTCCTTTTTAGAATATATTTATTATTTCTTTTTCAATTATTTTATTTTACTTTAATTAATAAAATATGTTTAAAGATATAATATTTAAATAATGTAGAGAAATATATAAAGAAGGTATAATGTAAGACTCTTATTTATTGTAAAAATATTTACTTTATAGCCAATCAATACTTAGATCTTTGCTTCCAAAATACTTCTTTCTTAGCTAAAAAGTTTATCCAGTGTTTAAAGATGTTATTTTATTTTAATTTATAAAAGATTTTTAAATTCTAAAATTATCAATTTTTTTATATATAATAAATAGACCAATGTTATATTTTGTAGAAAAAAATTTATTCAATTATTTTGTTAATAAAATAGTTTTAATTAGTCTTTTACATTTTAAAATCAATTAATAACGATTTTTTTAAATAATGAGGTGGACCAATAATAATGTGACACCTGTCACATAATCACTAATTGAATTTTATGTAAGACAAACCCGGTATAAAAATGTAGTATCCCAAAAACTACATATATTTAACTGCAAATAAATACTCCTAATTTAAATAATAAATAATGTCAATAATCTACCACATTTCGAATCTCATCAAACTAAAGTTCTACGGTGCCATATTCCGTTTTCATTACAAAGATACCAAAACAAGTCCGGATTTTTATGAGCTTTTCCACAACTGGGTTTAATTCATCTTTAGCAAATCAAATCATAAGCATAATCATATCAAGAGAGTTCATCAGAAGAAACCCATGAAGGACTCCACTTCATGGATTCACCTAAGCATCGTTTTGATGGTAACAATGGTGACTAAAGCCCATATTCCCACCACTTTAGAAGGCCCATTTGAGCCCGTTACTCAACGGTTTGATTCATCACTTCGGAGGGGTAGTGATGATTTGCCCATGGATCATCCCAGGTTGAAGAAAAATGTCACCACAAATTTCCCAGAACAGATTGCTATTGCATTGTCTTCTCCAACTTCCATGTGGGTTTCTTGGGTTACTGGTACTACTTCTCATCTCTTGTCTTGCCATTTTTTTGTTGTTGGTTTGTGTAGTTTAGCTAATTTGGTGAACTGGGCTTGTTTGAATTGGTTCAGGGGATGCACAGATTGGTTTGAATGTGACACCTATTGATCCTTCGTTGGTTGCCAGTGAAGTGTGGTATGGCAAAAGAAGTGGCAAGTATACAAATGTACAGAAAGGGGTTTCCACTGTTTACAGTCAATTGTATCCATTTGAAGGACTACTAAATTATACCTCTGGGATCATTCACCATGTCAAACTTGAGGGTATGTGTGTGTGTGTGTATAATTATGGTAGCTAGTTCACTACATTCTTCAAAAAAGGAGTTTTTTTTTCATGGTTAATAATAATCAAGACATAGTAAGTTCTGCTTGCTGATCATTCAAACTCTTGTAAGCAAGCACTCACAAGTTCTTATCTATCTAATTTACTAGGAATGAAAATTTGTTCTTCTAAATTATTTCACTTCATGATATGTATTGTATCTGTATATGATATTTAGAACAGTGACACTGAGAGAAATTTGTATGCATATGAAAAAGAATAGTGTCATGTGATAAATTACAAATTAGTCAGAGCATGGGACTTGTTTATTAGATTATTTGAACACCTAAGAGATGATTAGTGAAAGAAAAGAGAAAAGTGGGGACTTATCTTTCTCTGGTGTAGGTCTTGAACCGGGAACCAAATATTTTTACAAGTGTGGGGATAGCTCTTTTCCAGCTTTGAGTGAGGAGCACATGTTTGAAACTTTACCAAAGCCTAGCCCAGATGCATATCCTCACCGGATAGCTGTTGTTGGAGATTTGGGACTGACCAGCAATACTACCACAACCATTGATCATTTGGTTCAAAACAATCCCTCAATGATCTTAATGGTGGGAGACCTTAGTTATGCCAATCAGTATCGTACAACTGGCGGCAAAGGAGCATCATGCTTCTCATGTGCATTTCCAGACGCACCTATTCGAGAGACATATCAACCCCGTTGGGATGGGTGGGGAAGGTAACCTTGCTAGGAACTCCAATAAAGTGAAATAGATTAAAAACTGAGAATGGTGATTTATGAACCTTGATCAAATTTTCTACTTTTAAGGATTTTGTTTTCATTTTCCTTTGATGCATTTTATAGATGAAGTTAAATGTTGATAAAGAAATATTTCTTGTTACTTAGCAGTAAGAATGACAGATTTATCCTTTGATGTGGGGTGGGGGCATTTATTCTGATGTTTAGAGGGTAATATGTTGATATGCTCATTACAGTTAATCAAGGGAAGATTCCCTTATAAATACGTAAAGAGACTACCAAAGTCACTAGCAATATATGTCAAAGCAGTAGGAACTTAAGGTGAATGATAAAAACGAGTGTAAGAATTGTGATTGTCTATCTAACTTGTATCAAAACTGGATTTTTACGAGCAACATTGATGTAATGAAATTTCAGGTTCATGGAGCCTTTAATTTCAAGAATTCCTATGATGGTCATCGAAGGAAACCATGAGATTGAACCTCAAGTTTCTGGAATCACTTTCAAGTCATATCAAACTAGATTTGCAGTCCCCTCAGAAGAGAGTGGCTCTAAAAGCAACTTTTACTACTCTTTCGATGCTGGAGGAGTACATTTTGTCATGTTAGGAGCATATGTTGACTACAATGCCACTGGTAACTTATATACTCTCCTTTTATTTATTCATGGATCATTTTGGAAACCAAAATCTTTGATGTTAACAGTTTTAGCTTTGTTGTTATCAGCACTATAGAAAGTTGCAACTAGTGTTTACCATTTAATGTTTGTTTCAGGTGCTCAGTATGCTTGGTTAAAGAAAGATCTAGATAACGTGGATCGGTCTGTGACCCCATGGCTGGTAGCCGCATGGCATCCACCTTGGTACAACAGTTATGCTTCTCACTATCAGGAGTTTGATTGCATGAGGCAGGAAATGGAAGAACTTCTATATCAGTATAGCGTCGATATAGTTTTCTCGGGTCATGTAAGCTGAAGCTTATTCTGTTTTCTCCAACTTACATACCATATCAGCATATGGTTTTATTATAATCTTATTTTTTAGGTGCTTATGTGTCTGTGTGGCCTTCAGGAATTTGGGATATTCATTTCCTTCAAAATTGTACTCAGATTTGGATGAATTAGTAACCTGTTGTTTACTTTTCAGGTGCATGCTTATGAGAGAATGAACAGAGTTTTTAACTATACTTTGGATCCATGTGGCCCTGTTTACATAACTGTTGGAGATGGTGGAAACATTGAGAAAGTTGTTGTTGACTATGCTGATGACCCTGGGAAATGTCCATCAGCAAGCGATAATGTACCGGAATTTGGAGGTGTATGTCACTTGAACTTTACTTCAGGTCCAGCCAAAGGCAAGTTCTGTTGGGACAAACAGCCGGAATGGAGTGCTTTCAGAGAGAGCAGCTTTGGTCATGGAATACTTGAGGTACATTCTAAGCTTCTTTTGAACCAGTGGTGATTTGTATTAGCTAATCCTTCATAATCAGAAATAAGTTCTCATGCTCTCAAATTAGATTTGAAACAACTTTCAGTTAATCAAAGTCCTTCAAGCACTCCACATGATCATATGGTGAAGCTTCACAAATCACTATCTATATATTTAATAATGCCAAGTTGAAACAAACCATGAAAAACTAAACTTTCTTATTGAATGTCTGAATCAGTCATCTTCTCTTCATTGAAATTTTTTACTGGTTTGTGTAGGTAGTGAATTCTACATATGCATTATGGACTTGGCATAGAAATCAAGATATATATAAGGAAAACAGTTGTGGTGATCAAATATACATTGTTCGACAGCCTGAATTGTGCTCTAGATCATCAATAGTAAGTTATTAGTTTTGACATTGACCCTTTTGAATAACAAGATTTTACTATATATATGACACCAGTTACAAAAGAATTTCTCTAGGACCAGCAAAGTCTTGTTTTGGTTCTTAAAGACCATAATTTGTTTTGGTCCTCAAACTTGTTCTTCTTTAATCTTTTTATTTTCTTCTTTTTTCATAACAATGTTAATTTATTTTTATAAGTGAAATTCTAATTCTGTATTGAGTTTCAATTATAAAAAGTTCTGCAGACCAACCATATAGTTAAACTTTTGATCAGAAATATAGTTAAAATCTCTGCATGTCCATTGATTTCTTAGTTGAAGTTGTTCAATTGGAACAGCCCCCATTGACTAACTCATTACCTACATTGTCTGTGAATTACTGTCATTCTCTGGTAAGCTCCCTCACTTTTCTTCTCTTTTTGAAATGTTATTATGTATTGGGAAAGAAGCCTTGCTAATTTTACAACTTTTTTGTTTTTGTTTTTGTTTTTTCAGAGGGGATTTCTCTCCTTGCCATTCTTAGTATTCATATTTCTCATGCCCTTTGGCAAATCTATTTTCTCTTTGAGTGTTGCTATTTGTCACTTTATGGTTGGTTAGCGATACCCCATAATACTTATTAAATTTAAATGTGTGGGACCCGATATTAGATTGCACCAATAGCATTATGTCACCTCCTTGTGGTGTTAGACACCAGTAGCTCTTTAGCAATTTTTTTTCCCTTTGGTGCGTGTAGTTTTTTTTTAAAAAAAAAAATGACCATTGATCATTTTTTTTCTTTAATGGTATACTCCCAATAATTTTAAATGTTTTTCTTTCTTTTATATTTTGTTACTCATTTGGATATTTTCCAACCTAATTTAGCATTAATGATTTAAAGAAATTCTTACATTCTCCATTTAATTGAGACTGAATAAATTTTTTCCATCTTTAAATTCTATCTGAAGACTTAAAACTTGAAAATTATTATTTATGTATGGACTTAATACCAATTTTCTATTGCCCCACTTATATATTAAGTTGATAATCTATTTTTATTTGAGTCTTATCACTATATTATAATATGTCTAACAAAACTCATTAGCTCTTTATTAGCATTACTCGTATAATAATAATAATAATAATAATAATCGGAAAAATGAAAAAACTAAATTTACAGTTATACTTGTACATTCAAAATAAGCTTAAAAAATGTAAAGCCATTTTAATATGTAATTTATGATGAAGCTTGTGGTGAGAAATATTATACCCTTGCAAATGGAAAATTTATTATTGTGCTATTTAAATATGAAGAAGTCTCACACTATAATCGATTAATTCATGTATATATATTTACAGGGAGCTTTTTAGATGAGGGTATTATTTTTGCCCATATTGTAGGGATATTTTTTTTTTTTTTGTACTTGAAAAAATTATAATCCAATTTGTTTTGTATGATATCGTACATAATAGTTATAGTAGGTATTTAGTCAATTTTCTGGAAATTCTGAATAATTTGCAGTGTCAAAATCAGAGTTTAAATAGTTTGTTTTCCAGGCGTATAAAAAAAATTAGGCACGAGTACAACTAATTATTTGAACTTTGATTTCGGCACCGTAAATTATTTAGAATTTTTCGAAAATTGACTAAAAGCATGTTATAATTATAATGTACATTATTATTCAAAAAAATTAGGTTATAATTTCTCCAAGTACCAAAAATAAAAAACATCCATTCGATACGACCAAAAGTGATGCTCATACCTAAAAAAAAATTCATATATTTATATATACACACACTGATTGATTGCAGGCTGGCTATGCCTAACTAGGGATCCTATGTTTTTGTTTTGTGTTGATTTTTGGAAAATAGTTATATTACTAATTATTTATCATTATTATTGTACCGTTGGGCATGTGTGTATAATAATACATATTTGTACTCTAATAAAAAATTAATCCCACTTGATGTATATACACACATTTTAAAACATCAACCTCTCATAATTAATTAATTAATAAAAAAAATTAGATAACACTGTTGTAATTTCATCAAAAAAAATTATAATAGATAAATCTTGCTGAGTAATTTCTGATATCAAGTGTTAAGATCATGAATTGAGTTTTTTTTTTCTACCATAAAAAATGAATGGTGATGTCTCTTCTGGTTAATTAATACATACTACAAATTCATCCAACATGACACAAAATAGATAAGTAAAATGGCAACTTCTACTTAATTAGTTCATTGACAATAATCAATATTAGGATAATTAAGCAATCAATTATTTGGTTTAAACCCATATTTAATTGCATAATGTTCATCTTTAACAATTTTTAATGGGTCATTATTATATCAAATAAGTAGAAAGTTCTCATCATTGACCATAGTAATTTGTTAATATTTACTTTGGTTTATACTTTTTTTATTTTGTGTTTTGTCTCATTTCTTATTTGGAGCCCGTATTTTGACAAATTATATTTTCGATCTTGTGTTTTGTAAAATAGTTCAAATAGAACCATAAATCTGATTTTGGTAGACAAAAATTTGAATATAACAACACAACTGTTACAGAATAATTATATCTTTGTTATGAGTTGTTAGTTTGGTAAATTATTTGTGATTTTAGTTCAAAAATTTCTGATCAAAATTAAATTTATGGATCTATTTGAATAATTTTACAAAATATAGAGTCCAAAATGTAAATTTTCAAAATACAAGATCTAAACAGATAATCAAGTAAAACACAAGGTTAAAAACTATATAAAGACTCTATTCAAAGGGTAAATACTCATTTGGTATCTTGTGTTTTAGCGAAATAAAAACTTGTTATCTTGTGTTTCATTGAAATAAAGACTTGTGGGTCGAAATTGTAAATATAATTGAAAAGTTGGATTAATTAGACAAGAGGCTGGTTGGTTGGGCTTTTGAAATTCTAAAATCAGTTGTATTTTCAGTGTAATTTGACTTTTAGCTCTAATTTTTTTTTTTTGCAATAAATTAGTTTTAGTGGCTTCTCATAGAAGAACTTTTAAAGAAGTTAAAAATTAAAATAGAAGTCCCGCCAAACAAGCCCAATAATAACTGTCGATTTTAGTGTCACGTTGCACAATTTGACACTATTAATAGCTGGTTGGGTAGCTATGAAAGTAATGTTTTAGAGTTTTTGAATAGTTTTACTACAAATAAAATAATTTTTTTTTGAATATTTAACTGTTAAAATTTTAAAAATTAAGTAGCTTCGCCACAAACATTTTATATTTCAAGTGTTCTTGATAAATATTGAAATTCATGTTTAAATTATAGGATGATGAAGATTGAATTCTAGGTTTAAATTAGAGGAATTTCGGGTAATAAATTATTTTTATATTTTAAATATATATTTTTATTTTAAAATTAATTTATGTTATTTTAAAAATGTTTACCACCTAGACCAACTACAACAAGTATCTTTTCAATCCACACAACATCTACGTGTACTTTTGTTGAAAAAATGAGTTTAGTATTAAACTTCTATCTGTAATAAATAGGTCAAATATAAATTTTTAAATAATAAATAAAAAAGACAAAACTGCTTGAATTTGAAATCTATTCCCAATTTTAATGAGAAGTGACACGTGGCAATCCCCTCACACTCAATCTCGGACCCACCAAACTTGACTGAAAATAAAAACATGGGACAAACCAGATGAGATGTACAGTTGTAACCGAAAAATAAATAAAATGAACAATAAAATTATGCTTAAAAATAAATAAATAAATAAATAAAGAGTTATTAGTTAAAATGTACTCTTTTTTTTTAAAAATTATTATGCAATTTGGCCAGTTTTGATAATATTTTATAAAATGATATTTAACTAAAATTTTGACTAACTATCCGTAGTGTCGGAGACTATTTTACAAAAAAAATTATCAAAACTAGACGAAAGTATAAAATAATTTCAAAAAATAGACTATTTTATCTAATGACCCATAAATATATAAAAATAATTGTTAAAAAATTAGAATTCTAAAGGTATGATATTTATTAGATTATTGAACATGCATTTAAATATTATAAAATAATATTATTTTTTTAAGTAATTAATTAGAATTTTGATAATTATGAATGGTTGCATGTTTAATTATATATTTTGGTTCCACGTATTTATGAGTTAGGCATGTGAATGTTATATTGTGCTTATTTTCCTATTTTACCCCTTAAACTAAATAAATAGGCTAGTCATTTTCAAAATTGAACCTCAAAAACAGCAGTGGGAAAATCAGCTTTCATTCAATTCAATTGCACTCTTTCATTATTGTTTTTCAGTTTTTCTCTCATCAATTATTTCAAATAATAAAATAAAATAATAATAATAAAAACATGTTGTTCTTAACGTACATACCAGTTGTAATCACCGCCAGAGACTTTACGAATATTTATGACACGTGTCGATCGCAGAAGAAGCCACGTAATCAAATCCACTGATACACACATGTTCGTTCAGAAAAAGCTGCTTGTAGTTGTTGTAGTTGTAGTACTCTCTCTCTTGCTCTGGCCCGTCCGATCAACTTTAATCACAAACCAGATTCCTTCTAATTCAATTTCAATCCCTCATAAAATAAAAATTACATTTTTGTCTACTTTTTCAAAACATATTTCATTTTCAATCTGTGTCTCATTGAAAAAGTTTAATAAGTGTTACAGATTATTGACCTACAAACTCAATTTATCAGTATCCTAACATATTACATTTAATTTAAAATTTTATAAAGACATTACAAATTAATTTTGTTTGATTATTATTTTGATTTACTATGAATTTAGATATAAATTTCAATTTTGATATCTAAATTAAGAAAATTTTGATAATTATAGATTATGTTTGGTAACGTTTTTGTTTTTGAATCTTTTAAATATAAAATTGGAAATATTATTTTTATTTTTATTTTTTTATTTTAAAAAAATAATATATGTTTGGTAATTATTTTTATCTTTTATTTTTAAAAATAAAAAATAATAAATACGTATGATAATTTTTATTTTTATTTAACCATATAAAATGAATTGTTGATTTGAAGAATATATAAAAAAAAATGAAAAGTAAAAAAATAGTTTAAAAAAATTTTGAAAGTGAAAATTTTATTTTTAAAATTTAATGAATTTTAATTAAATTTTTAAAAATAATAATAAAAATAGAGTTACCAAATACATGTTTAATTGTCAACTTTTTAATTAATTAAATAATTTTTTTTTAAAAATATTATCAAACAACACTACCGTAGTTATATTGATTATTTTTAATTTTAATAAAATAGGGTTGTCCATAAACACACTATATTCATTAAGTGACATTTGTACATCTCCTCATACATTACAAGTTGCATATCTAATAAGGGCTAAACTGAGATTAAAGTCATAATATGTGGATCAATTTTGAAATAGTTTAAAAGTATGAGCCAAAAATGTAATTTGGATAATTATTAGGGCTAAAAATGGTATTTAACTTTATATAACCAGCATAGTAGATTTCCACCATTTTTCTAAGCTTCACTCTCTCTCCATCTCTATCTATCTTCAATCGGAGCTAACAGAGCAGAGGTTCGATCAGAAGTAGCCATGCAGTACAAGAACCTGGGAAGCTCGGGTCTGAAAGTGAGCCAGCTTTCGTACGGTTCATGGGTCAGCTTCGGGAACCAGCTCGACGTGAAAGAGGCCAAGTCCCTCCTCCAGTGCTGCCGTGACCATGGAGTCAACTTCTTCGACAACGCCGAGGTCTACGCCAACGGCCGGGCAGAGGAGATCATGGGCCAGGCTATTCGTGAACTGGGGTGGCGCCGTTCCGACATCGTCGTCTCCACCAAGATCTTCTGGGGTGGCCCGGGCCCAAACGACAAGGGTCTCTCGAGGAAGCACATCATCGAAGGGACCAAGGCTTCGCTCAAGAGATTGGATATGGAGTATGTTGACATCATCTACTGTCACCGCCCAGATTCCTCCACTCCGATCGAGGAGACTGTTCGGGCCATGAACCACGTCATCGATAAGGGTTGGGCATTCTATTGGGGTACCAGTGAGTGGTCTGCACAGCAGATCACGGAGGCTTGGGGGGTCGCCAATAGATTAGATCTCGTTGGTCCTGTTGTTGAGCAGCCTGAGTATAATTTGCTGTCCAGGCACAAGGTCAGCCAATTCATTTTCTACCTTGATATGTTTATAATTGTTTATGGGTTTTGTTAATTTTCCTGTTTACCCAGATGAATAACTTTTGTGTGAAATTTATATGTTTTCTTTTCGGGAAATTGGAATTGGGTTTCTTGTTTTTTAGTTTTCACTGTACATTTTTGGATTGTTTTGGTATACAAGAATTGGGCTTTTAGATTTTTATTTAGGTTTTTGTTTTTTGTTGATAGTTTTCGTTTCTTCCAGGGATGTGAATTGGGGTTGTTTGTTAGAGATTTAGTATTCTTTCTTATGTACTCATATGAGTATTTTTCTTATACTTCTCTTCTTTTCCTGTAAGTGGAAATCTGGTATATGAGATTTGGCCCTGTGCTTTTGTTAAAAGGGGCAAACTTGTTGGTTATACCTGATCCAGTTATGAATCTGTTATGTGATTCATAGTTCATTAATGCAAATGTTTTTGCGCTATTTGAATCATTTGTTTTTAGATGGGACAGATATTTAATGGGTGAAAGGGGATGGTACGGTTTGTTTTGATGCTGAAGTACGTCATTCGAATCAATTTTATGATGGTACCATTGGAAATCGCTTCCCTTAGATTTTGGGGTAGTTCTGATTTATTTGCTGATCACATATTTTGATCTGCTTTTTGGGATTTACAAGGTCTATTAGAGGCCTATATGTTTAACCTAACAAATATATCAAGGGACATGATTTAGTCAGACCCTTCGATTAGAGTTGTTAACTTCTTTCATAGCCTCTCTTATTACTGTTTTCCTGACAATGAATTTGGCTTAATACTATTTGGGGTCATGTGTTTTGGCTTGTTACTTGTTGTTTGGACATGACAGTCTCATTACTTGGACCATTTGAACCTGATTCTGTTGAAAGTTTTTTAACTAAAATAAATGAAATCACAAATCATTCAACAAACTAACAACTCAAAACAAATTGTTATATTCAATTTTTGGTTAATCAAAATTGAGTTTTGTAGTATATTTGAACCATTTTACATTAGAAAAAATACATGGTCCAAAATGTTATAACCCCTTATTTAAATAAGCATTAACTCCCCTTTTCCAGCTGTGATATGGGTTTTGTTTAGGCATGAATTCTAATTAGAAATTGTTGTGCCTTGTGCTTTATGGATGCAGGTTGAGTCTGAGTTCCTCCCTCTCTACACCAACTATGGCATTGGTCTCACCACGTGGAGTCCACTCTCTTCTGGAGTGCTCACTGGAAAATACAACAAGGGCACTATTCCTCCCGACAGTCGATTTGCATTGGAGAACTACAAAGTAATACTCGTTTGACTTTGTGCATTCTGTGTTAGTTCTCATACCTGTTTGTTTTGGCTATACAAGTTGCATCATGTGATGTGCGCGTGTTTGTTTGTGCCGCTGAAGTCATTGCTCAATGTAAAATTAGTGTGGATTCTTCTCCTAACAAAAATAGTATACATTGCCTGTAAAATGTAGTGGGGTAGATGCCCCTACATAGCAGGAATTGATATTAGATTATATGATCCTGTGTTTTTGAGCTCATTCTGGTGCCTCTATAGTACAGTATTGATAACATTTGCTCTTTCAGTTTCTGGGCTCACATCTATCATTGCCTTGTTTGTAGAATCTTGCCAACAGGTCACTGGTGGATGATGTCCTGAAAAAGGTTAATGGTCTGAAGCCAATTGCAGATGAATTAGGTGTTCCATTATCTCAACTTGCAATTGCATGGTGCGCTGCAAACCCTAATGTCTCATCGGTTATCACGGGTGCAACCAAGGAATCTCAGGTTAGTTATCAACCTATACAACATCGTTGTCACATGTCATCAATATAATTTTTGTAGCTACCAGCTGGAATATCTTTTGTCACTCATCCAAGTTACGGTTTTCTCAACGCAGATTCAAGAGAACATGAAAGCTGTTGACGTGATCCCTTTGCTGACTCCCGCTGTGATGGAGAAGATTGAGGCCGTCGTACAAACCAAGCCGAAGCGCCCAGAATCGTATAGGTAGACGCATGATCATATTTGTTCGAGTCCCTTTGTTTGTTTCTGCACATTGCAGGCTCCATTCTTCCAACATCTTAGGAAATAGAAAGTTCATGCCATTTCTATTAGTAATGCTGTATGGTCTTTGTTCTTTTCACATTGCTTTGCTTTGGACTACACATGGTTGGTCTTGTTCTCTCCAATTTCATGGTGTTTTCTTCTTTCCCTTGAGGTATTATGACAATGGGAAAGAAGAGCATGTTGATAGTGGACCAGTGATCTACGTTGAACTGTACTGTAATGAATCATTTGTATTTCCCTTTTTCTGTTTCCCTCTCATTGATTTGGATATTGGACTTGTTGGCTTCTGTGTTAGATATCACTCTGGTGACTGCACTTTTTTCTTCTAGTAAAACCACAGAAAACGACATGTCGTACACTTGATAATTAATTCCCACGAAACCATGAAAATGTGGCTGTACCTAATGGAATTATTTTCTCATTTCCTGTTTGGACTTTGTGTTTTGACAAATTATTTTTTGGATTTTATGTTTTGTAAAATAGTTAAAATAGAACCCTAAATCCGATTTTGGTTAATGTTTTCTTAACTAAAATTATAAATAATTTATCAAATTAATAATTTAGAACAAAAATAAAATTATTCTGTTTAAAAACTGTGTTGTTATATTTAATTTTGATGAGTAATTTATCAAGACACAAGTTCAAATAGGTAATAAAATAAAACATATAGGTAATAAAATAAAACATATGGTCCAAAAAGTATAAATACTTATTTTAATAAATATGGTCTAAAAAAAGCTTCTTTGAGAAATCCTAATCAGTGGAATTATTGCCATAGAGATCTTTGCAGCCAAAGCTTAAAAGCTTTATTTTCTTCAGATTTTGGAGAATCTCATAACGTTGTTAATGTTTCCGAGTGAAGTTATAATAAATTTACCCCCTCAAAAAAGAAAAAAGAAAAAAAAGTTATAATAAATTTTTAAGCATACAAATTACCTTGAAAGTTTTGATTTTTGAATTGAAACCCTACTGCTATAAACTATTTAAGTTGCTTATCCATATTCCCAAAATTAATTTTACAGAGATATTTAGTGGACATTATTTATTATAGCTATGAAAGTAGTGAACTTGAGTCAGTATCAATCTGATATATTTATATATATATATATATTATTTCATAAATTAGTTATGTTTTTGCAGTTAGGCCCCCAAATCTTGCCTCCTTGTTGGCGCGTAATATAAGACTGTGTTCGTGTACCGTTTAAACTCCGAGGCTCATGGGATGCCCTCCACTCTTTGATCTTCTTCTCCCACCAACCATATATCTCACAAACTAATAACCCAAACTGAAAACCCGTTTTCCTCTTTTGGTTTTCTTTGCTTATTCCATCTCAGAATCTCCATGCAAAAAACAGAAGAAGAAAAAAAAGCTTCATTTTTTCACAGAACACAGAATCTGAATGTTTTTCTTTTGAGCTGAACGATTTTACAGACACCCTTTTCACCACATTTCTTCTCGAAGGTTCTTCTCAATACCCTTTTTGCAAAGCTTTTATATTTTTGCATAAATTTGTATTTTTGGGTTCTTTCGGTTATCTTTTGTGTTCATTCTATATGATGATTAATTTGTTGTCATGAAATTTAATGCAATAAAAGAAATGTTATAGGATCATAACATAACGCTGCAGGTTATTTTATTGGTTTGATATTTCATTTATTGATTTGATTGCACAAATTTTGATCTAAATTTTTCATTATGCAGCTAAGAGGTGAGAAGAGGAGGCAGAATCGAAAGTCTACTAAGTTTTATTGTGTGGACTTTTCTGTTTTGCAAATTTACATGAAATGAAAAGACAGATTGTTCATTGGTTTCTTCTGTAAATGAGGGCCAACTTCATTTGAGACCATGAACGGTGAGTTTTCTGATACTTCTGACCAATATTTCTGTCAAGGCAGAGCAAATGTTGGGTCAGGAGAAAGGGCTGCTGTGAACAGAAATGCTAACAACATTTCGATTCAGACTGGCGAGGAATTCTCAGCTGAGTTTATGCAGGATCCTGCTACACTAAGAAGATTAACGCCGGTCAATACTAATGTTAATCAGCGCTCCTCGAGGAGAGTTGGTTTTAATCTTAATACAACAAATCATGAACCAGTTTATGAGGATCGGGTGAACATTTTTGATCCTAGGAGAATGGATCCTGACTACAATTCAGAAGCCTTAGATTTTGGTTCTAGTCCAGGATATATGGCTGAATTAGATCATAAGGTTTATCCTAACAATTTGAGCAGATACCATTGGGAGTATGGTGCTGCAGGAAAGGGATCATCAGGCAATGTTGGTGATGATTTAAATCGTGATCGAATTGCTGCAGGGCCAAATACTCCACATTATTATGCAGAATCACCTCAGTCATACCATATGTATGTTCCTGGATTTTGTGAAGCTCCAAAATCTGGCAAGGTGAAATTTCTTTGCAGTTTTGGGGGAAGAATTATACATAGGCCGAATGATGGGAAGCTTAGATATGTTGGCGGAGATACAAGGATTCTATCGATCAGGAAGAACATGACATGGGAGGAACTGGTGAAGAAGACTTCTGCAATCTGCAACCAACCTCACACAATCAAGTACAAACTTCCTGGAGAGGATATGGATTCGCTTATATCTGTTTGTTCAGATGAAGACCTTCATAATTTGTTTGAGGAGTATCAAGAACAAGAGAGAAATGGGTGTTCTCAAAGGCTGCGGATCTTTCTTGTATCTCTAAATGAAACTGAGAGCCCGGGTTCTGCTGAAGCAAGGGCAATGCAGCCAACCGGTAGTGATTATCATCAGTATGTTATTGCTGTCAATAGCATGCTGGACCCGAGTCCACGGAAGAGTTCCAGCGGGCAAAGTTTGGCAAGCCAATCTAGCCAATTTGGCAATAACTCTGATTATAGTCCAAGTTGTTGTAGAGGCTCTCCTACGGCAGCATATGCAGTGGAGAATAAGGAATGTAACAGTCCAAATTCTTCAAACTTAGTGGGATTTTTTGGAAGACCTGTTTCTCACTTTTCTCCTAAACTTCCTCCAAGCAAGTCCTACAATCATCTCCCTTCCATGTCACATTTTCCAGTTCAGCACTTGGAACCTGAGAATTCTAATTTGCACTATTATATGGATCAACCATATAATGTTGGTAATGGTGAAGGGACTAATCCCTTTGTTACAGGAAAATTCTCTTGTCAAGATTCCAATTATGTTGATGCTAATGACTACTATTATAACGGGCCTTCACAGATGAATTTCCATGGTTATAACAAATATATGGTGGATTCTGAGCAGCCTAGCGGACCCCAGCAAATGGGATTTCACCAACGCAGCAGAAGTGGAGATTATGACTTTTCTGCAATGAATGTTCAAAGTGGTATGAAATCTTGGAGACCAGTGATGAAGGAAGGTGATTTCTGCTGTGACAAATATATCTCTTACCCTGAAGACCCTCTTGGTTTGTTGCCTGCAACAAATGGTAAAGATGGTTCTCGGAACAAAATAATGCATGCACTTTCTGATTCAAAGTTGCAGGAACTTCACCAGAGATCCTCTGAGGGAGTCTTCACCCTGCCTTTATTGAATATTGAAAGAGAAAAATTACATCTGGCATCTGGTTCTTCGAAAGATTCGCCAACTCAACAGGATAAGATAGCCAACAATCTGCCCCAAGTGGATGAATATGAGATTCAATTGTCGGCCAGGGCGCCACATTGTTATAATGGAAGAGAACATGAGGAGATACTGAATTGGACAAACACGAATAAAGCTCTTGATGATCACCTTAGGAGAGAAATTGGAGAAAATGTTGAAGTTTCAACTTATACAAAAACTGCGGAAGTTAATGATTCACCAGAGACCAACTGTGTACAAGTTCTTGAAGGACTGGTGTCCCCTTCACCCGTCACTTCAATGGAATTCTCTGCTGATACCACGAGGCAACCTTCTAACCAGGTTCAGTTCTGTCCTACAATCAAGAGAATAAGCAGTCAACCAGTTCTTGATGGTATTCATGAACTTTTACCTGTAGCATCTAATGAACTTGGTGGCACGGAATCCTTTTTCCAAAGCACTGTAAGTAATAATCTTGTCGTGGAGTTGTTATTTGATATGATCCAAAATTTGTATTAATGTCAGTAACCTTTCTCACTTTGGATCCTTGTTTCAGAAATCAGATTCACTTTTTTATTCAGATAATGAAGTATCTCGCCTTGATAAAGATCAGCTGAATTGTACAGATCATGAAATTGGAAAGTCAAGTTTTAGCAGAGAATTCAATGAGATGACTAGGTTTGATGATGCTGTCTCTGCGCGGTCCTTTGAAACTGATCATGACAATGAGGCGAGAAAATCAACGACAGTTGTTATTGAAGATGTAACTCATGGTATACCTCATGACATTCCTTCCTCTTCTAACACGCTCCTCTATGTAGAAGATGAAGCTACAGATGAATGTAAATCTATTCAAGACGGGGAGGTAGAGAGTATGGTGTCAGATGGTGAGGTAAACATGTTTGCTTTTAATTTTTAGATGTTTCACAGTCGACTCTATTTATTTTTATAGTATTAGGCGGTCTATTTGATCTTCCTCCCACATTTTTTAGGATGAAGATGGTAGTGACACAGATAGGAATGACTCCATGAGTGATGCTACAATAGCTGAGATTGAAGCTGGCGTCTATGGTTTACAGGTTCAATACAATCATACCTATATTGATGGTTTCTTTCTCATAATGCTGGATCTATTTCTTTAACTTGAGAGTTTTGGCGACTTTCATTTACATTTGGATTTTTATTATATGCAAAATCACCCCCAACTTCCTTATTATTTGTGCTTAATATTCTCATAAACATAAGTGAACACCTGCCTTTACCATTTTGAATTTGATTTTTTTTTCTTTAAAGGCCAAAAGAATATGCGTGCATCAGAAATTTTCTGTCAATTTAATCTTAGAAACTTAGGAGTTTGTAGGTTACAAGGCTACTATGCTTAGCTATGATGTATATCAATATAATTTACTTTCATTTTGTTTATGTTCATCATTAAACAATTGGTGTTCGTATGGTTCATGTGCAAATGATTTCTTTGATCTTTCTTTTCTCCATTTAAAGCTCCCATATAACTGTTTTTCCTATTGGGAAATGAAAAAAGGGGAAAGTATCAAGAAACTTGATTGCAACATGTTGGATAATATGTAGATCATAAAGTATTCTGATCTTGAAGAACAGCGAGAGTTGGGCTCTGGTACATTTGGAACTGTCTATCATGGGAAGTGGCGAGGCACGGATGTAGCTATTAAGAGAATTAAAAAGAGTTGTTTCTCTGGAAGATCATCAGAACAAGAGCGGCTGGTGAGTTGCTTGCATATCTGAATTTCCTAGCTTTTCCAATTCCAATCAGACTAGTCATATCTGTATTTTGTTTTGTTTGCTCACTTCTCCAACTAGAAAATGAAGAGCAAAGCTATTCGCTTCTGTGCATGGTTTTTCAATGAGATCTCCATTTTTAGAATAACTATGTTTCGAATATATATGTTACATTTTGTAAAATGTATGAATGAAAATTGAAGTTCCACTCATTTATTCAGATTAAGGACTTCTGGAGAGAGGCAAGGATACTGTCAACTCTTCACCATCCAAATGTGGTAGCATTCTATGGAGTAGTTCCTGATGGGCCGGGGGGAACGCTGGCAACTGTAACTGAGTTTATGGTGAATGGTTCATTGAGGCATGTTCTGCTGAAAAAGGAGAGGTAGTTTGATCCATATCTTGCTTGTTCAATCTGCAGACACATTTTTAGCTGAGCACAGTGACCAATTCTTTTTAAATTTTTATTCAGAGTGCTTGATCGTCGAAAGAGGCTCAGAATTATAATGGATGCAGCTTTTGGCATGGAATATCTGCATTTGAAAAATATTGTTCATTTTGATCTGAAATGTGACAACTTGCTTGTCAATTTGAGGGACCCTGAACGACCAGTATGCAAGGTAATTAGAATTTCCATGAGCATAAACACTTTTTATTTTATTTATATTGTACCCTTAACCATTTTTGGAAATTGTTTTCTTATAATGTGAAATCTTTGAAAGCTCATTGACATTGATTCTCTGCTTTGTAGGTTGGAGATTTTGGATTATCAAGAATCAAAAGAAACACACTCGTATCTGGTGGTGTTCGTGGAACTCTTCCGTGGATGGCACCAGAACTATTAAATGGAAGCAGCAGCCGGGTCTCTGAGAAGGTTATCTAATATTTATCATGGATTCTGAGACACCAGAAAATGGAAACCCAAATCTGAAAAATGCTTAAACATGATTCCTTTGTGTTGTTTCTTTTCTCAGGTTGACGTGTTCTCGTTTGGTATTGTAATGTGGGAGATACTAACTGGGGAGGAACCTTATGCTGACATGCACTGTGGTGCTATAATAGGTAAGCTTTTTCTAGTAGTAGCTGGGTCAATGAATTTTTTTCTTTCATCTAATTCTGTTGTCGAAATTTTTCAATAAACTCTCTTAAACTTGTATGGTCTTTGAAGAATATCCAAGTTATTTTTGGTAAATACCTTAATTAAGAATGCTTTCCTTGGAGAACTAGCATCAGACAATGCTAAAGATGCATTATCATCAGCATTGTCCTCAATCTATTGAATATGAAAAAAAAAGGCTTACCCCTGTTCTAAGTTTTCTAGCACACAGCCATCTTTGGCCACATTACAAGATCTTGTCTGAAATCATAAGGAAGTTGGTGAATCTCAATTGACCATGGCCTTATTCTAAATTGAAATCGATAAATAATTTTGATTTTAAATCTAAATGACAAGTATCCAGTTCATGAATTTACTACTTTAATTGATATGACAATTTATGTTTCTACCATATGATTAGACATGTTCTACAATGTTGTTTGTCGTGAAAGCTGTCTCCTATCAACTTCTTCGCTTCATGTTTCCTTGTTATTGCATTAGTATACTTTCAGATGGCATAATCTATAAACAAATTCGGATATGAACATTTGCTTTTCTTAACTTTTTTGAAGGGGGGATTGTAAATAACACACTGAGGCCTGCTATTCCTAAACGTTGCGATTCTGAGTGGAAAAGGCTAATGGAAGAATGCTGGTCTGCTGATCCTGCAGCTCGGCCATCGTTTACAGACATAACAGAAAGACTGCGCGACATGTCAACATCACTTCAGAAAAATAAAAGACAGGAGCCTTCAACTAGACGAGTCCTAGAATCCTCATGTAAGTAATGTTACTCACACAAACATATAGATAGCTAATTATATTCCAAAACCAAAAAGAACTCTTTGTAAGAATTTGACCTTTGTATATTGATGAATACGTGAATAGATTCATAATCGATTACAAGATGCTACTAAATTATAAAGTTGATGTAGTGATCTGTTATGAATGTTTTTTTTTTCTTTCTTTTTTCTTTTACCTTGTATCATTTCATTGAAATCTTTACTCTAAAGCAAGTGAAAGTCCTTTTGAGATTGGAAATTTGTGTTTGACTTCTGCGAAAGTGGAAGTACACGAAAGAAAAGATGGAATCCATGAACTAAAAGCGAAAAAGAAAATTAGAAGAAGCAAAATGATGAAGAATGGTTTAGACCAGTCTGAAATCAAATAAGTGTGATGGTGATCAGATGTGTCTGCTAGCAAGTTGATCAAGTGCAGAAAATAATGCATGTCATTCACCTTGCAAAAGGCTAAAGTGCTTTGCTTTGTAGCTGAACTTGAAGCTGCTATAGTCTTAACTTCAATAATTTCCTATCATTCATTGATATTTTTTGGGTTGACTTTGCTATATAAACATATGTTACAGAATATTTATACACACACACATATATATATATATATAATGGACATGTGAGGAGCATAAATTGTTGATATTTTGAGTACAGCACTAGTTGGCCACACCATTATTGAGTTGATTTAGTTTGCTTTGTTTGACATAATTTAGATAGATATGTCAATTTTAGAGAGCTTATGTATTTGAGAAAGAAATTATAGACAAAATATTCAAAAATTTCCCTTTTTTAACTTTGAAGGATTTTGTTTGGTTGCTAAAAATGTTCATATATTATAATGCAATAGTTTTCTTGTTCTTTTCTTAGAGAAATATCAGTGCTTAGAACCACAAAGTTACTAATGTTTAGTTTTTTTTTCTTTCAATAAAAATTTGTTTTTGAAAATCAAATTCAAATCTGTATCCAAAATTTGTTAAGGAAAATTGAAAACGAGAAAATCTCGTTTTCTCAGTTTTGTGAAATTATTTTCCAAAATCGCACATTTAATTTCTGTTATATTTTCAAATTTAATATCAATCACAGATTCAGTTTTTTAAAATTAAAAAACAGTTTACTGACATTGAACCAATCACATTTTCAGAAACATATTTTTAATTACTAAATTCAGATTTTCATTTCAGAATCCCACTTTTAAAAAATACAATTTTCTAATTGCGAACCAATCGTACCATTATCTACTTTAAGTGGGATATAGATGTTGCCCAAAAGCTATAGTCCAAACCCACCTTGAAACCAACTCTCTTGGCTACACTTACTTTCAATACAAGTTAACTTAACTTTGTATATATAATAACATTTTTCCAATACATAATATAAAAATTGTGAGTGCTCAACAACATTCCATATTCTCAATTAATCCATAATTATGATGTGTTCACATTATGAAAAATTGAACTAAAATTATTAGGCACTCGCTTGATTTAGCAAAAGAGAAATACATATAGAGATCAGAAATAACCAAGAAAAAAAAAGTGTTTTGACTTACTTTTTGATTCTCCTAGTCCTAAACTTGATTCTTTGCTTGAATTGAAAGAACAAAATTTGGAGATTTTAGTGTTTGGATTAAATTTTTTTAGAGAAACTTGAATCATCATTAAAAAAATCAACTTTAAAAAAGAGAACTTCCTATATTGAAATAAAAACTAATATGAAAATATTTTCTTCCTTTCTTTTGTCTTTGCAAATTAAAATCCATGATCCAAACTACTTATTAAACACTTGTATGAAAATATTAGTGCCATAAATCCAAGACAACAATTTACTTTTTTTTTTATCATGGTTAAGATGATCAAATTAAAATTGTAGTAGAATATAGGTAGAATTAATTAATTATACTTATATATATATATATATATTAGGCATGCATGGACTAGTATTTCCCATTTGTCCATTGAAAATGGGTTTGTGCAGAAAAAAAAAAGCTCCATCCATGAAAATTATTAGTGGCTAAACCCTATCCTTATCGTCCGACCATTATTGTCTCCCCATTATTATATATGAAAGCTTCCCTATGACTAAGCAAACCCAACCATTCTAAACATCATCATGTCCCATCTCTCTCTCTCTCTCTCCTATAACTAAATATTTACCAATAAATATACACATTTATGAAATATTAATTAGTTTGTATATGCATGGTTTCTCATATATATATATGTCTATAATTGTTGAAAAATGTTTTCTAATATGCAAGCATATATAATCAAAGTTATCATTATTCTTAAGCTTTTCTCTATGTTAAATTTGCATGCAGAGCTAGAGACGAAAATTCTCTTTATTAGGTTTAAATATTTAGCTAATTAATTACTAAAGAATTTATATGAGTAAAAATTGTATATATATATATGAAAGAATTATTCGATCATATGGGTGTTTACTAATCTATTAAGTTTAATAAATGTGACATGTGTTACTAGGTACCTAATTATTTTCATTTGAAATGATTAAAAACTTTGATTATATATATATAACATACTTTACAGCTAGCTTTGGATAGGCTAGGTATGCCAATATGACTAACAAGTGTCAGAATTTTGAAGTTGGGACCTAAGAATTACTACGACCCTAAACTAATGTGGTGTTTATAAATTTCCAGTCAAAAAAGCATTTGACTCTCATCATTTGTTTTCTTTCTTATTGATTATTATTAATGTTAAAAGCTTATTAATGATGTTTTGTGCACTTATTTTGTTTTTATATATATATATATATCCCCTTTTTATTTTCTAAGTCAACCCTTCATATATGGCTTTTCCACTTGTCATCTGCCGACTCACCCCATTGAATCTAACAAATAATAATAATAATAATAATAACTAAAGAAGAAAAGCGTTTCTAAAAAAAAGAAGAAAAGAGTTTGATCACCACATATAAGGTTGGAATGAGCATCAAACACGAGCGTTCACCTCTTATATATTTTTTTTCTTCAAAATTAATTTGCAATTGGGAAAATAAAATTGCTTTCCTCACTACACTTTTAAATACCTCTTCGAAATTTTCACCAAAAGATGTTGAAATAAGAATATTTGGCAAAATAGCTTTTTTTTTTTTATAGATATTTTGTACACTAGTTTTATTTTGACAATTTTTTTATAAAATAACTTTTCAAATACTTTCGACACCTTTTAAATTTCAAACACTTTATTAGAAATTTTCAAGAAAGAGATTATCTAAAAAATATATATATCTAAAGAACGCAAATTTGCTAACAATTCTTAGTTGTCACCCCACAACCAACATTATACTACGTACGTATGTACCAACACAACCATTCTTGATCTCACAAACGACCGAAATTTTGTGATTGAGATCTACCGTGATGTATCAAATTTGCCCACGAAAAAGGAAGGTGTCTATAGTCTTTGTGCCGATCCCACCTCCCTCTAATTTTAGTAAGGCCCATCGTAATTCGCACGATGAAGAATACATTCCTTCTCCTCCCAATGTCGACTTAAAGGGACCCAAGGACTCTGCGTTGCCTTTGGAGCCTTCCTCAATTCTTTTTTCTTCTGGTTCGAATACCCCCTCTACACTTCATAGAACAAGACATGGTCGACCAAAGAAGAAGGATATCAGATTTTATTTTACTTATTTTTTACATGATACTTTGTATTGTTATTTTTAATATTTTTTCAATTAGGAAAAGTTTGTTACAGGTTGTTATCTTAAGTAGAATTCTGTTACTCTGCTTTATAAAAAGGCATATGCCTTCTTTTTGTATCATTCGATTTTATATTCAATAAACAGACTTCTTTTTCTCCTACATTCTCTCATGTATTCTTGCTTCCATTCTCTACGTAATATGGTATCAGAGAGGGACACTTAGGCATTTCCCTTTCATCCTCTTCTCCTTCTTTTCTTTTCCTGCTTTCCCTGTTCTCCGGTGAGGCAGCGTTCCATCTCCGGCGCCGACACACCTTTGCGTTCCTCTGCCCGCGCATCTTTGTTTCTTCTTCCAATTCTTATCGCTCTGCTTTCTCACCATGTCGACAGCTACTACGGCTGACTCCTCTCCACCCTCCGCCGATTCCACAGGCGATACTGCAAATACTCCTCAACCTCAGGTCTCTGCCCAGAACCCGATATCCCGAACTGCCATTGACGACCCTTCAGACCCATACTACCTTCATCATGCGGATAACCCATGAAATGTCCTGGTCTCTCAACCATTAACTGGTCAAGACAATTACGCCTCTTGGAGTCGTGCAATGCTATTGGCAATTTCTGTGAAGAACAAATTGAGATTTCTGGATGGGTCCATTTCTAAACCCTCTTCCTCTGATTCTTTATTGTATAATGCATGGTTTAGGAACAATAACATAGTCATTTCTTGGATCCTTAACTCTGTGTCTAAAGACATATCAGCAAGCATTCTCTATGATGAATCAGCTGCTGAAATCTGGAAAGATCTAAAGGTTAGATTTCAGCAAAGAAATGGTCCCCGTATCTTCAATTTGAGGCGTGACCTCATGAATCTTAAACAAGATTTGCAGTCAGTCAGCCATTACTATACACGCCTGAAATCTCTGTGGGAAGAACTCTCCAATTATCGCCCTTCTTGTACCTGCAACAAGTGTACCTATGGAGGAGTAAAATCTCTTCTAGAACATTACAATATGGAGTATATCATGTCCTTTTTAATGGGACTTCAAGATTCTTATTCTCAGGTCAGAGGTAACATACTGCTTATGGACCCTTTGCCATCCTTGAGCAGGGTTTTTAACCTTGTTACTCAAGAGGAACACCAACGCAGCACCATAACTATAACACCTCAATCTGATCCTACCTCCAACCCTTCAATGGCCTTTGTAATTTCAGGTTCTCAAAACTCAAACCACAAACAAGGGCCTAATATTCCTCGGTCATACCCACCTCGCAAGAACCGTCCATTTTGTACTCACTGCAATATACATGGACACACTATTGAGAAATGTTACAAGATCCATGGTTACCCTCCCGGTTATAACAAACCTCGGAATACCACCTTAACTCCTGCTTCCGCAAATCAAGTCCAATGTTCTGAAACTCCTGCTACTGTTAATGGTGAGAGCACCACATTTCTCCCTCAATTGAATGCTGTACAATATCAACAACTACTGAATCTTCTAGCTAATCAATATTCGGGTATTGCTCCTTCTAACTCAACTACTTCAGATGACACCCCAGGTATCATTCTATCTACTTCCCATGATACATCTTTCAATTTCCATAATTCTTGGATTATTGACTCTGGTGCCACAAGGCACATATGTTCTAACATTAAACTTTTTCACTCTTTATGTCCAACTCAGTCCACAAAGTTATTTTTACCCGATAGTTCTACAATTTTTGTTCATTATTCTGGTACTATAATTTTAAGTGAACATCTCACCTTATATGATGTTTTATATGTGCCAAATTTTCGATATAACATCATATCAATTAGCTCACTTACCCTTTCTCAACAATTATCAATCACTTTTTATAACAATTCTTTCTTGTTCCAGGAACCTCTAACCAAGAGGGTGATTGGCAAGGGTAACTCTGCGCATGGCTTATATTTTTTGGACATAAACCTCAACTCTTCTGTTCCTACTGTGAATTCTGTTTCTGCCGATATATGGCATTCTAGATTAGGACATTTATCTTCCAAATGCCTAGATATTATTAGTTCTACTTTACCATGTAATACTGCTACTCTACATAAAAATTCAGCATGTTTCATTTGTCCTAAAGCTAAACAAAGGCGTTTGTCTTTTCCTTCTAATAATCACTTTGTTAATGCTATCTTTGATGTTATACATTGCGATATTTGGGGACCACATCACACACCATCTCACTCTAACCACAGATTTTTCCTCACATTGGTTGATGATAAATCTCGTTTTACATGGCTTTATCTTTTAAAACACAAATCTGACGTTTTAACTGTTGTTCCTAACTTCATTTCTATGATTGAAACTCAGTTTCATACTGTGATCAAACAATTTAGATCCGATAATGCGCCTGAGCTTACTTTCACTAAATTGTTTGCTGAAAAAGGAATTCTGCATCAGTTTCCTTTTACTGAAACACCTCAACAAAATGCTGTAGCTGAGCGTAAACATCAACATCTTTTAAATGTTGCTCGTGCCCTTCATTTTCAAGCTCATACTCCCATATCATTTTGGTCTGATTGTACTCTCACTGCTACCTTTATTATAAATAGAACACCAACACCTAATTTGCAAAACAAATCTCCCTATGAAATTTTGTATGGAAAACCACCCGAGTACAACATTTTTAGAGTCTTTGGGTGTCTTGCTTTTGCATCTACACTCACTGCACATAGAACCAAATTTCAACCCCGAGCTCGAACTTGCATTCTTGTTGGATATCCTCCAGGTATAAAAGGTTATAAATTATATGACATTAACTCAAAACAATTTTTCATTTCTAGAAATGTTGTGTTTCATGAGTCTATATTTCCTTTTTCTAAATTACATAATACTGATGTTATTTCAGATCCTTTTCCTCAAATTATTTTGCCTGCTACTTCTATTTCTCACACTCCTATCATAGATTATAATACTACTACTTCATCTAAGGAAATTTTTTTATACACTAACCCCTCACAACATGACAGTAACTCTTCGGCTCCTGCTAATGTTCCAAGTTATACTAACTATTCCACAGATGCTTCTCATTACTCTGTTCCTGATGCTTCAACTACAGAATCAACTATTGTTCCTCCAACTCATCCCCCTATATCTGATTCAACCAATCATCCTATCCGCAAGTCTACTAGACAAACAAGACCTCCAGCTTATTTACAAGATTTTGAGTGCAATTCCACATCTACACAGATTTACTCTACTCCATATCCCTTATCTAATTATTTGTCATATTCTAAACTGTCATCTGCTCACAAAGATTTTGTTTTTGCAGTATCCACACATACTGAGCCCACCACATATAATCAGGCTGCTCAACAAAGTCAGTGGGTAGACGCAATGAACAAAGAACTTGCGGCATTACAAGCAACCAATACTTGGACCATCACCACCCTTCCTAAACATAAGCCACCTATAGGTTGTCGATGGATATACAGAATCAAGTATCATAGCGGTGGCACTATCGAACGATACAAAGCTCGTTTAGTTGCCAAAGGCTATGCTCAACAAGAAGGCCTTGATTTCTTTGACACTTTTTCTCCCGTAGCCAAAATGGTTACATTAAAGCTTCTACTTGCCATTTCATCCATTAAAAATTGGCATACACTTCAATTAGATGTTAACAATGCTGTTTTAAATGGTGATTTGAATGAAGATGTTTATATGTCAATCCCACAGGGCCTTACTATTTCTTCTCTTCCTTCTACAGGTCAACCACTTGTCTGCAAATTAAACAAATCCCTCTATGGCCTCCGTCAATCATCTCGACAATGACACACCAAGCTATCTGAGGCACTTATTCATGACGGTTTCCAACAATCACAAGCTGACTATACATTGTTCACTAAAGGCTCGGCTGATTCCTTTGTTGCTCTACTAGTTTATGTCGACGACATCATAATTACGGGACCAAATATCTCTATTCTACACCAGCTCCAACATTCTCTCAACAATCAGTTCAAACTCAAAACCTTAGGAAAACTCAAGTATTTTCTTGGTTTTGAGATTGCTCGTTCACCTACTGGACAGTTCATCACTCAACGACAGTACACCATTCAGCTCCTATAGGACACAGGCTACTTAGGCAGTAAACCCACCTCTACACCTATGGATCCTCGGGATAAATTGAATGCTACTTCAGGACAGCCTCTATCTGATCCCTCACAATACCGTCGCCTCATTGGCCGTCTCTTATACCTCACACTCTCCAGACCAGACATAACCTATGCGGTCCATTGCCTCAGTCAATTTATGTCAGCACCTCGAACTCCACATCTGCAGGCCATTCACCATCTTTTGTGATACCTCAAAGGCAAACCGGGACAAGGGCTGTTATATCCATCTTCTTCTTCTCTTAACCTCCGTGCTTACTCAGATTCAGATTGGGCTTCTTGCTCACTCTCTAGGCGCTCCACAACCGGTTACTGTGTTTTCATTGGAGATTGCTTAATCTCCTGGCGATCTAAGAAACAACCCACTGTTTCAAAAAGCTTCGCTGAAGCAGAGTATAGGGCTTTAGCTGCCACAGCAAGTGAGATTACGTGGATCCAGTATTTGTTGGCTGCATTCCAAGTTCCTCAACCATCTCCTGCATTTATTTACTGTGACAACAACTCAGCGGTACACATAGCCAACAATCCGACTTTCCATGAACGTACGAAACATATCGAGCTTGATTGTCACTTCATTAGAGAGAAGATTCGAGCATCCAAAATCAGACTCATCTCCGTTAGTAGTCAATACCAACTTGCAGACTCTTTAACCAAACCTCTTCCTTCATCCACTCTTTTATCCCATATTTCCAAGATGTCTGTATATGACATACACAGTACATCTTGAGGAGGGGCTATCAGATTTTATTTTTCTTATTTTTTACACGATACTTTGTATTGTTATTTTTAATATTTTTTCAATTAGGAAAAGTTTGTTACAGGTTGTTATCTTAAGTAGAATTCTGTTACTCTGCTTTATAAAAAGGCATATGCCTTCTTTTTGTATCATTCGATTTTATATTCAATAAACAGACTTCTTTTTCTCCTACAATCTCTCATGTATTCTTGCTTCCATTCTCTACGTAATAAAGGAAAACTCTTTTATTCCAGCTGGAGATGCGATCTGCAAGAGCACAAGTAGAAAGGCATCCACTCGAATCAAAAGAAACCAGAAGCAAAATCTTTTTAATGTCACGGTGGACCTGGATACCGAATTCATGAATGCCCAAAAACAAATTCAACACAATGTTCAAATTGAAGAAATAAAAGAAGCTGATGTGGTCTCAGAAGTTCAGGGCTCGACACAACAATCGGGAAAGAATGTGTTGGTTTTTCGGTTTGGAGCTATGGAGACTTGCCCTCAAAAGTCTCCACAGCAACCATGCTCGTCCTTGCTTGGAATTGTCAAGGTTTGGGAAGGCACTATGTAGTTCGTGAATTGGCGGACCTTCTCAGGAGTTGGAAACCAGATGTCTTACTTCTTTATGTAACTAAACTAGCAAAATGTAAGTTCTCATCTTTGGCCCGCGAATTCAGTTTCTCTCATTGTTCTTATGTAGAGCCCGAGGGAAAATTGGGTGAGTTTGCCAAGTGTTGGAGGGATGGTGTTTGTTGCAACATATCTTGCAAGGATAATAACCTTATATGTGGAAAAATCTCTTTCGACCCTCCGGGGGAATGCTGGAATATCTTTGGGGTGTATGGTCCTCCGGCTTATGCAGACAAACAACAATTCTAGGCTGTGTTTGGTAACGAAATTCTCAACAACACTAATTTGTGCCTGGTAATCGGAGACCTCAATGGAACTTTGAGAGATAACAAAACAATCAATTACAGGAAAATGGGTAACTCTTCTACTTATTCCTATGAGATGCGTTATATGGTTGCTAGGAGCGACTTGCTTGATATGGGAGCCTAAGGTCCTCCTTTTACTTAGAGGAAAAAAACTAAGGAAGTTGAGAACAACAAGGTGGTCAAGAAAGCTAGATTGGACTGTGTTATGTTCTGTGTTGACTGGAGACTTAAGTTTCCAAAGGCCACGGTCACAAATATCTCTTCTCTGTACTCTGACCATAACCCGATTGTCCTTAACACGTTGGGGGAAAATTCTAAAGGTGGAAGCTCGTTCAAGTATTTCAATATGTTGATGTGGGATAGGCATTGTGTTTGGGTGGTTAGGAAAGCTTGGAATTTGGACTTGTGCCCCAGTCTAATGACCAATTTCCTTAAGAAAATTATGCGAACTAGAACGGATTTGGTTTGGTGGAATAAACGACAATTCTGCAACATCTTTGAACAGGTCGTTGAGGCGAAGGCAAAGGTTAATGAAGCTGAGAAGATAGAAAATTGTCACTCCTCTAAGCTTGAGCTCGAAAAAGAAAGGCTAAGGGAAGCTCTATTTAGAGAAGAGTTATTTTGGCGACAAAAATCCCGTAGCTAATGGCTCAAAGAAGGGATAGGAGTTCTAAGTTTTTTCATGTGTCAACCCTAGTGAGAAGAAGGAATGCAATCTTGAACCTTAAAGACTCTAATGGAATGTGGGTCGATGAGAGTCCCATAATGCATATATATTCAGGGATCGTCTTTTTGAACTCTTTGGCCATAATGGAGATAGAGAGGCGACATATTTAGTGGATTTGATACCCAAGATTATCTCGGAGGACCAGAATTTGTGGTTCACAGAAATCCCTAATATCGAAGAGATTTGAAAGACCGTAAAGGGTATGACTATGGATAAAGCTTCAGGGCACGATGGGATGATGATGGCCTTTTATAAACATCATTGGGACAGTAAAAAAGGATTTGATTATGTTGGTGCAACATTTTTTTTTCTCACAGTGAGCTTCCCATGTCTATTAATAGTACTAATCTGGTCTTTATTCCAAAGAAAGATAGTCCCACGGAAGTCAATGACTACAGGCCTATCGCACTGTGTAATGTCTCCTATAAAATCATCTCCAAAATTATAGCTTCAAGACTTAAAAGTGTGTTTCCCTCTCTCATCTCCCCTACTCAGTTTAATTTCGTGCAAGGATGAGTTATTCATGATAATTCTCTAGTGGCTAGGGAGATCATTCACTTTATGAAAAGATGGAAATCCGCTCAAGGCTTCATGGTAGTTAATCGTGACATGGAAAAATCACACGACTGCATGGAGTGGGAATTTATCATTGAGTTGCTTCAGGCTTTCAGCTTTAACTATACCTTTGTGAAGTGGATTAAATATTGTATTTTCACTAAAGAGTTGAAACTTGTTATCAATGGGAAACAATGTGGTAAGGTCATCTCAGCGAGGGGGCTAAGACAAGGGGATCCCCTCTCCCCATCTATTTTCATCATGGCTTTAGAAGTGCTCCCTCGTCTATTCTTGAAACAAGAAGAAGCTAAGAATCTTGTGGGCTTCAAGATCAATCGGACTGACACAACAATTTCTCACCTACTTTTCGCTGACGACATTATCCTTTTCAGGAATGCTTCGGTAAAAGAAGCCAACTGCATGATTGAGTGCCTAAATAAATATGAAAGGTGATCAGACCAATGAACTAGTATTGCCGAATTTGAAATTTTCCCCCCCAAAAAAGGGAGGGGCTATAGCTTCTTCTATTTGTAATGGGATGGGAATGAGGCGAATTCACCATGAAGTCAAGTATATAGGCCTTCCACTCCTTCATTCAAAAAAATGAACCCAAGACTTCGCCAAGGTAGTGGATAAAGTTCTCCTTCGAATACAAGGGTTGAAGGTGAAGTTATTATCACAAGCGGGTCACGCAACCCTCATTCATTTGGTGGGCTCTTCTATTTTGTGGCCACCGGGGATGTTATTCCTTCTTTTGTGGCTGCCAAAATTGATGGGCTTCTGAAAGATTTTTTGTGGGGAAGTAGTTCAGAGAAAAAGAATCTGCATCTCACATCTTAGAGCTCTTTATGTAAGCCTAAACTCTTGGGGGGGGGGGGGGGGGGGGGGCTCAGATTCCGAAGTAATTCAGTGCTAAATAGAGCGTTCCTAGCTAAATGAGCTTGGTTTATAGTGATAGACAAAAGGGGATGTGGAATATGGTTGTGGATGCGAAGTATATTAAGGGTAAGCCTTTTAAGGTGCTGCAGATCAATAAGCATGGTTCCTTGGTGTGGAAGGGCATTTTAAAAACAAGAGATATAATGTCGGAAGGGATATGTAAGAAAATAAGGAATGGGCGCTCAAATTTGATTTGGTTTGATAATTGGGTCCCTATCCCGAGTCCCAAACTTGTTCTGTTGCGAGATGCATCTCAAGGTGTTAGTTTAGTGGAGAATTTCATTGCGAATTTGCGTTGGATATCCCCAAACTCTGGGACTAGTTTGCGAGGGAGGATGTAAGTCGCATTACTAATCTAGTGTTGCCCCTGTCACCCCGACTTGATTCTTGGATTTGGAACTTTGAAAAATCAGGTTAATTCTTTGTAAAATCTGCTTGTCGTGTAGCTTAGGGGATTCAAGACTCAGTCCATCTTACCGATACCGGTTGAAACTAATTTAGGGTTCCAAAATCCACAATAGATTCAAATATTTCTGGTGGAATATCCTGTCCAATAATTTAAAAACGAAAACTAGGCTCCCTTTTCTTCAATTGGAGGAAAGCCAGTTGTGCACCTTCTGTGGGGAGGCACTGGAAAATTCTATGCACCTCTTCTGGGATTTTTCTTGGGCATCTTCCTTTTGGTTCTCCTCTTTCTAGGGTATTTGAACCCAATGCCTGAAACACTTGGCTTTCTTTTTTCAAGGAAGATCTCATCATACTAGGTAATCTCCCTTTCCAAGATTTCATGATTGGAGCTTCTGTAATCCTTGATACTATCTGGTAAAAGAAAATTGAGTAAGACATTTTTAATTTTATATTATTACAATTAATTAATTTAATATTATTTTAGTTTTAGTTTCAAAATAAAAATATAATAAATTAATTTAGATTATATTAAATATAATAAAATAATTTGCATATGGACAATTTTGAAATATTTTGTAAATTTTGAAAGACTTTAAATAACTTTTTAAATATGATATTTAACATAAATGATTTATTTATTTATTTTTAAGAACATTTCATTGAAAATAAATATACCGTAATGCATCTAATAAAAATGATGAAAAATCTTCCATCCACTCAAGTTTATCATTCACCCAGAGTGCACACACAACCAATTCATGATCGGTCTTATTGGTTGAATGACATGCATGAATTAGGAAAGTCTTAGGAAAACTAGATGATAAACTTGCTATATCCTCTCATAAAAATCCCAACTCATTACAATACAAAGATCAATTTGTGCCTAGATTAGGGGCGGGGGGGGGGGGGGGGTGCAGGAGGGAAATAATTGAATTATTATGTGAGTTATATTATAATATGACTATGTTTGCATGTTTAGGTGTATTAAGCATGCATGTAGGCCTGTTCTTAACAGAAGGGCATTTTTCGTAATTTTAGCCCGTAGAATGCATGTTTGTATATATGTGTGCATATTGATTGAAACCACATTATTATGTGGATATATTTATGTTGTTCGACACGAGGAAATCCTAGCGAACAAAGTAGAGGTTTAGTCACAACGGGGTCAAATACCTAGCTCGGGGTGAGCCCAGGGGTATTTTGGTAATTTAGTACAATACCGGGTATTTTTGGGTAATGGGAATTTATTTGGTGATTATTTTGGGATATTAGAATTAATTGGGAAATTATGAGGTAATTAAAAGATGTTGACGCGGTTCTTCGGCAACAGATAATTAAGAGAAGAAGAGAAAGAGATTAGTACTTAAAAGTAGAACCGTCACAGATATGAAATCTTTGTGGAAAGAACTAGGTGACTCCCGACACGTTTTTAAGTGGTTCGAAGGTTAAAATCCTTCTACTCCACTAGTCAATATTATTGATATTCTCTGGGTAATTGGTTTACAAAGTATATAGTTCTTAAAAGACTATTTTTCCAACCCCTATCAACTCCCAGGGTCTCCATATTTATAGGAGAAGGCACCTGGAAGTTGGTAGGGAGGTCATCCCGTGACCTTACCATTTGTCATATCAAATCTGTGATATTCATGATTAATTCCTAAACCTGACACACAAGTGTGGTCTAATCAGTATGGAAGGAGATAATGGGCCGCACGGCCCAACTCGTCCGTGGGTGTCTGAATACGCACGTTCCTGCTGCGTGTCCGAGAAGTCAGGGGGATATCAGACACGTGATGGCAGGATTATGCACGTTTATCTTGTGTGTTGACTTCCCATAGGGTCAGAGCTTCCTGAGAAGCTCGTTACTAGAGCAATTCATAACCCGAGCTCATCCGTCCGTGGTCGCCGGATGTTATTCCCAGCTCCTGGTGCAACAAGTGCGAGCTGGAAACAGGACCCCCTCGAGCTAAACAGGGCCCGTCCTGGAAATAGAGCCTCTGGCCTGTGGGAGCCTCGGACTAAATCATGTTTAGTCCGAGGCTCGTCCTGCTAAACAGCCCGTGGGAAAACCAGGGCGTACATCTGCCCCCCAAGCTCCTGCTCGTGGTTCATGACGTCAGATATGGGAGACCACAGTAGGGGCTTTTAGACTTCTCCCACAACCCTTCGCATTCCATGCTTTTCGCAGGCGTCTGATACGTGGAACGCCGTGGGTGGCGACGGTACACTCTACGAGAACTGCATTAAATGGCCTAGCCTACTGTCCAGCCGTCGTTTCACATTTCGAGTGGAGGGTCTCCCAAGGGCCTTTTACACGTGATCCTTCCCGTGTATAAAAAGGGGTGGTCATCCCACGCACGGGCCACCTTACCATTCAAAACCTCTCAAATTTCCTTCTTTTCTCTGACCTTCCGAAGAACAAAACCCTCATTTCCATTGCTCTCATCTTCTTCGTTCACGAAGCTTAAGCGTACGAGTTCCTTCAAAACTTTGGAGACCACTGTGCCAACGAACCTCCTACCAGCGCAGCAACCTCGCTCACCATCTAACCATATACTGTAAGTCTTCTGTCCCTGTTTATTTTTGAGAGCATGCCACTGTAGCTTAGGTAAAATTTTTTACTGTAGCCACATGCAGAGGTTTTCTGGGTCGCACGGATATGGAGGGTGACAGCCCTTCTTAGATTAGGGCACACTTGCCATGGGACATCGTCTTAGAATATGGGTTCCATGGTTCTTTCTTAGGAAAAATTTCTGGGTAGGATCCTTAGGAATTTTGGGTGCAAAAACCGGGTAGCTTAGGGAATACGCCTTAAAAGCGGTTTTGCCACGCCTTGCCTGTTGAAACTTTCCTCCCAAGGCAATTTTTTACTCTGAGTCCTCTGACACACGAATTCCGAGTAATCTGGGATCTGTTGAGGGCATAGGCGCGTGTTCCTTGGAACGCGTGGCACCACTCTCCACGGGCTGGGCTTACCCCAGCTCGTGTACTTAATACTTGCTTCACTCTCCTGCTTGGGTCGCCTTTTCTAAAGTGTTTTCTTTTGTTCGATAGGCGACCAGATGGCTCCAAAGAGAAATCTGCCACAGTAGAATGTGGGAAGTTCGTCCTCCCAGCAGGATAAAGGAAAGGCGGTGGTGGCCAGCTCGCCAATTCCTCACTTTGGGCCGGCGGTGGAGAAGCAAGCCGAGGTGGCCCCTGACGCGTTTTTCGAGGCGGAGAGAATCGTCTCGAAGATAACCAGCCAGGCAAAGATCACCAAAATCTTCCTCAACCACAACATTCCTCTGGGGATGACCTCCGTGATCACCCGACCTGCTGCGGATGGGGAGCGGAGCTGCACGCCGCTCGACGAGTCGTTCGCGGCCTGAAGCGGTGAACACTTCAAGGCAGGGGCCTTCCTCCCCCTGGATCAGTATTTTGCTGATTTTCTGAACTATGTGGGGTTGGCCCCATTTCAGCTCCCCCCCAACTCATACCGTCTGCTGGCGGGATTGAGGTATTTGTTCCAAAAGCATGAGTGGGAGGTCCCCACTCCTGCTGATATTCTATATTTCTTTTGCCTCAAAGCCAGCCCGGACCAGCGGGGGCGAGGCGACGGGTTCTATTACTTAACCCGCTTCCCTAACACAGCAGCAATGATCGAGCTGCCGAGCCATCCAAACGACTTCAAAGACCAGTTTTTTATGTCAACTGGGTTCCGAAACTGCGATCATCACTATTTCAACCGTCCTCGTAAGTGATCATTGATTTAGCTCGCCTTTTAACGGTTATCTTATTTTAGCTCGTCCCTTATTCCACTTCTGATTTCAACCAACCTTGCAGCCATCTACGCGAGGAACGAAAAGTCTGTGACCCTCGGGGGTCAATACGATACACTGGCGAACTTGCCCCCCAGTGAGAAAGACTACCGCGCGCTCGTAACGGACGAGACGATGGTATTCTGCAAGCTGATTTTCCCAAATCAGACTTTGAATTTGAAAAGGCCCCGGGGGCCTCCCCCAGCCTGCGACAACAGACCGATCGTCGCGGAGGAGGTCGCAGACGACGAAGGCGAGGAAGAAGGTGAGGAAGTTCCTCTGGTGAGGAACAGGAAGAGGACCTTGGAGGTCGCCCAGGGGATGAGCGAGGAGAGGGCCCAATCCGGAGCAGCCGCGGGTCCTTCCGGTCAAGGTAACTCCTACTTATTTAAGAACGTAGATAGGGCCACTGCAGACCCCCGGCTGGTTAGGTTCAACCCTAGGCAGCTCGTCCATCGTCACTCAAGGAATCCGGACCTGGACACACTCTTGCTCCATTGCGTTGACCAGCTCGTGCTGGACAACCAAGAGAGTCGGCCTAAGGGTACCGTAGTAGTAGATAATACCCTAGCCTTTAGGTCGGTCATTTTTGAGGAGTACGGGACCAACTTACGCACGTGGCCTGCGCTCCAGAGGGGCATCTATGCTCCGGGGATTAGGCAGTACGTAGAAGAGTCCAGCCCCGAGTCAGAACCGGACCTAGAACCTTCGCCAGTTCGCGAGATAATCGTCCTAGGCTCTTCCAGCTCGGGGGGTAGGGCTCCCTTAGTATTTTCTTTCTTATTGCCTTCGGACCTTTTGTCTTTATTTCTGCATGATTGCTACCTTGTAATAACCATGTTTTTTGTTCTTGGCAGAAGAAATGTCTCAGCCCGGGAATAGTCTGCGGGGCGTTGTGTTCGGTGGGAATCACCCAGCAGGGCCGAGGTTAAAGAGGCTTCGCGAGTCCAAGAGCTCGGCTGGGGCCTCCACCAAATCCCCGGCTAAAGAGAAGGAGAAAGCCCCGCCATCCCAGGTCGCGGGGGCGAACCTCCCTGTCGCCAGGACAGGGCTCATGCACCCGCCACCCCAACGATCTCCACTAGCCGCCTAGGACGGGGTAATAGAGGTCGGGAATCTGGCCGCGGCAGCCCCGGACGTGCGTATCCCGGTCGACCCCCGGGCTCTGGAGAAGATGCCCGAAGCATTCCGGGGTACGGTGTATGAGTCGGCTAGCTACGCCGTCAGCCATTTCTACAATATCAGGGAGAAGGAGCTCCGGGCCATCGAAACAACGAGCCCGGTCCGAGTTATAGAGTCTGCGATGGACATGACCTTAACGGTAAAGTGCCCCCTTCTTTTAAGGCTTTAACACTCACACGCCGCCTTTTTCCTTCCAGTTTGTTAATTTATCATTCTTTTCTTGCAGGGCATTGTTGCCGCCTACAGAGGCATTGTTAGGACCAAGGCCCAGCTCGAGGGTTTGGAAGCTGATCGCCAGACCGCCCTCCAGGAGTCTCAGGAGGCGAGAGACGCTCTGGCGGCCTCTAAAGCCGAGCTAGAGAAGATCCGCTCCGAGAACCAAGAGCTTAAAAACTCCCTAGCCGCATCCGAGCTAGAGAAGATCCGCTCCGAGAACCAAGAGCTTAAAAACTCCCTGGCCGCCTCGCGGACAGATCTTGAGGCGGCGAAGGCCGAAGCCCAGGCCTCCCAGGCCGCCCTGAAAGACGAGCGAGTCGTATCGGAGCAGTCCTTACAAGACCTGTTCTATCACTGCTGGTCCCACAATCCGGACGCGGACTTTTCTTTCATGCCGCCGGACCTCTGGGCATTCTTGTTGCCGCAGCTTCAAGCCCGCCTGAATAAGGAGGTTCTTCCATCGGAGACTGGAGAGGCCTCTGCCGCGACGGAGCAGGATGAGACCGCGACCTCCAAAGGGCCAACTGATGGGGCTTAGGACACTTCTCGTTTAAGTACTTTGAACTCTTTCTATTGTAATTCTCTTTTTTATGTGAGGCGTTTCCGCCTCGAGACAATTTGCTCAGCCAGTTTTACATATATATTTTTATGCATTTGGTCACAATTCATCTCTTTATTTTTATGAACTTAGTTCGAGTTAACTTTATCCGTATACCGGGCTCTTTAAAGAAGATCCGCGTTCAACAAATTTTAGTTCACTTCTAAGTTTTCTGACTTGGTTAAGACCAGGAACTTATTTTGAGAAAAAAAAAAAATTAGTTCGCGTCAACTTTTACCCGTATCCCGGGCTCTTTAAAGAAGAACCACGGTCAACAAATTTTAGTTAACTTCTAAGTTTTGTGACCTGGTTAAGACCAGGAACTTATTTTGAAAAAACTTAGTTCGCGTCAACTTTTATCCGTATCCCGGGCTCTTTAAAGAAGAACCACAGTCAACAAATTTTAGTTAACTTCTAAGTTTTATGACCTGGTTAAGACCAGGAACTTATTTTGAAAAAACTTAGTTCGCGTCAACTTTTATCTGTATCCCGGGCTCTTTAAAGAAGAACCACGGTCAACAAATTTTAGTTAACTTCTAAGTTTTATGACCTGGTTAAGACCAGGAACTTATTTTGAAAAAACTTAGTTCGCGTCAACTTTTATCCGTATCCCGGGCTCTTTAAAGAAGAACCACGGTCAACAAATTTTAGTTAACTTCTAAGTTTTATGACCTGGTTAAGACCAGGAACTTATTTTGAAAAAACTTAGTTCGCGTCAACTTTTATTCGTATCCCGGGCTCTTTAAAGAAGAACCACGGTCAACAAATTTTAGTTAACTTCTAAGTTTTATGACCTGGTTAAGACCAGGATAGGACTTAGTTTGTGATAACTCTTATCCGTAGATAAAAATTAACACCTAAGTCGTTAAGGAGACCTGGATATATCCAGGTACCATATGCCCCCCAAGTAACTGGGAAAGGGTCTTTCGTTGTTACTTTAAAATTACACTTGCAAATAACGAGAAACATTTGATTTTTATTTATACATGGAAGGTGACCTTCTAGGCCTTACAAATGGCTCATTGATAATATTTCTTTAGGTGGATAGCATTCCAAGTCCGCGGGACCGCCCCTCCACCAAGTCGAGCTAACTTATAAGTTCCCTCTTTGATGACTTCGATGACCTGGTATGGTCCTTCCCAGCTTGGTCCCAAAACCCCATCTTTGGGATCTTTCCCGGCCAGGAAAACTCTCCTCAAGACCAAATCACCGACGCTAAAGGCACGTCTTTTGACCTTAGTGTTGAAGTAGCGAGTGATTTTCTGTTGATAACAGGCGAGCTGGAGTTGTGAATCCTCTCGCCTTTCATCCACTAAGTCTAAGGAGTGGCATAGGAGCTCGTGGTTCCCGTCTTGGTCGTAGGACCGGACCCTGTGCGACAGGACCTTCACCTCCACGGGGAGGACTGCTTCACTTCCAAAGGTTAGGGAGAAATGAGTGTGACCCGTGGGAGTCCGATGTGAGGTCCTATAGGCCCACAGAACTTGGGGGAGCTGTTCTGGCCAGATCCCCTTTGCCTCATCTAACCTCTTCTTGAGGCTTGCCTTCAGAGTTTTATTGACAGCCTCGACCTGGCCGTTCGCCTGGGGATAGGCCACGGACGAGAAGCTTTTCACAATTCCGTGCCTTTCGCAAAATTCGGTGAACAGGTCGCTGTCAAATTGAGTGCCATTGTCGAAGACGATCTTTTTGGGTAGGCCAAATCGACATATGATGCTTTTAACCACGAAGTCTAGCACCTTTTTCGATGTTATTGTCGCCAACGGCTCTGCTTCGGCCCACTTGGTGAAGTAGTCAATGCCTACCACGGCGTAACGGACCTCGCCTTTTCCGGTGGGCAGGGCGCCTATTAGATCTATCCCCCAGATGGCGAAGGGCCAGGGAGAGGAAATCATTTTTAGCTCGGTCGGAGGAGCTCGTGCAACCGCGGCGAACCGCTGACACTTGTCGCACTTTTTTACATATGAGATCGAGTCTTTGGACAGAGTCAGCCAGTAATAACCCTGTCGAAGGATCTTCAAGGCCAGGCTTTGCCCCCCAGTGTGATCTCCGCAGAATCCGTCATGAACTTCTTGCAGGATGGCCTTCGCTTCACTTGGAAGAACGCACCGGAGGAGAGGTAGGGAATGCCCACGTCGGTACAACACCCCCTCGACTAGCGTATACCTCGGAGCTTGATAAAGGACTCGTCGTGCGTCGTTGCGCCCTTCGGGTAACTTTCCCTCGACGAGGTACTCAACAATGGGAGTCATCCAGGTCGGCCTGATGTCAATCATTTCAATATCTGCTCGATCTCCGTCTATGCTGGGTTTCTCCAAGAACTCAACTGGCACCAACCCCAGGGTTTCTGTCTCTCCCGAGGTGGCGAGCTTGGCGAGAGCATCTGCGTGGGCGTTCTGCTCCCGAGGTATCTGTTCGATCGACCCTTGCCCAAACGTAGACAGTTCGGATTTTACCTTAGCCAAATAGGAGGCCATCTTGGGACCCCGCGCCTGATACTCGCCTAGAACCTGATTCACCACGAGCTGGGAGTCGCTGAAGCATTGGACAGAGCTTGCCTTTAGCTCGCTAGCTATCCTAAGTCCAGCTAACAAGGCCTCGTACTCTGCCTCGTTGTTAGACGCCTTGAACCCGAACCTCAGCGCCGAGTGGAATCTATGCCCCTCTGGGGATATCAGAATGATTCCGGCCCTAGAGCCGTTCTCGTTAGATGAGCCATCAACGAAGATCTTCCACGATGAACTTGAGGAGGCGACCTGAGGTGAGTCTTCTGATGGGATCTCATGGAATCCCGCGCATTCTGCCACGAAGTCGGCCAAGGCTTGACTATTTAGCAAGCGTCCCGAGGCTTCAGGCTTTTGCAAAACCTGCCTTAGAGGCTGATCGGTCATGACGTGTACAGAGTGGGACTGGAAGTATGGCCTGAGTTTTCGCGAGGCCGTGATTAGGCAGAACGCCAGTTTTTCCATCAATGGGTACCTTGACTCAGCTCCGAGGAGTCTCTTGCTGATGTAATAAACCGGTTTCTGAGCCTGGTCCTCTTCTCGCACCAGAACAGCACTAGCTGCGTCCTCAGTGACGACCATGTAGAGGAAAAGAGGTTCTCCTACCTTGGGCTTTGACAGCAGAGGTGGCTCAGCCAGGTGCGTTTTTAGGTCGAGGAATGCGCTTTCACACTCTACTGTCCATTCGAACTTCTTGTTTCCCCGGAGCAGGTTGTAGAAGGGTAAACACTTGTCGGTCGATTTGGAAATGAACCGGTTCAGTGCTGCCACTCTTCCTGTGAGGCCTTGGACATCTTTCCGCGACCTGGGGGAAGGAAGCTCGAGCAGTGACCTGATCTTGTCGGGGTTTGCCTCGATTCCTCGGGTATTGACTATGAAACCCAAGAATTTCCCCGATGCGACACCGAAAGTGCACTTCTGAGGATTGAGCCTCATGCCATATTCTCGCAGTATGTTAAAGCATTCTTCCAGATCGGTGACGTGGTTGCTGGCAATCTTTGACTTGACAAGCATATCATCGACGTACACTTCCATGTTTTTCCCGATCTGATCCGCGAACATTCTATTTACCAGCCTTTGGTAGGTAGCCCCGACATTCTTAAGACCGAATGGCATGACCTTATAGCAATAGACATTAGTTGGGGTCATGAAGCTGGTATGATCCTGGTCTGCTGGATTCATCGCGATCTGATTGTAGCCCGAGTACGCGTCCATGAAGGACATGAGCTCGTGCCCCGCCGTGGTATCCACCAGTTGATCGATCCTCGGCAATGGAAAGCAATCCTTGGGGCAGGCTTTATTCAGGTCGGAAAAGTCGATACAGGTCCGCCACTTCCCATTGGGCTTTGGAACTAACACGGGATTGGCAACCCAAATGGGAAATCTGGCTTCGCGGATAAAGCCACATTTTTTGAGCCGGGCCACTTCTTCTTCAAGGGCTTCGGCTCGGGTTGTCCCTAAACGCCTCTGCTTTTGAGACTTGGCAGGGACGCTTTTGTCTAGGTGGAGCGTGTGCATGATTACGCTCGGACTGATCCCTATCATGTCCTCGTGCGACCATGCGAATACGTCCAGGTTCTTTTTCAGAAACGCAGTCAGTTCCGCCTTTCTTCTATCGCAGAGGTTCTTTTCGAGCTTAACCGTCCGTGACGGGTTTTGTTCATCGATGCCTACCTCCTCGAGATCTTCAATAGCTTGGAGCTCGGACCTGTCCTCGCCTACTCGGGGGTCAATGTCCTCGCTTAGGGCGAGCTTTTCGTCTTCGGAAACCCGAGGTTTTTCAATCTCAGGAGCCGCCTTGGGTCCCTGTGGTTCCTCTTCATCCTGAATGGCCATCGTCACCTGCCCGGGTTTAGATTTTCCCTTCATGGAAATGCTGTAGCATTCCCTGGAAGCGAGCTGATCGCCCTTGATTGTGCAGACCCCTGTTGAAGTAGGGAACTTCATGGCGAGGTGCCGGACGGACGTGATAGCTTCGAAAGCAACGAGCGTAGGTCGGCCCAAAATTGCATTGTAGGCAACGGAGCAGTCAATGACTACGAATTCGAGTAGTTTGGACACTGTTCGGGACTCGTCTCCTAGGGTGATCACCAGCTCAATCGTTCCTATCGCTGCTGACCCTTCTCCTGAAAAACCATATAGCATCATCGAGGTTGCCTTCAGCTCGAAGACGGTCAGACCCATTTTTTCTAAGGTGGAACGGAATGGGAGGTTCACCGAGCTCCCATTGTCCACTAACACTCTCCTTACTCTCCGGTTGGCGATCTGGACTGCTACGACCAAGGGATCGTTATGAGGGAATTGGACATGGCTCGCGTCTTCCTTCGTGAAAGTGATCGGTTGTTTCTCTAATCTTTGTTGTTTTGATTGACGCGGTTCCGGGACGAACTCCACTCCATTGTGGGCCTTCAACTCATTCACATACCTCTTCTGGGCGCCTTTGCTCGTGCCAGCCATGTGTGGTCCTCCAGAGATGGTGGAAATCTCTCCCTCGACCACGGGGGGAAGGACGTCCTGATCTACCCGAGGTCCAGGTTGACTGGCTGGGATCTCAGGAGCGGGTCGACTTGTCGAGACCCTGTTCCGCGAGTATTGCGCCAACGGACCTGCTCGGATGAGAGTCTCGATTTCATCTTTGAGGTGCCTGCAGTCGTCGGTATTGTGCCCGACGTCGTTATGAAAACGGCAGAATTTGGAAGCGTCTCTCTTTCCCTTAGGGTGCTTTATTGGCTCCGGTCTTTTCCAGGGGACTCGCGTAGCGTTGGCCAGGAAAATATTCTCTCTGGTTTGGGTGAGCTCGGTATACGTTGTGAACACGGGCTTGAATTTATCCACGGACTTATTCTTCTTTTGACCGTGCTGGCTGTTTTCACCATTCCCTTTTCTTTTGCCGCCACCGGGCTGGTTACTCTGCGTGACGTCGGGAGTCATTACTACGATCTCTGTTCCCGTCCCAGCGGGCTTCTCGAGGACCTGGCTGGTCCCCGCGGCTGAAGCTTCAGCTTCTTCCAAGTTTATCCACTCTTGGGCTCTGTTAAGGAATTCACTAACTGAGCTGACCCCCCTCCTTTGAATATCCTTCCACAGATCTCCGCCTACTAGGATCCCGGTCCTCATAGCCATGAGTTTGGAGCTGTCGTCGGCGTCTCTGGCTCGAGCAGCGACATTTGCAAATCTGCTCAAGTAGGCTTTTAGCGTCTCTCCAGGTTGTTGTCTCACGTTAGCTAGGGAGTCGGCCTGGACCCTGGCGGCCTGAGAGGCGCGGAATGCCCTCTTGAAGTCAGCCGAAAAGGTCTTCCAGGAGCTGATTGACTGCCTTTTACTTTGTTTGAACCACTGCCTGACAGGTCCAGTTAGGGTGGAAGGAAAGATCAAGCAACGAAGCTCTGGCCCGATGTTATGAGCCATCATTAGGGTCTTGAACATCCCTAAGTGGTCAGATGGGTCTCCATCCCCGTTGAACTTTGAGAAGTGAGGCATACGAAAGCCAGAAGGGTATGTCGTTGCTGCTATGTTGGGGGCGAAGAGTTCCATCTCATCCCCTGAATCATATTCGTCTTTTTCTTTCTCCGACATGAGCTTCTTCATCAGCTCCTCCATTTGAGTTAAGCGCTCTAGGGTTTTGTCCTGAGATCCTGGGTTATTCTGGGGCTGTTCAACAGCTCCGGACCCGTTGTACATATTAGGCGGGTTGTTGCCCCTCCTATCTTGAGATAGGTCATTTGGGGCATTCCCGCCATTACGTACTTCGGATCGGACCCCAACTGAGCGGGCCTGGCTACCATCCCTAACTCGATCCTCTCTGTGAGAGTTGAGGCGATCTCGAAGGTCGCCTCCCTGGGTAGTATGGTGACTTTGTGCTGAACTTAGTCGCTGTCGCAGGTCTCCTCCCGAAAGATCACTCCGTGCACTACCGGTCCAGTGACTCCTGCTGGACAGGCTCGAGGTGCGTCTTTGGCGGCTCCGACCTGATCCTTCCCCCGGCACCCTACTGCGCCGGGAAGGCCCGGCCGATGGCGGGTCTCTCCTACTATTTCCGTAGGTCGGGATGTCTCGGACGGGCTGAGGAGACGGGTATCTGATGGGAGAAGGAGGATGCTTGACCGGAGAGGCGATCCTAGTGCCGTCCGGACGGACTAAATTTGGTGAGGGCCTCTCGGCCCTGCCAGCTTGCTGGTTTCGCGCTGGACGAGGAACTGGACGTTCTTCGGGGAGGGGCTGACGTCTTCGGATCCCCTCGGCCCTCCTTTGAGAACTTCCTCGATCTCTTCTGGGCGTCCTCGAGGAAGGCTGAGAGCTAGGGATTGATGTCCTAACCGAACGGCTGTACTGCTGCTGTTCGGTCTGAGGCATTTCCCTGAAGTTCGCCTCTTGATGGTGCGGTGAAGGGGTGGAGTTGGCTGCAGGGAGTCTACCCGAACGGCTATGCCTGGATCGATTACTCCGGCGAGACTTAGGAGCCTCGCCTTGCCTCTCTCCAACGTTACCGTTGGTTGTGAGAGGGGGTAGTCGACTCAGAATATCCTGGATTTGCTGACCAGCTGCTGCTAGCTGGCTCCTCAGCTGAGCATTCTCCATCTCCACCGCAGTGTAATAACATGGATTCAGATTAGGCGGTCGGGGCGCCGAACTACCAGTGTCGTCTTGGCCGGCCGGCTACTTTCCTGGCCTCTGCTGGACTTCAGGAACTTGCTCATCAGGGAGGGCAACATGGCGGTCCTCCTGCCCATCATGCTGTTCTGTCTCGTTGCCATGTTTGGATCGAGTGGTCACCATAGTTGTATGTTTATGGTAGTACTAATCGGACTTGCTCTCAATGAAAGCACCAAACTGTTGACGCGGTTCTTCGGCAACAGATAATTAAGAGAAGAAGAGAAAGAGATTAGTACTTGAAAGTAGAACCGTCACAGATATGAAATCTTTGTGGAAAGAACTAGGTGACTCCCGACACGTTTTTAAGTGGTTCGAAGGTTAAAATCCTTCTACTCCACTAGTCAATATTATTGATATTCTCTGGGTAATTGGTTTACAAAGTATATAGTTCTTAAAAGACTATTTTTCCAACCCCTATCAACTCCCAGGGTCTCCATATTTATAGGAGAAGGCACCTGGAAGTTGGTAGGGAGGTCATCCCGTGACCTTACCATTTGTCATATCAAATTTGTGATATTCATGATTAATTCCTAAACCTGACACACAAGTGTGGTCTAATCAGTATGGAAGGAGATAATGGGCCGCACGGCCCAACTCGTCCGTGGGTGTCTGAATACGCACGTTCCTGCTGCGTGTCCGAGAAGTCAGGGGGATATCGGACACGTGATGGCAGGATTATGCACGTTTATCTTGCGTGTTGACTTCCCATAGGGTCAGAGCTTCCTGAGAAGCTCGTTACTGGAGCAATTCATAACCCGAGCTCATCCGTCCGTGGTCGCCGGATGTTATTCCCAGCTCCTGGTGCAACAAGTGCGAGCTGGAAACAGGACCCCCTCGAGCTAGATAGGGCCCGTCCTGGAAATAGAGCCTCTGGCCTGTGGGAGCCTCGGACTAAATCATGTTTAGTCCGAGGCTCGTCCTACTAAACAGCCCGTGGGAAAACCAGGGCGTACAAAAGACTAGTGAGAAATGGTGGCAAAAGACCATTTTGCCCTTGAGGGCATTTAAGGACTTAAGTTTGACCAAAGGGTAGTTTGGTCTTTTATGAGTTTTGGGATGACTTAACTGAGTGGGAACTCTTAGAAATTGGTAGAAAACACCAAATAACACCTATCTTTATGTCGTTTCTCTCCCCCTCTCTTGATCACTTTGGGGAGTCTTTGATTTTTAGAGGAGACTTGCTTGGGAATTTGAAACTTGAATTGAGGATATTGTTGGGAGAAGCTTAGAGGTTGAATTACACAACTAAGGTAAGGAATTCTTCTATGATTTTCTGAAGTTTTTCTTGAGTTCTTCTTAATGTTATAGTGTTTTTGAGGAAGATTGAAGTGTAATATGATGGTTGGAGTTCTTGAGTCTAGGAAGTTTAATTTGATGTTTTGAGGTTGTTAGCTTGTTTGAACTGGTTTGGGGGGTCTGGTTGTAGCTGGAAATTTGTGCTCTATGGTTTAAATTTCAGATTTTGAAGAAGGGTTGAGTTCTTGGAACTCAAAGTGGGAGTTTGATGTTGCTTGGGGTTTATTATTGTGATTATGGGACTCATTTTTGGCTGGGGTTGGCCCTTGGGACAAGTTTTGATGAGTGGTGCTCGAACAAAACGCACGTGGAAACCCAGAAGGTCAGGGTTTGCGAGGTGGTGCCCTTGCCCTGGGTTTGGGCTCCATTGCACTATGAAAATGAGGGCTTTTGGGGCTCTTTGACTTGGTTGGGTGCCCCTGCCCTATGTCAGTTTCAGCAATACCCATTTTTAAAGCTTGGGAAGGTTTTCGGGGCTCGGGGGATGGTTCCACCACCCCGTTGGGTGGGATTGGAAGTCCCGAGAGCGCGGGATTGGTGTTGGAGTTTGATTTTGGGATTGAATCTTAATGAGGACATTATTTATGGTTGTAACTAGGGCTCGGGGAAGGATCATGCTTGAGGGTCATTTTATCTATCAAGTGCTTGGATCGGATGTAAGAAAAATGCAACCAATACGTGATATATGTGATTAGGGCTTGACACGATTGTTAAATATAGATCTGATTAGGGCTCGGGCCCCTGTGAAAAAGCACGATTATGATTATGATTATGACTTTGATTAATTGATTAAGCATGCTTGAATGCTCTATATTGGGATCTGTTAAATTATGTATAGTTGTTAATTAATGTATGCTTGTTGCATTATCTGATTGAAAAGCATTGACTTATAAGTCAGGGGCGACAGTAGTGTGCTGGGTGCTGGTCGAAAGCATTGAATTATAAGTCAAGGGTGACAATAGCGCGTTGAGTGTTGATTGATATGGTTAGGCCTAATCAGGAGCATGACATACGCTTTTCTGACCCAATGGTCGTTGGAAAACTAAAGTGCCAGGTACGCTGGACCAACTCCAAGGCTGGTTATACAGAGGATAGGGCAATGGGCCCCGTGGTGACTTATTAGTCCCATATCCTACGGCACTAGGCCTCAGTATGAATTATTTATCATTTATTTAGGGCAACGGACCCCGATATGACGCTGTAGTCATTTATCTTAATAGAATGCATGCATGAGTAGGGTTATTACTGCTAGACATACTTATTATGATTCTATAAAATGTTATTAACTGCTTATGAGCATGTTTACGTTTTCTTGCTGAATTTTGGCTCATGGGTGCTACGTGGTGCAGATAAGAGGAAAGAGAAGTTGGACCAACCATGAGTTGGAGAGCTTCGGTGGCGACGTGTACATATGCGGCTGCTCAACCACCACAACCGGGGTTTCTCAAAGGAACTAGGGTCCAACCCTATTTTGCCGCTTAGGTCGACTGTTGTAACTTTTGAGTTGTAATTACCCTTTCTGAAGTGTAAACGACTTTGTAAATGTTTATTTTGGGATCCCATGTACGAACTTAACGTTTTAATGCAATGACTATCCCTTTCGTCCAATTTTTTTAACCCTAAGTCATTAATCACTTTTAGTTACACGCTTATTGTAACACCCTAAGTTGCTAATAAGGTTTAGGACCATGATTAGCGTGCCTGGAGGGCAATAAGCGAATGAATATGATAATATATGAATTTAAATGAATATGTGATTAGAATGCATGTTTAGGTGGTATAAATATGCATGTGGGCCCCGTTTGCATGATAGAGGTAAATTGGTAATTTTAGCCTGTTGAGGGCATAAATGCGATAATTGTATTGTGTGATTTGTACCACGTGAGTGTGGTGATATCAGTGTGATGCACGTACCGAGACGGTCCTAAGGAGCTAGTTAGTTTAAAAGTCACAACAGGATTTTATACCCGGCTCGGGAGGAGCCTAGGGGTACTTTGGGGAAATTTTGTGAGTTGAGTTGGGAATTTGTGGTTAATGGTTATTGGTGATTGAGTAACCTGGGTAACCATTAGTAACCGTTGTGAGTAACAAGTTTGGATGAAAGAAATGGTAGAATTGTGATATAGGTGAAAGGACAAGAGTGCCCTTGAGGTTTAGTTAGGAGAGGATAACTATGGGAGGATATGATGGTAATTTGGCAAGATAAAGAACCTTTAGCTGAGGAAAAGATCATTTACGTTATTTTCACTTGGGCAATTGGGTTTATGCTGAAACTTGAGGAAAATCCAGAAGAAAAGAGAAGAAGAGGAAGGCTGAAGTTGGGAGACCTAGGAGGAGAGTTTTTGGTGGTTCAAGGCAACTAAGTTGAGCATAAGCCAAGATTATTCAGAGGTAAGGATTTGTCTCTGTTTTGTTTAAGTTTCAAGTTTGGTTTTTAGAGAATAAGCATGAAATTGAAAGAGGATGGTGGCTGGTTTTGTATGGAATTCAGAGTTGGGATAATCAAAAGGAAGGTGACTTGAAGCTAGAGTTGAGGAGAAATCAAGCTGGGTTCTTGACTGAGGTAAGAGTTTATCATGTTTGAGTTTCATATCTGGTTTGGTTTGAGATGTTAGAGGCATGGTTTATACTTTTCAAGCTTTGGTTTAGGTCTTAGGAGTTATGGTTTGAATTTCTAAATTCTTTAACTCAAGTGTGGATTTTGAGTGTAAGTGAGTAATTGAGCTTGTTGTTGAGGTTTATAGTTTGTTAAATGGTTTGTTTGGGGTTTAAAACTAATTTTGGGGTTTGGGTATATGTTGGGAGTGTTTTGGCTCGGGGAGAGTGCAGGGGAAAACCCAGATTTCTGGGTTCGCGAAGGAGCGCTGTGACCCTGTTCTTGGGCGCCGCGGCGCGAGGCTGTGTCTGGGCAGAGGAAGCTCTCTGACTTGCTGGGCACCGCGGCCCTCTAGGGAAACGCCGCGACGCTAGGCCATTTTTAGAACATGAGATTTTGTAATTTTGAGCCTTTGCTCCGGGGGTTCGGGGGATGTCTTCGATGTATTGTTTTAGGGATTTGGGGGTTCCGAGAGTGTGGGATTGGCCCCAGAAAGTGGTTTTGGATTGGTTAGAATTAAAGGGTGTTTCATATGTGTTGTGACTAGGTTTTCGGAGAGGCTCGGGATAGAGGATCGTGCTTGTGATCTTGGTGCATCGGAAGGCTCGGGGTACAGGTAAGAAAACTGTAGCACCCGTGTTGCAGGGCTTGGGCCCATTGAATTGTTACAGGGCGTGGCCCTAGATTGTATCATTGTTAGGATATAGCTTAAAATGAATTATTGTCTATTTGGTTGTTATTTAAGAATGCTAAATGTGGTAAAAAGGCAGAATGAACGGCAAAGGGGCCGGGAACGGCAAAGGGCCGAGAACGGCAGTGGGGCCGGAAATACCACTTAGCACATGGAGTGCTCGTGGTTAGGGTGAGACCCCAATGGATACATGGGATATCCTTACGGTGTAGACCGAGATCCCAGGCTTTGGTAACACTTCTAGGACGGCATGGCCGTATATGTGTTAGATTTTATGGACTGTCTGACTAGATATGAGCTATCTGCTGTAGTGACTGTATATTATGCATATGTTATGTATTGTTTGAGTTTTCTTGTTGGGCTTCGGCTCACGGGTGCTCTGTGCTGCAGGTAAAGGCAAAGAGAAAGTCAACCAGCCATGAGTACGGAGAGCGTGGGGGCGGCGCGTACATGTTTGGCCTGCCCAACTGTCTGGTTGGGGGTATTTTGTAGGAAAGGCTGTGTAAACCCTAATTTTGGTAACTAACTACTTGTAAACTCAAGCTGACTGTCTAATTTGTGGAGCTGCTGAAGAGAATCACAACCACCTTTTTTTCTCCTGCTGCTTCAGTAGGAAAATATTGCTTGGAGTTGCTAGCTGGTGTGGTATAATCTATACAGGTACTGACTTGGAAAAGTTGTTGAAGTGGCTGCTGAAAAAAAAAATTTCAAAAGGTAGAAGAGCTATTCTGTTCAGTATAATTTCTGCTACAGTTTACTATGTTTGAGGGGAAGAAATAGAGTTCTTTGGGATCATGAGCTTCCCATGGTTTCAGTTGTAGTCAAGAATATTATTCATGCTGTTTGTAATAGATTACAGATTATAAACATACATAAACTCAATAGTATAGATAGAGATTGGGTGGGAATGCTCATGAGAGCTTGTAATTAATTGTTCTTTGATTCTTGTTAGGTTGTAAAGGTGTTTCTTGAAGTGAATACAAAGATTTCTGATTTACCAAAAAAAAAAAAAACTTGTTTTGGAGTTGTAAATATTTTATAAACTACGTTTTGGGATCCCAGATGTAAGACACTTGAAATTTTCAGTGAATTAAGAGATTTTCAAAGATTACAGCCTTAACTTCAGTTTAAATCACACTTTTGTTCTAAAAACCTCTCTTAGCGAGTTAATCGCACATTTTAAACTCACTTAGTAACGGCTCTAAGGTAGTAGGGCGTTACACTTATGGCCAAATGACTTGATTAGCGAGTCTAGTACTATTTAAAACACACAGTGTAACAGTCTTGGCTATCCAGGACGTTACAAATTGATTGAACTTGAAACAAAGAAATAAAATCTGGGTACTTCCTTACAAGCAACCCAAAGGACAAAGACTCAAAACAAACTTCCTATATACTTAAGGAAGAAAACAAGAGGATTTCAACTGCAGACAGTTAAGAGACCACAAATAGCCACACAAGATACTATGAAAAAACAGAAGAATGAATAAACTATAGAACACAATCCACTTTGCCATAAAGAGGCAGCCAACAATAAACAACAACTAGAAAACACAAGATAAATAACAACAATGAAATGGAAACACCGCCAATCCTGGCAACCTGGAGAAAAAATCGTCCTTATGGTGGATACCATGCCTTGTAGTTATTAAGGATGGACTCACTACACTGATCCACTCCAATCCTACCATCATGCTTGTAGTGCAGAGCATATTTAGCGACATTGTGACCTATCAAATTATGCTCCCTGTTGATCTTTGATATTTCCCAGTGCTCTCTACACTATTACATAGCAACAAAAACTTATTTCTAGTACTCTCCAGGCATATAACATCCCTCAGGCTCCTTTTGGACAGAGCAGTAACAGCAAGATCACAGTCACTTTGGAAAATAACGACCTTATGGGCCTTCAAACGCGCTATTTTTGGTGCTAGAAGAAGCGTAGTGCCTTCAGCGAGAGTCGGGTTTGGAGAGGGACTGTGTAATGCCCCGAATTTCCTAATAAGGGTTAGGACCTTGATTAGGAGGCAGGGAGGGCCATAATTGATTTTTGATGTTATTTAGTGATCATATGCATGTTTATGTGAATTATATTATTATATGGTGATAGATGCATGCATATGAGTGTATTTATAATTATAAGGGAATTTTGGTAATTTGGCCCGTTGAGGGCGTAATTGTGTATTTTCGTGCATGTGGGTGAGTTATGAATGGTACCACATTATAGGTTGATTTGTTCGAGCTTTTCGGCATGAGACGATCATGAAATGCAAGTGTATGGTCTGGTCATAATGGGTTTAAGTTCGGGGCTAGGGGTGAGTCTCGGGGTGATTTTAATGATTAGAGCATTACCGGGAATTAAAGGGTAATGGGATATAATTTATTGCTGTTTGAGAATATCGAGAATAGCGGGAATTGGAGGGTGTTAATTATAATTAACGAAATAGGTGCGAAAGGACGATTTTGCCCTTGGTGGCTATTAAGGATTTAATTTAGAATTGAGGGCATTTAGGTCTTTTCACCCTTAGAGATGTATATCAACCGTTAAGGCTGTAGAAGCTTGCCAAAACAGAGTCTCCTTTCTCCTTCTCTCCCGATGGTTTTTCTCCTTCATTTTCTCTTTGAATTTTCAAGCTATTTTTGAGGAACCAAGCCAAGGAACCAAGCTGGGATAAGCTAGGGTTATGCTCCACCATCGAAGAGGGTGTGTTGCTGAGATTGAGGTGAGTTTTTAGCCATTAGAACTCTTGGTTTTGCTCTGTTTTCTTAGTTAAGTTTCAGCTGGTTTTTGAGTTGGAAAGTTGGGAATTGATTGGAGTTTTGGCTAGGGTTCTTGGGGTTGTGATGCTTGGGACATGTGAGGATGGTTTTTGGGTTCATTTGGCATAAAAAAAATGGGGTTTGGAAGCATTGGAATCAGGTTGGAATTGAAGGAGTCGAAGAAGGAGGTTTCAGGGGAGGTTTAGTCTGGGGGTAGCGCTACACAGGTTTGCTGATGGGCGGTTTGTGGTTCTGAGAAGAGCGATGGGGTGCTAGGAGGGTAGCACTGTAGCGCTACCCTGTTTCTTCAGAACCCCGTTTTGAGTGTTTTTAAGGGTTTTTGGCTCGGGGTTTCAATCCTTAAGGCCCGAGATCGAATCTACTCACTGTGTGGGTACTTTTCGGGGTCCCGAGAGTGGGGTTTAGATCAAGATCCTATCTTTGTTGATTTTCATTAATTGGAGATTGTATTTTGTTATGACTAGGTGACCGCTAAATGATTAAAGGATCGATCGTTCTCAAGGGTCGTTCTTGTTCTAGTTCTCGCTCGAACCGGAGGTAAGAAAACTGCACCCTGTGTATATGTGACATGCATATTTATTCTTGATGCATGTTGAATGTTTAAATGTAATGCACGAGAAACATGTGATTAGGACATGCTATGTATACTGAATATGATATTGTTCAGAGCTTGAGCCTCTGTGTTTATGCGTGATCCTAATTGTACTAGTAATTATTAAGTAAGCATGCTGAATGCCCTGTATTCGGATATTTGACATATGATATATGTTTGGTGGCATTGCTTACTTGTGTCTGGTACCAACTGTTTAGAATCGCCACTGGTCGCGTGTCACCGACTTAAGAGTCAGAAACGACATAAGCGTCCTGAACGCATGGCCGAATGAAGATTAGATCTAATCGATATCAGCATTGAATGACTCATATGAGGTATTAATGCTGGACCGACCCTAAGGTTGATGAAACTTATAAGTGCTTGTTTAGTCTAAGACTAGTTACTCAGAGCCAGGGCCAAAGGCCTAGGTGACAGCTTGTCACATGGCTAGGGAGCAGTACTCCATGGTTATGACTCTATGGTAATGCGGAAGGTTATGTTGGTGACTAGTCATCATGCACCTATCCTATTTAAGCTAGTGAAATGATCACTTATCTACTCGATAGGTTTATGCTGGTGACTATTTCACTAGATACCTATCTTGTTTAAGGTAGTGAAATGATCACTTATCTACTCGATAGGTTTATGCTGGTGACTATTTCACCAGATACCTATCTTGTTTAAGCTAGTGAAATGATCACTTATTTATAAAGGGAATGGAACCCACCTTAGTGACTGTACCACTGTCACTCTTCTATTTTGGGCTAAAAGCCCTGGATGATTATTATGATCATTGGTTGTGTGTTATACTCAACAATACGTGAACTCATTTGCCTTCTTGAATAGGGCTATATCTGCTAGGCGTGTGCCTTATGGTTTGATGACATGTTATTACTGTTCATGAACATATTAAGTTTTCTTGCTGGGCTTCGGCTCACAGGTGCTATGTGGTGCAGGTAGAGGCAAAAGAAAGCTGGACCATCCTTGAGTTGGAGAGCTTAGGTGACGACGTGTACATATGCAGCTTCTCGACCGCCACGACCGAGGGTTGAAAGAGGAACTAGGGTTAAACCCTGTTTTGCCACTTAGATCGGCCTGTTGTAAATATTTTCTTGTAATAGACCTTTAAATTATATTTTTAGGATCTCGATGTATACAGTAAACGTTCTAATAAAACGTTATATCTTAACCAAACTTTTTAATCCCTAAACCGCTAATCATACTTAGTTACACGATTTTGGCCAAATGACTCGATTAGTGAGTTTAGAACTGTTTACAAGGCACACTGTAACGGTCCCTGGAGTTTGGGGCGTTACAGACTGTCTGGACATTTATTGAAACAATGTCACCATTGAAGTTTCTACACACAACTGCAACGAACGAGCTAGCATCTGAGACAACAACGTCTGTAGAGAAACAAACCCATCCTGGAGGGGGTGGTAGCCAACTTGGTATATGCGGTTCTATAGAATCAACTCCATGGCTCCAATCTCCCAGCCTTGAGGCAAACGCATTACACATCACTGTAAAGTTTTTCGGGGTTGCACCATGCATAACCTCATTTATTTCTCTCCATATAATTTGTATGAGTGTAGAGGCTTGAAGAAAAAAAATCATCAAACCCCAACTGGTTAGGTCTGCTGCTTGGGTCTTTGAAATAAGCAAACCAATTCTTCCAGTTTTCGACATTTTTCAATTTTGTTCTCAAACTATTCTGATTCACAAACCACAATTTCGCTAATACTTGACATTTCCAGAATAAGTGAAAAGCTAGGACTTGCCACTAAATAAGCTTAAGCCTTGTATGGATTTTACTCTTCTATATTTAATCAACCAAGTAGGGTCTTTGACTTCTTCCAAAAAAGGCAGGGAAAAGGTAGACCGAATGGAGAATTAACCCGAAGAGTCGGGATGCCACACCAATACACCATGGAGACAAAACCCTAATTAAGTGACTTCACACCAATACACCATGGAGTCATGCCATGATGAGGTGCTTAATGACGCATGCAACATAATATCGACTATATAAGAACTATGTCTCTCTCTCATTCTATCTCTTTCTTTTTCTTTTTTTCATCAAAATATGTTAAAAATATATTATTCTTCTTAAATAACTAATTAAGCATATGTATATCTATAGACAAAATCTTTTTTCACGTTGGAAAAATGTAAACAAATATAACTTGTTGTTCTAGAGAAACTCGACCAAAAAACTTATTTACCAAAACCCAATTTACATATATTTTTCATCACAATTATACTGATTAATTTATTATTATGTATGATAAATAGGAAATTCAACGCAACTAATAAGATTATTTCTTGGCAACATGTAATGATCTTTTACATAAATATTGTAAAACAGTGCAACATCACTATATATTTTAATCATTAACGCCATATATATAAAGTATAAAATAATATGCCCGTGTTGTGTTTACGTGACAATATATATGAAAGTAATGTGTTTTACTTTACCATATCATTGCTATACAACATTATCAAAATAAAATATAAATATTTTACACAAAAATAAAAGAAACTTAAATAATCATTTTCAACAAAGTTAAATAAATTTATTAAAAAAATAAAACATAATTTTTTATTTTTATTTTCCAACACTTTATTTCTATCCAACCAAACAAAATTTATCTCAAAATCTAGAATCTAATAGCATTTCAAGCTAATCAACCTCAATAATGCACGCACCGTTTCAAGTTAATTTATTTTCCTTCATTTTCTCACAAACCAAACAAATTTATTTATGTTTCTTTCACTTTTTTTTCACAAAATATGACTTAAAATCTAAAATCTAAACATATTAAGTAATCCAAAATTTCTTCTTCTTTCACATCATCATCAAAGTACATATACCCAGTATACACAAATCACAACATTGAGATCCAATTACAACCGACCACAAAAAATTGGAGATCTAATTATGATTGGATCAGATCAGATCAGATTTTGAAGATCCAAATTGGATCAAATTAGTTGTTGGATGATATATACAAAAATCCAATAAACTGAACTGATCCAATTGTATATATATATATATATTATGATATATTTATTTGTTTAAGATTATGCTTATAATTTATATGTTGTATGGTGTTCACTACTACAAAAAATGTTTTTTAGGACTCGTAGGGCGCGAGTAGTCTTCTATTTGAGAGCCTTAAAAACTGAGATTTTTTAGGACTCGCGTTGCGAACCCTAAAAGAATATTTTTTGCGAGCCCTGAAAAATTTTATTTTTAATTTTTTTAAAATAATTTATATTTATTTTAAATTAAAAATTTTGATTTAAATGAAACACTTATATACAAATCTGAAAACTTATAGATTAAAATAACAAAGCTTGTACATTCAATGAGATAGTTACAAATCTAAAAACATAATGGAACAAATATAAATAATCAATCTTTTCATATGAATATTATCTAAAATTCCAATTGATCTTCAATGAAACACAACAATAAACAACTATTCTAATTAATTCTAAAGATAAACAACAATTTTATATAATTAACTCTACACGAGTCCGTAAATTTTCTTAGAAAAACGGTTAGACAGTCGCAAATCAAACATCCCCAAATTTTAAAAACCTGCAAACACAACATATTTTGTTTTTGTTGAATGTGAATTTCATATTGTAGTTGCTTTATTGATCTAATATTTAATCAATATTTTAAAATACAAAAAATGTTACTCTCAAAGAGAAAAAACATGAACCTAAAAGCAACAACATTACAAATAATATACCCTAAAAACATACCCAAAATAAAATTCAAATCAATATATATATATATCATTTAGAAATAACATTTAAATATTAATTAAAAATATAAACTAAACTACCGTGGTGGACGGAGGCTGAAGTTGGAAATCAGCACCGAGAACCACCAGTCGTTGTCGACGTCGAGCCCTAGCCAGAAGCCTTGCGCCAATGAGCCCCTGCGTCACCCGAAGCCGTCGGCGAGAAGAACTGAGCGAGCGTCGCCCAAAGCCCGAAGCCGTCGCTCGAAGTCGTCGCGCCTGCGTCGCTCAAAGTTGTCGCCGTCACCGAGAACCACCCAGCCCGAAGCCTTGCACCACCATCGGTTGTCGTCCACAGGCGTTTAAGATGTTGTGTTGATGAAGAACAAAGGGGAGGCGACAGATAGAGTTAATGTGAGTTAGGTTAGGTTTAGGTATTATAATGATGATATAACATTTATAAAATTAAAATGAAATGTTAAAAAAAGCTTTATTTTTACTCTGAGTGTTTTTCTTTGTTTTTTTTACTTTAGTTATCAATAAATCTTTAATTTATTTAGGATACTCATTGCGAGTCCTAAAATATATTTTTTAACGACTATTCAAACTTTTAGGACATACATCAGTTTTTAGGGCTCGCACTGTGTGTCCTAAAAGAAATTGTTTTAGGACTCTCAATAAGTGTCCTAAAAAGTTCAGGAGCTGTTATTAGAGCTCACATCTAGGTGAATGCCCTAAAAAAGTATCCTTAAAGACTATTTTTAATATTATTATTTATTTGAACAAATTAAGCTAAATAAATGTTCAAAAATATTGGATGGATCCAATTTCATCAAATACATAACCAAAGGGACACATCCAAGGGATAAAACCGATCCAATCCAATGGATAATTGGATCGGATCGGTTGAGACAAGTTAATTGGACTGGATCTATTGTAAAAATTCAACATCCAATGGATAATCGGATCGGATAGGATAGGCCTAAAAACATTGGATGTGATCCAATGAATACCCCTATTTGGCAGTATTATAAATAGATTAAAAAATAATAATTAGAAAAATTAATGAATATATATAGGACAATTCTTCTATAGGGGCTTCACTTTAAGCCCTATCGGTAGGACTTTCAGTGTTTCTCAACTCGTGAACAGTTTTCGGCGGGACTTTTTTTTTATGACCGTGTATATTGTAGCTATTTAGAGCATCCTGCAAATTTTTAGAAAATTCCGAATAGTTTACAGTACAGAAAACTAGGTTCAAACATGTTGTTTTCCACATGCATAATAAAAATTAGTCACGCGTGCAACAACATATTTGAACCTAGTTTTCGGTACTGTAAACTATTCGGAATTTTCTGAAAATTTGCAGGATGCTCTAAATAGCTACAATATACACGGTCATAAAAAAATCGCGCCGAAAACTGTTTCACAGGTTGTAAACATTGAGAGCCCTACCGGTAGGTTTTAAAGTGAAGTCCCTATAGAAGAATTCATACATATATATAGGGTATTGCTCAAGTGGAGACGGTAAAAACGTCTGCACCGGTGGAGACGTTTTTTTTCCACCATTTGATCAAATGAACGGCTTTGATATTCATTAAGCTATATATATATGTCAACTTCAATCAATCAATCTCTCTTATATATAACATAACTACCCTTTTTTACAATCAATCAATCAATATCTCTTATATATAATATAACCATTTTTAATATCTCTTATATATAATATAACCATTTTTATGTACCTCGATAGAACTCGATGTACCTCGATGCTCAGCTCGATAGGTCCTTAAAAATCATGATTTTCAAGAAAAAACCATATGCCTCGATAGGACTCGACAGAACTCGATAGGTCTCGATGTAAATCGATGCAATTGATAGAAATTGCATAACTTTTCACTCAGGTGTCCGTTTGAGGTGATTTTTTTTTTTAATTTGGGTATTTTCTTGAGATCTACACGTTTGGGATATGTAAACGCACATTTGGGAAGTTAAAATTTTGAAAACATACCCAACTTTGAAAATATAATGGTATTGTTTTTGAACTTTGGTGTGTTTTCAAGTTTTCAACTTCCCAAATGCATGTGTAAACATATTAGACGTGTAGATCTCAAGAAAATACCCAAATTTAAAAAAAAATAATCACCTCAAACGGACACCTGAGTGAAACGTTATGCAATTTCTATCAATTGCATCGATTTGCATCGATAGGAATCGATGGAAAGTTATGCAATTTCTATCAATTGCATAACTTTTCACTCGGGTGTCCGTTTGAGGTGATTTTTTTTTTGAATTTGGGTATTTTCTTGAGATCTACACGTTTGGGATATGTAAACACACATTTGGGAAGTTAAAAGTTTGAAAACATACCCAACTTTGAAAATATAATGGTATTGTTTTTGAACTTTGGTGTGTTTTCAAGTTTTCAATTTCCCAAATGCATGTGTAAACATATTAGACGTGTAGATCTCAAGAAAATACCCAAATTCAAAAAACAAATCACCTCAAACGGACACCCGAGTAAAAAGTTATGCAATTTCTATCAATTGCATCGATTTGCATCGATTCCTATCGAGTTCTCAATAGAACTCGATAGGAATCGATGAAAAGTTATGCAATTGATAGAAATTGCATAACTTTTCACTCAGGTGTCCGTTTGAGGTGATTTTTTTTTAATTTGGGTATTTTCTTGAGATCTACACGTTTGGGATATGTAAACACACATTTGAGAAGTTAAAAGTTTGAAAACATACCCAACTTTGAAAATATAATGGTATTGTTTTTTAACTTTGATGTGTTTTCAAGTTTTCAACTTCCCAAATGCATGTGTAAACATATTAGACGTGTAGATCTCAAGAAAATACCCAAATTCAAAAAAAAAAAATCACCTCAAACGGACACTCGAGTGAAAAGTTATGCAATTTCTATCAATTGCATAACTTTTCATCGATTCCTATCGAGTTCTATCGAGAACTGGATAGAAATCGATAGGAATCGATGCAAATCGATAGAAATTGCATAACTTTTCACTCGGGTATCCGTTTGAGGTGATTTTTTTTTTAATTTGGGTATTTTTTTTGAGATCTACACGTCTAATATGTTTACACATGCATTTGGGAAGTTGAAAACTTAAAAACATACCAAAGTTCAAAAACAATACCATTATATTTTCAAAGTTGGGTATGTTTTCAAACTTTTAACTTCCCAAATGTATGTTTGCATATCCCAAACGTGTAGATCTCAAGAAAATACCAAAATTCAAAAACAAAACAAAAAATCACCTCAAACGGACATCCGAGTGAAAAGTTATGCAATTGATAGAAATTGCATAACTTTTCACCGATTCCTATCGATTTCTATCGAGTTCTATCGAGAACTCGATAGAAATCGATAGGAATCGATGCAAATCGATGTAATTGATAGAAATTGCATAACTTTTCACTCGGGTGTACGTTTGAGGTGATTTTTTTTTTGAATTTGGGTATTTTCTTGAGATATACACGTCTAATATGTTTACACATGCATTTGGGAAGTTGAAAACTTGAAAACACACCAAAGTTAAAAAACAATACCATTATATTTTCAAAGTTTGGTATGTTTTCAAACTTTTAACTTCTCAAATGTGTGTTTACATATCCCAAACGTGTAGATCTCAAGAAAATACCAAAATTCAAAAAAAAAATCACCTCAAACGAACACCCGAGTGAAAAGTTATGCAATTTCTATCAATTGCATAACTTTTCATCGATTCCTATCGAGTTCTATCGAGAACTCGATAGAAATCGATAGGAATCAATGCAAATCGATGCAATTGATAGAAATTGCATAACTTTTCACTCGGGTGTCTGTTTGAGGTGATTTTTTTTTTGAATTTGGGTATTTTCTTGAGATCTACACGACTCATATGTTTACACATGCATTTGGAAAGTTGAAAACTTGAAAACACACCAAAGTTAAAAAACAATACCATTATATTTTCAAAGTTGCATCGATTTGCATCGAGACCTATTGAGTTCTGTCGAGTCCTATCGAGGCATATGGTTTTTTCTTGAAAATTATGATTTTTAAGGACCTATCGAGCTGAGCATCGAGGTACATCGAGTTCTATCGAGGTACATAAAAATGATTATATTATATATAAGAGATATTAAAAATGGTTATATTATATATAAGAGATATTGATTGATTGATTGTAAAAAATGGTAGTTATGTTATATATAAGAGAGATTGATTTATTGAAGTTGACATATATATATAGCTTAATGAATATCAAAACCGTTCATTTGATCAAATGGTGGAAAAAAAACGTCTCCACCGGTGCAGACGTTTTTTCCGTCTCCACATAAAAAATTGCTTATATATATATATAAGATTTTCCTCTATTTACTATGTATATATTTATACGATATCACTCTCACGAAAGTTGATGTTTGATATGGAAAGTATCTAATTAAGCACATGTACTGGATGGTGAAATGTGTGGTATTGATACAAGTCATGAGATGATAATATGACTGATTTGAAATTGCATTGTCACCAATTGGGATCATTGTGGAATTAATAATAGTAATAATAATATTGCTACTTATTAATATTCATAATGATAATAATAATAAGAAGAAACTTAATAATAATTTCCTACTTTTAAAATTGTGTACTGTGAACTAGCTTATAGCTAGATCACTAAACGAAGGCAGTGCGTGAATGCGTGAAAGGTGTTTGATAAAATGTCTAATCTAATCTTTTCATTTTATGTTCACAAAAGATGGATCAAGCATTCCTGTTTGTAGAAAATTGCTTTCTATCACGCTTAAAAAGCCATTCCCAACTAATTTGTTGATTTTTGATTGATTAACATTGTTGACACTCTATTAAAATTGCTTACTCATTCAAAAGAAAAAGTGACAAGGCTCAATTAAAAATGAGTATCTGACATTTGATGTTGCTCGTCCTCAGAATATGCAATATTGTTGATGTAATTAAAAGCACCATCAACAACCAACTATTTAATTAAATGTTTAAAATTAATCACTTCACTTTTTTTAAAATATATATATATATATATATATAAGAACTAGATTAGCCATATATATTGTTAGGGAATAATACATCCAATGGAAAAATTGAAACTAATTTTACAAATAAATAATAAAAATACACTTAGATTAGATTATAAGATTAATAAAATAAAAGTTATAACTCCGCGCTTGAAATACAAATAAATAAAGAAAAAAAGATGAAGAATTATAACCCAAACAATAACAATACAAGTATAAGAACAAAATAATAAAAAAAAACAAGCACTACTACAAAAAATGGCAATTGTGTCAGTCAAATGCGTCAGTCAACGCAATTGATTGACGCTGTTGACCAAGAATTAGCATTTGTGGCAGTTGGACACTGCCACAAATGAGGGTCCAATTGCGTCATAACGTACACTAACGCTGTTTAATGAGACAGTTTGCGTTAGAGGGGTACTGACGCAAACGGGCCGTTAATGGCGTCAGTGGCCACTGACGCAACTGGGCCTCTTTTTCAATAAACCCTCATCGTCCCCAGCCGAGCCCCATTTCACTCAAAAATTTTCAAAATTGTTTCCTTCACAAACCAGCAGCACCCAACTGAACTTATACTCATTTAGGTACGTTTTTAGCTTTTTTTTTTTCTTCAATTTTAATGTCACAATAATGATTTATATATGTTTATGAAACTTATATATATATTTTTTAATTTTTTTGTATAGATTTTGTTTTTTTGAAAATTATAGTTTGAAAACCTATAATTTTTATTGATTTTTTGGGGTTTTCTACTTCAATAACTCACATTGTTCAATTATCACAAGTAAGTGTAATTTTATTAATTTTTATGATTTAAATTTAATTTTTGTGATTTTTTTTTATAAATTGACTATATTTCGGATTTTTAATTTTTAGATAGTTTTATATTAATGATTATGAAATTGTTTTAGGTTTAAATTTTGCATTTTAATATTTTATTTTTTTAGAATTTCTTTTATTATAATTTATTTATTTTTTATTAACTTTTTTTTTAAATTTAATTAAATTTCGAATTTACTAAACTGGGCTAACCGAGTGTGGCTTTTATATTATGAAGTTTGCTAGAGAGTTGATTTCACAGCCTAGAACAAAGACCTACTTGAAAAATGAGGTATTGTTTTACCTTTTAATTTTAATTTTAATTTAAACTATCATTCATGATTTTATTTGGATGATTTCTAACTTATTATTTTTAATATTTTCTAATTAGTTTAGGAATACGGCACCATATTCGGCTGACGAAATCAACGAGGTACGGGATGAGTGGGCTGAATCAGTTTTGGTGTGTCTTGCTTAACAAAAGAGCAAGTTGGTGATGAAATTTTAGTTAAATGAGGTTTAATACTTAGAAATTTAGAACACATGACTACCTATATACATAGATTAACATTGAAATCTGAATTACTTTTGTAGATTTGATCATAAAAGTTAACTTTAGATAAATGTTTAAAAAATTTATACAGTTGTTTTTTTGTTTATACTGTTGTTTTTTCTGTTTCTGCTGCTGTTTTTTCTGTTTCTGCTGCTGTTTTTTTAATCAAAATAGGCCAGGGAAATTGGCATAAACATTTGCAATTTCCCTGGTTAATACTTTATGTGACAGTTCCCAACTGACGCAAAAAATACCCCTTTTTAACATTTGTGGCAGTGGGCATTGTCACAAATCTGGCATTTGTGGCAGTGCCCCACTGATGCAAACGCCAGACATTTGCGTCATGGGCAATTGCGTCACATATTAAACTGCCGCAAAAACTCAATTGTGGCAGTTTTAAACTGACGCAAATTGCCTTTTTTGTTGTTGTGAAGAACAAGAAAAGGAACTCTCACACTTACACAATCTTTAGTGTAGAGCTAGTGGGAATTAACAACTTGAACAAGGTCCAAAATCTTTGTCAAAAAACTTATTTATCCATATTCCATGAGTACTAAAGGACTCTCAAGTTTAAGAATAACTCTATGGAATTATCAAGTCTTTAGTGTACGTTCTAGCCAAATGTATTTTGTGGATAGAAAATGGTAGGGCTGTGCAAAATTTTTTACAAACCGCCCAACCCAAATAAACTTCCAAAATCAAACCGAAAAAACTGACAAAAAATACAATCTGAATAACCCAACAAAAGCTCAAATCGCCTAATTATTATATTGGGCAGTTTGGAAATTATACCAATCCGCCCAATAGAACTCGAATAAGACGATTAAGAGTTTTTTTTTCTCATTTATACATACATATATTACGTATATTATTACATATATTATATGTAATATTAAATATTATTTTAAATTTTTTGACAATGAATTTAGAATAATGTTTTAAAGTTTCAATTTAGAATAATATGTCTATGTTTGGAAGATGTATACTATAATTTTAGTTTGTTGAATCTAATTATTAGAATATATTTTTTTAAAGTCCTTAAGATTTGTTTGGACGGGTTAACCTGACCAAACCGCCTAAAACATTAGATGGGTTAAACTTTTTTTTTCTTAATTTGACGAGTTAGAGTTGAATTTTTGCAACCTGATTTTTACATTGGGTTGATTTTTACAAGTGAACAGAAGTTTCTATTTATAGAGTTTTGGATCACCACTTGATTTTCAAATTCCATCAACCCCTGGATGGAATTAAAGGAAAGATTTGGAAGTTACATGAGTTGTTTGACCCGTTCTAAACGTTTCAAACGTCAAACTCAAAAAATAGAGTTGTTCCATACTAGGCAATGTGTCGATGGTACTAGGCGATACATTGCTATTAGGCGATATGTCGCCTATCATCAGATGACACATCACCTAATGTGTAACTTTCTCAATATTAGCATCTGGGATGCATTGCCTCACAATGGGTGATGCAATGCATGTGTGCCTATGTTTTTGCTCACATTTTTTACACTTAAATGTGCCAATAACCACCCAAATCTCTCCTATGCAATTTCGTAACATCCAAACACTTATTGACTGTCAAAATAACATCCCCAACAATTATAAAATATCATAGCTCATAAGAATCAAATTCCATATTTGCAACTCCAAGTTACACACTTAGTATGATACTTTTATGGGAGTTACAAATTTGTAACCAAATTTTGTACAACGAATTATATGTTACAAACTTAGGACAACTCCAACCACAAAAACTATTTTGGTATTGGTTCAATACCAAAATAGTAAAATTTTTGCACCATTCCATTCCAACTATAACACTAAAAGTTACTCAAAAAAGTATATCCTTTATTTACATTATTTAATTAAATCATAACAATTATTATATATATATATATTTGCAGATATATTATATTACAAGTTAAAAAAATACCGAAAAATACTTTTGTCGTTGCTACAGCTCATCACTAAAATGGTAAAAAATATGCAACTTGGTTAGAATTGATTTTGTGTGAAAACATAGTGATATGTGTTGGAGATGACCTTAACAAAATTGATTTGTGTCAAATTATTTTATTTGTCACATTTATTTAATAAACATTATATTATTTTATAAATTATTTTATTTGTCACATTTATTTAATAAACATTATATTATTTTATTTAATATATCACAGCCTCAAATTTTAGTGAGTGAGCAGTGTATGTTTCAAGTGCGAGAATGAAAGTATGCATTAATATATATGCACTCTGACTCCACATTTATTTATGCTCCCACTTGATCAATTTTTTTTTTATATATTTTTGTACAAATAAAATATATATTTTTTGTAGTTTAGCTTTATTATGATTCCCGTACAAGAAAATCAATAATATGACAATAGATTCGCTGAATCAAAATGTTATTCGTATAAATTAATGAGCAAATAATAACAAACAAAAAAATTGTACGTTTTCGAATATCCTAGGATTCGTTGAATATTCCCTTAATATATCAAATTAAAAGATGCCCATATAAACTTTATAAAATATTGATTAAAGTAATTAATGTATATATAAGGTACCATTACTTTATTACATGATTTTTTAAAATAGTGTCATATAATATATAAATATAATAGAAAATTTTAATATGACCTTACACTTTTTTTTTTGACAAAAAAAAATTAATAATTGAATGAACCACCCATTATTCATGCTTCTACATATTTAACAAATAATAGATATATTAAGAGAATTTAGAAGGCATTTTCATATAATGTTTCTATTATATACATACATTGCATTTCATCATTTTGAAAAGCGAAAAGAAGAAGGGGCCAGTCTGTACTTAAACAGACAAAACTATATATATGAATTATTTTCACTGTTCATGTAGTCTCATTGGTACTTTGAACTAGTTATAATGATCAAGATCAAATTTTTTTAGGTGGGACCTAGTTGTATACGAAATACTTAATATGTAACTATAGATATATAGAGTTAATTATCTTACTTGGATGATTATTATGTGTTCTTAGATTGTACCCATATCAGGTTAATGACACGTGTGTACTTTTATGATCTTGCTGACATGGACTCTTTTTTGGTTACTCTAAATAGAGCCAAAGCATTGGAGTTAAATGTTGCCTTGGGTATATTAGAGTAACCCTTGCTATTTTTAATATTTTTATTTATATATAAATTAAATAAAATATTGCAAATTTTTAATAATGATGTGTGAGACCATAGTGGGTAATTTTTAGAGTTGCGCCTTGGATTGGAGTAATTTAAAAAAAAAAGTTGCAAAAGTGATACGAACGAGAGAGAAAATAAAAAATTATAATTTATAATGATTCAGAAAGTTTTTGATAATATTTGGTGTTGCTTGCATTCGAGTTGATTTTTGGGCAAAATTTTAATGAGAATTGTTAAAAGATGCTATTGATGTGCAACATCATAAGAAAGTAACATACTATTATTAGTGAAATCTGATATCAGATCTTATTTATCTAAATTAAATAAGAATAATTAGTATCGCTAACTAAATATATAATATTATTTCACGTAGAAATTGTGTATCTCGACGCGTAAAATAATAACAATTTTTTAATGGTAAAAAAAGTAGTTCATTTGACTGGCTATAAATTTACTATTTTTATGACAAGTTAATGACATGTGTGTACAATGGAATGATTATTTGTCATGAAATTTAAGTTTTTAAATAAAATGTACTGACATGTGTACTCACAAACTTTCAAATAAGACCGTAAATGAGCATAATTAATTAGTTATTTCATTACTTCGTTGACAATATCACCTTCATCAGTCTGATGATGAGGTAATAAATATCCTAAGATTTCATGATCTCATTTTCAACAAAACAAATTAATTAATACTACTTTCTTCTAACTTTTTTTTAAAAAAATATTAGTTATAAAAATTATAATTTATTGTGATTATATAAATTTTCATTCAGTGAAGAAGGAATATTTTTTTTCTATTTATATATGCAATCATTTTGTACTCTTCTTTTGTAGTACACTCATGATATATTTTAGTGCATATAAGTGAGTCTTGAACCAACGCATGCAAATATATTTATTCTCTCTAGTCTAGACAATACATTTATAATCATATATATTTATATACATTCAAATGTATATATTTGTACTTATATAACCCTAGATAAGCTCTTTTCAAACTCAACTCAAGAGTCTCTATTTGTAATTTCCTAATTTAATTATATCTAATAGCATTATTAGCATTTTAGTATTGATATATATGATCTAATGAAGTGTTATTATTTGATACGTTAAAGTTACTGGATATAAAAATTTAAATAAGTAGAACTCGATATTTAATTACATCAGTAAGAGTAGGTTCACTATCAATGTAGAGTATTCATTAATTAAATCTTCTGACTCTCTACGATGCTTGTACATGATATCTTTCCCTTCTTCTTTTTTTCCCCTTTAATTCACAACGAAATTATATTAAAATTTACTCTTGATTTATTAAAAAAAAAATGATAAATACAACAAAATTTACTTGAAATGGCAAGAAAACAACTAAAAGATACATGATATTATACACAATTAACAATATTTAGTATATATATTATGTATTACACGTACAACTTAATTATATATTAGGTTAATCTAAATATTAGGTATACATATATAACATTATGATCATATATATATATATATATATTTATAGCTACTTTTAAACCTGTTCAACTAAATCCTGTGCACTAACGAACGTTCCATGAAACCCATAAGGAACCCTAGATGGTAACTTCACCGAAGCAACTTCCTCCATATTCGAAGCTTTCACAATCACCAGTTCTGATTTCTCCTCATTCTCATTTCTCACAAAACCCACTAAGTACCCATCATCTACATCTTCACTACCATAATCATCATCATTAGTGTTAATTAATCCATTTTTAATATAATCATCATCATCATCATCCTCACTACTTCTCTTTCTCTTCTCCGCCACGTAAAACGGTTCACCACCGAACCGGCCGGCCCCGTACACGTGCTTGGTGACCTCACCGGTTTCCAAATCCACCTTGGCAATGCCCGAACACCTCGGCCACGGCTCGGCTATGGCCAAGTACACGTACTTAGTTTTTTGCCCTAACAGCTCTCTATTCACCTGCCCAGCTTCCAAATTCACTCCCGGCAATATCACTCGCTGAGTCGATTCCCGAGTCACCATGTTGAGTCGAATCTCGGTCAACTCGCTCCGAAGCGGTTCGTTTCGGTTCTCGTTGAAAATCGAATCGGGCGGGTTCATGCACGACCCGATCACAACCACGATATTCTCACCATTAGTGGAAGTTTCCTCCCATGCATTCCATAAATGAAAGCAGAAGCAGTTTCCCACGTCGACCCACTGGATACCCGACCCGTCAACTTCGGATTTCGGCAAAACACCGAACCGGGCGGTCTTGCTCCGGTCGTAAACTACGGGCGACCCGCCCCGAATCATTTCGGATAGCTTGAAAACCACCTGGTGGTCTGGAACCACAACGTGGTTCTTCGTTATGGCGAAGTCATGTATCATCGTAGGTTGTTCCAACTTGATTCCCATGTCACGTGTCTTTTTTCCGCACGTGTCGAACCTGAAGTACTTCAGGTACGGTTTCTTAACCACATCGTAGCTCAGCGCGTGGAGCTCACCCGTCTCGGGGTCCACCTTGGGATGCGCGATCATTGGACAAAAGAGCTGGTCCTCGAAATCGAACCGTTCGATCGTCTCGAGGTCGCCATCTCCCTTGATCTTAACGTGGTACGGAAGATCATCCTCGGACATAGCCAACAGCCGGCCGTTAAAATAAACGAGCCCAGCGTTGGCCACGCCGGTTCCTCTCGACGTGTCGATTAAGCCGATCCCAGCTCGAGCTAAGTACAGCGCGAGCCGAGCCAAGCCGGAGTGTCCATGCAGCTCCCCAATCGGCTTGGGAAAAACGGAGCGACCCAGCTTGGCTTCTTGCTGGAGCCGGTTGGTGCGCGTGTACCTGCAACTGTAGCTAGCTCGGTTGCCGGCTTCGAGCTTGACGGCGTGTATCATACCGTCGCCGTCGAACAAGTGATGCCCAGCTGAGGGCGCGAACAGGGGATTAGCCCCGTTCCTTAAGTAAACGCCACGTAAGCACGCCGGGATTTGACCAGTCACTTCGAGTCCCTTCTGAACCGGAAACTCTCGAACCGGGGCGAAATTCCCAGATAACTGAACCGCCGGGTCGACCGTTTCAGGCAGTTTATGGTTTTTCTCCATTGGCGCTATTAGCGAGCTCTCTATTGTGTCGAGCACCGAGGCTACTAGCTTCTGAACCGGGTTCAGATGAGTTAAAGGAAGAGTGGGTTTGGGCTTTGGTTTTGGTGTTCTGGGCAGTGGTTTAGTAACTTCGAGTGGTGGTGACGGAGCCCTAAACGGCGCCGGTTTGGTTGTTTCCCGGGGGAGAGTAGTAGTTTTTCTAGAAGGGTTTATAAGGATTTTACATGATATGAAAGGAGAGGAGTTTGAGCTTTGAGAAAAGGCTACTTTTGGAGTAGTTGGGGTGGCCGGGAAGTGCAGAGAGCCTTGCATGGCTGATAAAGACCAAAGATTATTCAGTGTGAGAAAAGAGATGAGGAAGAAGAAGTGTAATGATCGAATTTGGATGGAGAAGTTGGAATCGTGGTGGTTTGTTTGTTGGTTTGTAGTATATGATTCTTTCTATATATATGTCTATATATAGAGAGTGAAAAAAAAATTAGTTTTATTAATTATTAATATTATTATTACGTGTTAGAATAAACTAAAATGAAGGAGACCATTATAAGTGGGGTGCCAGCAAATCATAGAAACCAACACGTATATTCATGGAAAAGTAATTTCATTTTATATATATTAAAAAAAATCAATATAATGAAAAATATTAGTTTATGGTTTAAAAAGTACCATCGATTATGCAACTTTTATCATATATTCCATTCATACATACAACATATATGCATATATGGTTTTTCTTTGATAGGCTATTATTTTTTGTGTTCACCTTCCTTAGAATTGTTTTTTAAGCGCGTTTTTTTATAACTGTGTTTATTCTATTTATTTAGAACATCGTACAAATATTTGAAAATTTTCGAATAATTTATAGTATCAAAAACAAAATTTAAACAAGTTGTTGCACGCGTTACTAATTTTTTTATGCGCATGAAAAACAATATGTTTGAACTTAGTTTCGATACTGTAAATTATTCGGAATTATCTGAAAATTTGCAGGATGTTTTAAATAACTATAATAGACTCGGTCATAAAAAAATGGCACCGAAAATTGTTCATGGTAGGAGAACACAAAAAAGGTGCACGGGTGCGCATTTTTTTTAGCCCCTACCATATAAACATCATATATAGTTTTCAGCGCTGTAAATTATTCAGAATTTTTTGAAAAAATTGCAGGATTCTCTAAATAATTACAAAATACACGGTAATAAAAAAAATCACACCGAAAATTATTTAGGAGTCGGGAATACACAAAAGCCCCACCGATGAGACTCTCTTTGAATCCCTTCTAGAAGAATCTCCATGTATATGTATATATTATAAAGGTAGGGGGAGCTAATTAAATTCTTTTCTTAATATAAATTATAAATAATTTTATAATTTTATTTTAATTTAAGGGGTGCCAAGATTTATACATATATATTTAAATTTTTAATATATATTTAAATTTTTAATATATATTATATTAAAATGTTAAAAAAATTAGGGGCCTCTAGTCTCCTTGGCTCCACATTGCATACATATTAATTTTTCTTTATGATTTTATTAAATACATACGACAAAGAATTAGTAATATGTTTAGGAAAAGATAGAGTAGGAAAACAGTTTTATATATATATAAAATGAAATCTAAAAATTCCAATTGAATTTTTTATTAATGTATATTTTACATTATATTCGAATAATATATATTATGTCAAAATACCATGCAAAACATAATTTAAAAGTGCTATGATTAGCGTGCCATTCCGTTCAATCATTGTTATACGTACTAATAAGAAGATTTTATTGAGAAGATTCAACTATAATGTACTCAACATATCACAAATAAACAAAATATTTCAACCGTTGGGAATGGAGAAACCCTAATCCCTCCGCAGATCTATAACAAGTTAACAACATTAACATATACATATTATATATATTGAATATTTCAAAGATAAATATAGTATGTGTTATGGCATTATTAGTTTTGACATAACACATTATCCATAACAACTCTATATAAATACATATACAAACATTGAAGCGCACACAAAGCTATAAACCCTAAAAATTAACAACACAAAGAAATCAAAGCGAGTTTAGATTACAAAAATATGAAAGGATTAGTACTCCAACTAGTACTTGTTATGTGCTTTTTTCTGTTCTTAGAAGTTAGAGGAGATTGGGCTTTTCGCCCAAAGACACATGTCTCAATAACCAACAATCTGAGGCCTGATCGAACAGATCTGGCTGTCCATTGCAAGTCGAAGGATGATGATCTGGGCATCCACATGATCCCTTTCAATAGGACTTATGAAATAGTATTCTACCCAAGTTTCTTTGGCAACACTCTCTTTTTTTGTGGCATGAGATGGATTGGTAGTGAGGACCATTTTTTCAACATATATGATAGTAAGAGGGATGACATGAATTGTGACAAGTGCAAGCACTATGATTGGAGAATAAACCACATTGCGCCGTGTATGTATGATGAAGTAACCAAAGATTTTGATATTTGTTATCCATGGAAGCAGAAATTCCATAAGAAGAAACAGAAACCTCCTACGTAGAATATGAAATATTATATGTGGTTATTCTTGATATGATGATCACTTAATGACGGAGCCCGACTTTGGTAAGAAGTGAGACTTTCAATAGATTTAGAGTATTAGTAAGGGCTTTTCTGTTATTTTCTTTAATTATGTTAAAATATTTAATTAAAATTTCAAATAATTTTTTTTTGAGGTGGGGCTTGAGCCCTCACAATGGCTAAACTGCCTCCGTCCTGTATATTTTTATCATAGATTTTGAATGATAACACCGGCCCCCAATTAGTACCCATTCTTGTTGTTCTCTCTTAATTATTTTGCTAATTATCTATATATCTTCTAATCTATTATATATGAAGATGTGGTTTTGGTATATATTTAATTACTTAAACTCATTCATTGAAATACAAATATATATTTTTTAATATGATTAAAAGGAAAAATAAAATTGTATTAATACAATAAATATAATAACTGAAAAACAATTTCAATATACAAAAATATTTAAGTTATATTATATAATTGCATCTAAATAAAACTAAATAAACATGCATTACAAGTTACTTTTTATTACCTAGTATATATATATAATTTTGTTACAATATATATTATGTCATAAATATACATTCTTGTTATATTATATATTTGTCATTTTTTTTCTTCAATATATAATATATAAATTTACAAATTGAAATGATATAAAAATATATACTACAAAATTAAATATATATAATTAATATATTAAATATTAAAATAAATTTGATAAACTCAAAAAAATATAACTATTAGGCAAGATCAAGTTAAAACAATCACCCATATAAGGGCAAAAAATACTAATATTTGGACAAATTACAAATCAAAATGAATGAATGTTACTTTAATTATAGCTTAAAAGTATAACACTCACAATTGTAAACCGAGTGGGAATAAAGGGATTTTTTTAAATTGTTAATTAATTATTTTGTTAAATAAAAAAATTGAAAAAATGACAAATTATAAGAAAATATATAAATCATATATAAATGATTTTAGGAAGCCACATCACCTCTCTATAGCTCTCATTTATATAAGTATATAGATAGATAGGTAAAAAAATTTCCCTAACGAACTCAATATCGTCACACCATATAAATTTTTATATGCCCCTTCAAAGATTGTGAACGTGATTTTTTTAAAATAGGTGATACAATATATGTACATTCTTGTTACAATATATATTATGATATATATATATATATACATTCTTTGTACACTATATATTTGTCATTATTTTTTTCAATATATAATATATAATTTACAAATTTAATTTTATAAAAATATATAATATTTAAAAATTAAATATATAAATAATATGTTAAACATTAATATAAATTTGATGAAATAAAAATATATAACTATTGGGCAAGATTGAGTTAAATCAATCACCAATATAAGAAAAAAAATATACTAATATTTGGACAAATTACAAATCAAAGAGAATGAATGGTAATTTATTTATAGCCTAAAAGTATAGCACCAACAATAGTTTGTAAAGCATGTGGGACTATAGAGATGTTTTAAAATGTTAATTAATTCTTTTGTTAAATAATTTTTTTTTTAAAAAAAACTACAAATTATAAAAAAGAAAGAAAAAGATAAATCATATATAGATGATTTTAGGAAGCCATATCACCTCCCTACAGCTCTCATTTATATAAGTATATAGATAAATTATTTTTCCAAACAATCTCAATATCATCACACCATATAATTCTTTTTATATGCCTTTTCAAAAATTGTGAACGTGACTTTCTTTTTTAAAAAAAGGTGATACAATATATGTAAATTCTTGTTACATTATATACTTGGTCATATATATATATACATTCTTCTTACACTATATATTTGTAATTTCTTTTCAATATATGAGTAATGATACGTGCAACCAAAATATGCACCCACATATTACATACACTGACGTGACAATGCTTTTAAATTAGCGGGTCTCAATTTTGATAAATGTGATTGGTTTAGTTAAACTGTCACATCAATGTGTGTAATGTTTAATTAGATGCATATTTTAGGAGCACATCTCATTACTCATAATATATAATTTACAAATTTTAATGATATTAATATAAATTTGATGAACTCAAACAAAAATATAACTGTTGGGCAAGATTGAGTTAAATCAATCACCCATATAAGGAAAAAATTACTAATATTTGGACAAATTACAAATTAAAGTGAAATAAATGGACTTTAATTATAGCTTAAAAGTATAACACCCACAATTGTTTGTAAACCATGTGAGACTAAAATTGTAACGTCCTGGATAGCCAAGATCGTTACCCTGTGTATTTTAAATAGTGTTAGGCTCTCTAATTGAGTCATTTGGCCATAACGTGCAGCTAAACGTGATTAATGATTTAGGGTTAAAATTTTTGGTCAAAATAAATAGTTATTTCGTTAAAATGTTAAGTTGTACACGGGATCCCATAATGAACGTTGACAAAGTTGTTTACAGCTCCAAAAGGGTACAACTCAAAAGATTACAACCAGCCAACCTAAGCTACTAAAATAGCATTTGACCCTAGTTCCTTTGAAAAACCCCGACTGTGGTGGTCGAGCAGCCACATATGTACACTTCGCCGCCAAAGCTCTCCAACTCATGGCTAGTCCAACTTCCTTTTTCCCTTACCTGCACCACATAGCACCCGTGAGCCAAGACTCAGCAAGAAAACTTAAACATGCTTATAAGCAGTTAATAACACGTTACCAAATCAAAATAAGCATGCCTAGTAGTAATAACCCTACTCATCCATGCATACCATTCATATAAATGACTACATTGTCATATGATGGGTTAGCTGCCTTAATTAAATGATTAATGAATCATACCGGGGTCCGTTACCCAAAATACATGATTAATGATTATACAGGGGCTCGTTGCCCATAATACATGATTAATGAATCATACTGTGGCCCGTTACCCAAAATACATGATTAATGAATCATACTGCGGCCCGTTGCCCAAAATACATGATTAATGAATCATACTGGGGCCCAGCCTTAGGATATGGGACTAATAAGTCACCCCGGGACCCATTGCTATATCCTTTGTATAATCAGCCTTAAAGTTGGCCCAGCGTACCCGGCACTTAATTTTCAATGACCATTGGGTCGGACAAGTGTATGATGTGCTCTTGATTAGGCCTAACCATTTCGACCAGCGCTCAGCGCGCTATTGGTACCCTTGACTTATGATGAGTCAATGCTTTCGACCAGCGCTCAATGCACTATTGCCGTTCTTGACTTATAAGTCAAGTCTTTTCAATCAAATAATGCAGACATGCATATATCATATAGCAAATATTCAGATACAGAGCATTCAACATGTTTAATAAAAAATCATAGGCATAATCATAATCATGCACATTCTCAGGGGCCCGTTCCCTATTCATATCCCTGTTTAACAACTGGGTCAAGCCCTAATCACGTACATCGCGTATTGGGTGTAGTTTCTTACCTCATGTTTGAGTGTAATGTAAAATAAGAACGACCCTCGAGCACGTACCCGGTTTCCGATCCCCTGGCAGTAACCTAGTCAGAACCAAGTCTAAAATCACGTCAATAACGGGCAAATAAAGGCTTCCGGACTAAGTCATAGCCTCCAGGACGTCGAATTATACTAAACTGGGTCTTAGGATCGATCCCAAGCCCTTAGGTTTGAGTTCTCGCACTCAAAATCTCCCCAGGGCTCAAAAATCCTTCAAGCATTGTGGCCCGCCCCAAGTCAGAGAGCCCGAGACTCTCCCCTGTTTCCACACGTGTCGCGCCACAACAGGCGTCGCGGCTCAAGTAGGCCAACAACACCTGCTTCTCCCTGCGTCCATGAGAGGCGCAACGCCCCAAGAACAGGGCCACACAACATGAAAACTCAGTTTTTCTCTGTTTTTCTCAAGCCAAATCCCTCCAAAAACCTATCCAAACATAGCTAAATCCCAAAAGTAAAGTTCTCAATCAACTCAGCAGCTCAAAACCATCAAAACCCATGTTACAAATGGATCAAAAACTCATGAAAACCATAGAATCCAATCAAAGCTTAAGAAATGAAAACTCATAAACTTAAAGCTTAGATTACCTCAGATTAAGTTATTTTCTAGCTAAATCCTTAAGCTATCAAGCTTCTAATCTTCCCTAGAATCGTTATGAGTCTAACATCGCTTGAATCCGAGCTCTAAAACTCAAGTTTCCTTCGAAAACGCTAATGAGCGGAAAATGAGAGAACAGGAGAGAGAACGAGAGAGTTGAACGTGTTTTCTATTTATGTCAGGTTACTTAGGGTTCAAGTAACCTTAAGCATATCCCAAGGCTCGGGGTACCCAAAAACGTCCCCGAGGGTAAAATGGTCAAAATTCTCAGAACTCCCTCCTAATCTTACCAACTCTGAATATATCCTTGAATATTTATTCACATTACCCAATATCTCGATAATGTCCTAAATACCCAAAATACCCCCTGACTCACCCCGAGTCGAGTATTGGTCCTGTTGTGACCTTCCCGCTAACTTACTCCCTAGGATCACTTCGTGCCAAGTAACCCAATTATATCAACATAATAATGTGGTCTCACACATATATGCACCTATACTCCAAATATACCCATAATGGGCCAAATTAAAAAAATTGCCCTTTTGATAAGAAACGGACCCACCTGCATATTTAATAAACCTAAACATGTGTATCTAGTTATATTATAATATAACTCACATAATCATGTAATGATACACATATATATCACATAAACACATAATTTTCATAATTTGCCATCCAGGCCCCCTAATAAAGGCCCTAAGTCTTACTAGTTAATTTGGGACATTCTGTTAACGCTGTTTTTCGTCAACTTGAAAAAAAAAAAGAGCAATTAAACAAGAAAATATCAGAGGAAATGAAAGAAGATGAATACAGGAGATTTTTACATGGTTCAGCAATTAAATCTGCCTAGTCCATGAGTTTGTGTTATTAGCACTTGGGAGTTTTCTAGAAACTTTTAAGAGAATAGTTGCCCAGAGTTTTTTCTCCATATCTTAGAATTTCGGTCCTCAAAAAATGAGGTTTTCTTCTCTATTTATAGAGAAGGTATCAGAATTCATTCCCACATGTTTTCGGGAAGATATTCTGTAAATAAAATAATATAATTGTAATGCCCCAAAATCCCTAGTGCGGTTTAATGGCTGGATTAGTAGGCTGGGAGGGCCATAATTGTTTAATTATGCCATTAAATGATAATATGCATGTTTATGTGAATTATATTATAATATGATGTTAAATGTATGCATGTGGGTCCACATTTCATTACATGAGTGTTTTGGTAATTTGGCCCGTTGATGGCATAATTGTATATTTGTATGCATGTCGGTGACATATTGTCGAGACCACATTATAATGTGGGTTTGTTCGAGCTATTCAGCATGAGACGATCTTGGAATATTAATTAGCGGTCTAGTCATAACAGGTTTAAGATCGGGGCTCGGGGTGAGTCTCTGGGTGATTTTAATGATTAGAGTGTTGCCGGGAATTAAAGGGTAACGGGATATGAACTGCTGGTGTTTGAGAATATCGAGAACATTAGGAATTGGAGAGCTTTAATTATGATTAACGAGATAAGTGGAAAATGTCAAAATTTCCCTTGGGAGCCTTTAGAAATCCTTAATTGACCTAGGGGTATTTTGGTCTTTTCACCCCTAGGATAGATATAAGCCATTTAAGGCTGTAGAAAGGAAGAGAAAACAGAGCATAGATTGAAGCTTCTCCCGTACCTTTTCTCCTTCTGTTTTCTTTGTGATTTTTGAGCCATTCTTTAAGATTTAAGCTTTGGAAGTAAGTCTTGGGAGTTTGGGAGTGTGTTCCATCATTGAAGAGCATCATAATCTGAGCTTGAGGTAAGTTTCTAGCCACTTAATTCCCTGGTTTGCTCTGTTTTAGTTCTGGTTTTCAGTTGGGATTCCTAGGTTGGATGATTGGTTTTGTTGGGAGTTTTGGCTAGGGTTCTTGTGGTTGTGATGCTTAGGGTGTGTGGGGATGGTTTTTGGGTTCATTTGGCATCAAAAATGGGATTTGGACGCATTGAAATCGAGTTAGAATTGAAGGAGTCGAAGAATGAGGTTTCAGGGGAGAATTGTTCTTCGGGTAGCGCTACAGCGCCCATCAAAGGGCGTTATAGCGCTACATAGGATTACTGATGGGCGGTTTGGGGTTCTGAGTAAAGCGCTGGGGCGCTATTGAGCAGTGCTGTAGCGCTACTCTGTTCCTCCAGAATCCCGTTTTGAGTGTTTTTAAGGGTTTTTGGCATGGGGTTTCAATCCTTAAGGCCCGGGATCGAATCTACTCACCATGTGGGCATGTTTCGAGGTCCCGAGAGTGGGGTTTAGGTTAGGACCCTTTCATTGTTGATGTTCATTAATGGAGGTTATCATTGGTTATGATTAGGTAACCACAAAGGAATCAAAATGTCGATCGTTCTTAGGAGTCATTCTTATTATATTTCTCGCTTGAACCAGAGGTAAGAAAACTGCAACCTGTGTATATGACATGCATGATTGTTGTTGAGGCATGTTGGTTGATAAATGTGGACATTGATTACATATTAAATGCTAGCAGATGTTGTTTACTTGTGTATGGCACTTATTAGTCAGGGACGACACTGGTCGCGTATCACTGACCTAAGAGTTAGAAACGGCATAAGCGTCATGAACGCAGGGTCGAATGAAGATTAGATCTAATCGATATCAGCGTTGAATGACTCTAAGGAATTAATGCTGGACTGACCCTAAGGTAGATGAAACTTATAAGTGCTTGGCTAGTCTAGTACTAATTACTCAGAGTCAGGGCCTAAGGCCTAGGTGACTGCTTGTCACATGGCTAGGAAACGATGTTCCATGGTTATGACTCTACAGTCATGAGGTAGGTTATGTTGGTGACTAGTCATCATGCACCTATCTTGTTTAAGCTAGTGAAAGGTTCACTTATTTGTTAAGCCCCGGTGATCCTATTGTCACATGGCTGATGGGAACAGAACCCACCTTAGTGACTTTTCCAATTGTCACTCCTCTATTTTGGACTGAAAGTCCTGAATGATTATTATGATCATTGTTGATATTATATTCATGATATATTGTATTTTCTTGCTGGGCCTTGACTCATGGGTGCTATGTGGTGTAGGTAAAGGAAAGAAAAGCTCACCCAACCTTGAGTGGAGAGCTTAGGTGGTGATGTGTACATACGCAGCCGCTTGACCACCACGACCAAGGAGTTCTCAAAGGAACTAAGGGGTTTACGCAATTTATGCCGCGTAGGTCGGCGGGTTTGTAAATTTGAAACAGTAATGACCATTTTGAGCTGTAAATAACTTGTGAATGTTTTTTTTGGGCCCATGAACAGTTTTATGTATTAAATAAAGTATATCATTTCCTTTTGATTAGTTTTTCCACCTTAGCCTATTAATAACACTTAGAAGCACATTCTAACCAAAGGACTTGGGTAGCGAGTTAAATTTCCGATTCACCGTAACTGTTCTGGGGTAACCAAGGCGTTACAATAATGGTATTTAATGCATTATTTCCCACATACACGAAAACATCCCATAAAATGTGGGATTGGATAACAAATTAAATAATATCCCTTAAACATTGGGATTTTGCAACAATAAATATGTTCATATGTAACCGATTAGCTCAGATACGATGCTCATTACATCTCCGAGTCTATCCATCAATCACGAGCTCGTCACCTAACTTCGCCTACGCTCAGAACAAGTTACCATTGACGAAGTCATCACATTCGAGCTTACACTTCCCAAGCTCGAACCATCTCGTTTGAGGGCAAAAGATACACTAAGAAATATATACAAGTGTTGAACCCTTTGTTGTTGCGAGCTTACCTCATAAGCTCGAAGCATGTTCGAAGCTTCATACTGTTCGAGATCACGAGATCGTTATTTACAATGAGATCGTCTAACTAGAGGATCATATGAGGACTGTACATAATTTGAGCTCACACCTAACGAGCCTATATTTCGGGATCATAACTTCCCATGCTCGAAATCTGGGTGTAACATTTTACCCCTCAAAAGTATCAGTTCGAATCCTATGAGAAGGAAACTTTTAAATTTCCCTCCTTGGAAACTGTACCGTCTGAGGTACTCAAGAGTGGACACGAGTCAGCCAGGGGTTGCTCAACTAGAGTACTTGAGTTCTTTTGTGCCATGCCCACGTCTATTCATTTGCCCCCTTTATGTCGCCATTATTACTTCTGTTTCCATTCGTTCGATCAATAGCGACTTTGGCCAATGGTCCAGATCAGTTCGACGCTTGCCATTCTTTAGGGCTCCTGGTCAACACTCAGGACTCTAATGTCCTTTATGACAAGAGTACCGAGCTCATTTTCTAGGTAATTTCTTTTACTTTGTTATTTATTGTGATTTTATTTGGAGCATGTTCTAACTTGATTTGTTTATGTGTTATGCTTTTGTTGCAGTTGCACAGCTAAATTACAAGCTGAACAACGAGGTTCACGCGAGCATGTCCTATGCTTAGGAGTCGAAGGATCTCCAGCTCAAGCTCGCTGACGAGTTCGAGGCTGCAAAGTCAAAGTTGGAGGCTGAGTTTAAAGAGAAAAACTCCAGGGTCGAGGAGCTCGAGAAGTTGAACGCCGAGCTCAAAGAGAAGAGCTCCAAGGCTGAGGAGCTTGAGAAGCTAAATGCCCACCTTTGAGATAATAGAGGGTGAAAAGGCTCATCTTCTCGAAGAGTTTAAGCAGAGGAAGGATCGGGCAGTTGACATGGCCATGTACAAGATTTGGGCCAACAACACTGATCTCGATACGAGCTTCTTTGGTACCTTTGAGGACAAGCTTCTGGCTAAATGGAAAGCTCAGCTAAAGGCGGAGGAAGCTGCTCGGGAGGATGCTGAGAAGGCTAAGGAGGATGCTCTTACTTCCTAGATCTCAATTATGGGCTGCATCCCTTTAAAAAAATTGTAATAGTTTAGAGCCTTTCTTTTTCATGCCCTTAGGGAAAAACAATATACAGCTCGTAAAAGAGCTATTTGCATTTGATATTTTTAATACCATGTTCGACTTTACTTTAATATTTTTGCTTTACATCTCTCAGAACGAAATATTTTAAGCAATTTATATTAAAGGTTTGCTTTTATGTTCGTTTATTTGTACAAACATCTGTTGGATTTAAGCTTGAGTTTTAATGCATTCATGCATAGTTTAGTCGATGTATCCACGTCCGATCTCGTTATTTTTCAAGGTCGGAACTTACTTTTACCATGCACTCGAAAGTACTTATATGGCATGTAAGATAGGTAGTTTAGTTATATCCTGCTTTTCTAGTCACTTTTCCTCGTCCTCGAGTAGCTGCCCAAGGTTGTGAGGTCGAAACTATCTTTTTGCAAGATATTCCAGCCTCGATCTCGACTTAATTCGAAGTGGGTTTATTTATAGTGGGCTAGAAGTATCCTTGTCTTATAATTTTCTTTGATAGCCTATGCCCCCCAGTGTGGACTCCACAAAATCCTTCATGAATTTCTTCTAGGATTTTCTTGGCCTCGGGTAGGGTCACACATCAGAGTAATGGCATAGAATATCCTCTCCAATACAACCTTCCTTCCACAATAGTGTATCTGGGAATTTGATACATCAGTTTCCAAGCCTTGTACCGTTCTACTGGGAGAATGTCGGTTTCGAGGTAATCGACTATTGGGGTCATCCAGGTTGGTTCAAAGCCTATCATGCATACATCTTTCATTTTAGGCTCGCAAATACTGGGAGTCGATAAGTGCTCAATAGGCACTACATTCAGCGCATCGACCTCGTTGGACAAGGTGAGTCTGGCTAAGGCATCTGCATTTGAGTTTTGCTCTCGGGGAGCCTGCTCTATCGTATAGAACTCGAAATATTCGAGCGCCGCTTTGCAAATCTTCCCAGAGTGGACTTCCAGGCATTATTCCAGCTCGAACAACTATTAAATGACCACTATCATCGACATCACGAGCACGAGCGACTTCCAAGTTAAACTTTGTGAGATAACCTTTCAGTGACTCATTTGGCTGTTGTCGAACATTGGTTAAGGCAGAAGCCTCGGGCCTAATGCTGACCATGGCTTTGAATTGTTTCTTGAAATCTCTCGATACTTGATCCCAAGAAGCAATCGAATGTCTTTTGTATTTTTCAAACCAGTTTTTTGCTGGTCCCGTGAGAGAGGCTGGGAACAGCATACACCTGAGCTCGTGGCCCACATTACTAGCTTGTGTGATCATGTTTAACGTGCTTAAATGACTGTATGGATCTGAATTTCCATCGGATGGTGGGACATGGGGAATTTTAAACCCTTGAGGAAACGGGGTGTTGGAGATATGTGGGGCAAAGGGTTCGAGTTCCTCATCGAACTCTTTGTCACGTTCCCGGCTACGTTCATTCTGCAAGAGCCTGAATGCTATTTCCAACTACTCAATCCTTTCTTGGACTGGATATATGGGAGGTCTGGCATGAATCTGGGGGAACTTGTTATCATTGATTACAACTCCAGTTCCCTACCTCGGTGCGGGATGTTTGCACCGATTGAGATGATCTCTCAGATCTGGATTCGGGGGATCATCACGTCCTCGATTATGGTTTAAATGCTCCCGTAAATCTGGGTGATCTCCTCAATTTCCAGTGTTCCTGGGCTCCGGGTTATATATACTCACGGATCTAGTGTCACCCGAGCTTTCGCTGACATGGCTCGTTGCATGATCATTACGAGATGGGTTTCCTGCGAGCCTCCTTGTCTCAATAGTTTGAGATTGACACAATTAGTTCCTCATGGGATGGGGACCCCTACTCTCCCTAGCAGTGTCTTCGCCCAGCTCGCCTTTCCCTATCACGATGAGTCGGTTGCGCATCCATTCGAACTGGCAAGGGAAGCCTTATTGCGATGGTGGGGGCCTTATTGGAGAAGGTGGTTGTTGTCCATTATGGGGCCTAGAAGGCCTTGATTTTGCTCGATCAAGCTCTGGCACATTCTGCGTGGAACCAGGATTTTGGGACCAAGCCTCTAAGGGGGCTTGGTTATTCCCTATTCCTGCTGGCGCCTCTGCAGTTGGGTTGGCAGCACCTTCAGCCTGGTTACCTCTCCGGGGTCTTGGTTGGACAGGCTGCTCTACGGGTGGCGGAGGTTGCTCTGCTCTTCGGGTGGCTGCGTGTTTACGTGGCCGTCCCCAAGGGCTACGAGCTGGGGCGTGAACGTCCCATGGAGGTAGGGCCTAAGCCACCTGCGCTTCAGCAGCTAGTCTGGCTAGCTCTTCGTTGCATTTTTTAGCTTTTGCCAATTGTTTACGCAGTTGGCGATTTTCGAGTTCCACGATTGGGACATATCTCTCGAGATTGTAGTACATATCCTCGTCGACCTTGGGAACAGGTGGTCCTTGAGAGTCAGATGAACCACTCCTCTCATCAGGATCAGAATTCACCATAGGCTACTTTCCAGGGCGCTGGGGGTACTCATCTTCATCTAGGATTTCCTCCTTAGGAATATTGGGATCATTTGCAGCCATTGCTAATTCGAGAGGCTTTCTGACTAAACAGATTCACGCATTGTTTAATGGCTCTCAATGAAAGCATCAAACTGTTGACACCGTTTTTCATCAACTTGAAAAAAGAGAGCAATTAAACAAGAAAATATGAGAGGAAATGAAAGAAGATGAATACAGGAGATTTTTACGTGGTTTAGCAGTTAAATCTGCCTAGTCCACAAGTCTGTGTTATTAGCACTTGGGAGTTTTCTGTAAACTTTTCAGAGAATAGTTGCCCAAAGTTTTTTCTCCAGATCTCAGAATTTCGGTCATCTACAAATGAGGTTTCCTTCTCTATTTATAGAGAAGGTTTCAGAATTCATTCCCACATATTTCGAGAAGATATTCTGTAAATAAAATAATATAATGTTATTTAATGCATTATTTCCTACATATACGGAAATAAAATGTGGGATCGGATAACAAATTAAATAATATCCCTTAAACATTGGGATTTTGCAACAATAAATACGTTCATATGTAACCGATTAGCTCAGATGCGGTGCTCATAACATCTCTGAGGCTATCCGTCAATCACGAGCTCGTCACCTAACTTCGCCTACGCTCAGAACAAGTTACCATTGACGAAGTCATCACATTTGAGCTTACACTTCCTGAGCTCGAACCGTCTCGTGTGAGGGAAAGAGATACACCAGGAAATATATACAAGTGTTGAACCCTTTGCTGTTGCGAGCTTACCTGTAACGCCCTACTACCTTAGAGCCGTTACTAAGTGAGTTTAAAACAGAAATCGTACTTTTGACTGACTCTACGTGGTTTCTAAAACCAAAAGTGTGTATAAACCAGAGTTTAAGGCTGTACTCTTTGAAAATGTTTAGTTTCATTGAAAACGTTAAGTGTCCAACATCTGGGATCCCAAAATAAGGTTTACAAAATATTTACAACTCAAAAATAGATTTACACCAGGTTAACTATCAAAAGAATGAGTTAATACAGCCATATACAAAATGCCCCCAACCAAAGCAGTTGGGCAGGCCGAACATGTACGCGCCGCCCCCACGCTCTCCATACTCATGGCCGGTTGACTGACTCTTTGCTTTTACCTACCACACAGAGCACCCGTGAGCCGAAGCCCAGCAAGAAAACCCAAATAGTACATAACATATGCAAATAATATAGCTGACATAATCCACTGATAAATAGGAAAACCATCAGACTAAACAAGCACGGCCATGCCGCCCCAGAGGCCTTACCGAAGCCTGGGGTCTCGGTCCTTACCGTCAAGATAACTCATGTATCCCTTGGGTCCCACCCTCGCTATAAGCACCCCATGTGCTGAGTGTTACTTCCGGCCCCAAGGCCGTACCCGGCCTTCGCCGTTCATTCCATTATAATCGCACGTATAATACATTTTGAAATAACCATTCAAACATATAATAGTTCATCTAAGATTACACATTTACACATAATACAATCTAGGGCCATGCCCTGCAATCTCACTGTGGGCCCATGCCCTATTCTCGGGTGTTACGGTTTTCTTACCTTTAAATTCGATGGCCTTAATCAACCTGACCCCTTGAGCACGATCCTACTCGAGCCCTAGCACTTATCTAAGCAAAATCCATTAGTCAAAGTCATTACCAAACCTCAAGTCCAAAACCTAGCCTCGGGACCAATCCCGAGCCCCCGGGAAGTCCTAGATCCCCAAAACAAAGTGGCGGAATCGAGCCCCGAACCCTAGGTCAAAATCCCTTCACAAAAGCCCAAAATTCCTCTCTGTGAACAGTGCAGCGCTACAGCGCTCTAAAGAGGGCGCTGTAGCGCTACAAGCAGAACCACCCCCACCAGAACAGAGGCTAGCGCTACAGTGCCCCCTGACTAGCGTTGTAGCGCTAGTTGCAGACCAGCACTACCCAAAAATCGCTTCTTGCGATTTTCTTCAACCATTTCAACCCCAAACTTGCCCAAACCTTTTCCAAGCCCAGAAACACAATTAACCACACCTCACACTCATCCCAAGCATCCCGAGAACTCAATCCCAAGCTCAAGCAACCCAAAGCTCAAAATCTAACACAATGAACCCAAAAACCAGAAATTCACTCAAACAACAAAGATATGGTCTTAGAAATCATACCGTGGGTGGAATTTCGACCTTGAATTGAACCCTAGACCTCCTTATCTTGCACCTTCACAACCTTGACCTGTTTTCCCCAAAAACCCCATCCATTTAGCTCAAAAACACAGTTCAAACCAGCCAAGCCCTAAAACAGAAATCCCCAAGAACTTACCTCAACTTTCTGGTGTGATCTTGCTAATCCCTTGTCAATCCTCAAGTCTAGCTTAGGATCCTTGATGCTCAGCCTACCCTAGCTCTCCACTGAGCTTGACTCCAAGAAAAATGAAGGAAATTGGTTGGGAGAGCCACAAACCGATCTTTGGAACAAACACCCTTCAGCTTTTCTCTCTTTTCCTTTCTCTTCTTTCTTTCTTTCTTTCTTTTTCAGCCCTAACTCATTTTCTACTAAATCCACTAAGTATAAAGCCCCCTTTAATTCATCTCTTACAAGCCCAAAGACCAAAATGCCCTCCCTTACTAAATCTAAACCTTTATGTCCATAAATGGGCATTTTAGTCATATTACCCAAATTTCCACTAATTCCTCAAGTGTTCCTAATAATTCCTGCTCGCTACCCAATACCTGATTAATCATCAAATATACATTCCTCATCATCAAGATTAACCTCAATATATTTCCATATTCTCATTTAAACTCCCCAGACTTAACCCAAGCCGGGTACAGATTCCCGCTTTGACCTTTTCCGCTAACCCGCTCATTCTAGGATCGTCTCGAGTCAAAGATCACAGATACCAACACAGTCATGCCCAACATGGCCAAATTACAAATATGCTCAATCAGGTCTACATGCATACTAATTCACATAGTCATATAACGTGCATTAAATCATAATCATGCATTAAACTCATTAAAGTCACACACAGAATCCCATTATGCCCTCCAGGCACACTACTCAAGGCCCTTAAGCCTTAATAGCAAATTTGGGTCGTTACATTACCTCATAAGCTCGAAGCATCTTCGAAGCTACATACTGTTCGAGCTCACGAGATCATTATTTACAGTGAGACCGTCTAACTGGAGGATCATATGAGGACTGTGCATATTTCGTGCTTACACCTAACGAGCCTAGATTTCAGGGTCATAACTTCACATGCTCGAAATTTGAGTGTAACACAATTTTTTTTTTTTAAATTGTTAATTAAGTATATAGATATATGGGTGTACTCTTAATGGTTACTACTCATAGATGGTTACTTTGATATTAACAATTGGATTAAGATCAATGATCTATATTTATTGTTTTTAATTAAAATTTCCAAAAAAATAATTGTGATTTTTTCAAATTTTTAGAAGAGTGACCTAATGACATGTCGGTCAAATAATTATTAAATTAATGAATTAAAAAAATCTTATCTAAACATTAAATAGGAAATTTGCATTATAAATAAGTATTATATATGTAACTCATCACTTTTGCAATTGGCTTAGTTTAAAAGTAAATGTGACAAAAAAAAAAGGGGAAGGATCTTGTTTAAAATCACAAAAAAAGCAACATTAATCACGTTAATATATATTATCATTAGCTCACTCATTTTAGCAAAACTATCCCAAACATTTAAAAAATTAAAAAATAATAATAATAAGGATAAAAGTACTTTACTTCAATGATGTCTATTAATTCTTTACATTTTAATAATATCTTGGATTATTGCTAATGTTCAATTTTACTGAATTGACGAAAACGTTTCTGAATTAATTTTTTTTACGAATTTTTATATACATGCAACAATATAATAAAATGTCTTACCCTATGATTGGTAGAGTTAAAAGAAAATATGAGCCATTAAAAAATGTTAATGAGAACGAAATTGTGAAGGGAATGAAAGAAAAAAAAATCGATGAGTAGGGGTGTGTAAAATCAATAAAAAAAATTAAAATGGACCAATTTAATTAAAAATTACTGCAGAAAATTGGATTTGATCTACTTTTTAAAAATCTAAATGAGATTAGTCTTTTGACGAATGGTATGTGTAAAATCCAATATAATCTACTAATCGGTTATAAAAATTAGACATTCAATTAATAATTGGATTAAAAAGACTATGTCTGAAATTATTGGATATGAACCATGAATTGGAAATGTTATATATTTGATTTTAGATTAATGTTATTGTGGTAAAAATTATACTCTTATTTGTAACAATAATTAACCATGAAATGATAAATTTTTATTATAATTATTTTTACAACAATAATTATTCCCGAAAAATTATACTCAGTCAACAATAATTATTCTCGAAAATGATTCACACTTTGAATAGTTGATTTGTTAATGATATTGTGTAATAAATATAGAGAAAATTTTGTTGAAAGAATATGTATTAATTGTTTGGTGTTATGAATATATATTGTTTGTATTAATTAAATATACACATTAACAATTTAGGCAATAAATTTGCATTTTACTTATTAGACATTACATAAAATAAATGCATATATACTATAATAAATACGAATTTTGAAAAAAAAGAATTAAAGGTATAACTAATTTCAACATTAATTAATTACATTAAATTGTGTGAATCTTCCCATTAATATTAAATCATATATTAGTTTTTTTTATAAAAAAAATGAAACATCATTCTTAAATATGTACTTTTGACCAATTTTTTTAATTGAATAGACCATTACGTTAATATATATTTTGAAAATTTCATTAATTCCAATTTTATAAAATTCAAATATAGAAAAAATAATTACATTAATTTTTTCCACTTAGAAATTTCCTATATATATTATAGGGCTCATATTGAAAGCATATACTTTTACTCTTAGTTTTCATTTTGCCTCGTTTTTGTATTTGTTTTTTTTAGTAAAATGAGTGACATATTTCAAGCCGCTCTTGTAATTTTTCACTGTCGTAATCTGAAGTGCTCAACTCAATCGATGACCTCAGCTACACAATTCACAATTTACATTAGCTAACAAAAACCAACATTTTCAATGATATGGTAAAACAAAAAAACATTAATTGCACAAAGAAAGTTATATAAACCTGTTCACATCTTTCTTCAATTACTTTCTTGTCACCAACACCATCAAGAATGACACAGTCATCCTTTGATACTGTAATCTACAACGGCAGACCATGGAACTCAGCCATCAAACAAACAGCGAACAGGCAAGAGGAAAAAGTAAAAGAAGCCAGACTAAAATTTTAATTACAGTTAGCAAGCAAGAAAAAAGTATGTTGTTATTTTATCTCACTTATTTGCATGTGCCGAGCACTTCTGGTCCCACTTTTTCAAGATTCATACCAAGCTCCTCAGTTATTACCTGTAGTTTATAAATATTTTAGTTGTTCTTTTATCACCTAGTAATTCCCTGCTTTAAGAGAAAATAGAATTAAAGAGTGATGCACCTCCCCTTTAGTAAGGATAGCAAGATCTCGTAAATTGGCCTTCATGCTTTCTCCAAAACTAGGAGCTTTAATGGCGCAGACCTTGACCAACCAATTAACCCAACATAAAATGTATGTCAATATCATAAGCAGCCTAAAAAAAACAGTTCATCAAATAAAAAGTTAAAACTTACCTTGATTCCAGCACGAAGCTTGTTTATGATGAGAGTAGCTAGTGCTTCACTTTCTACATCTTCAGCAACAATAAGTAGAGATCTCCGACTCTGAGTATTCACAACAAATCGGTTGGCAATCACAAAAACACATTTAATCCAATTCTATAAGCCCTGAAAAAAAAAATACCTTCAAAGCCAACTCTAATATCTTCACCATGGCATCTTCAGCAACAAATAAGCATATATACCCACAAAATAAAATAAATCATGCAACCCAAAAACAATTTCCACTTAATTTTCTGAAACCAAAAAAGAACTATGAAATATATAAATGAATAACAAATCCAAAAAAGTTTGAGCACCTTTTGTTGGACCGCTGACCATAATGACTATAACGACCCGAATTTGCTAATCAGGCTTGGGGCCTTGATTAGTGTGCCTGGAGGACAATAAATGATTTAATATGCTTTAATATGTTAATGGGTAAATTAATGTTGATATATGATAGTGATGCATGTTTAGTGAGTTAAATGTGCATGTGGGCCTCGTCTGGATATTAGGGGCATGAATGTGATATATGTTATATATATGTGATATGTCTGTGCAGCACGATCCGAGTCAGTCCTGGGGAGCGGTTAGCCAGAGAGTCACAACGGGGTTGAGATTCTGACTCGAGGCGAGTCGAGGGGTAATTTGGGTACTAGGTGTGTTATGGGATTATCGGGACATAAAAGTAAATATTTGGAGATATACTTGAGGATAGAATGTCTAGGTGGGAATATTGGGGAAATTTACCGTTTTGCCCTCGGGGACGTTTTGGTACCCCAAGCCTTGAGGTAACCCTTTAGACTAAAGTCAAATAAAACAAAAAGAGGAATTAATTAGAACCTTGGGGAAACCGACTTATACATTCTCTCTTAGCTGAGATAGCTCTCATCTTCCTCACTCTCTCATTCTCTAAGGCATATCAAAGGGAATTTTTGGTGCAAGCTAGCTTAAGCAAGGGATTGGGCTGAGGAAACTTAGGAGCTTAAAGCTTGAGGATTGAGGATTGAGGATCAACTACAGGGATTGAATTCAGCAAGGTAAGCTTTAATTATTGGGATTATGTTGAGAATTGTTACTGGTTTGGTAGAATATGCATGCTAGTTAAGTTTGATATGTTCTTGAGTATTTTAGTTGGGTTTTGGAGCAGATTTTGATGGGGTTTTAGTGTTGATATTGAGCTGGTATGTATGTGTTTAATATCTGGGTTTGATAGGTGAGTTTTGGGTGAATTAGCTTGAGGAAAGGTGTGGAAAAATGGTGGAGAATCTGGGTTCGGAGGTGAGAGCCGCGACCCAGGAGGGGTTCGTCGCGGCCCGTGTGCGTGCGCGACCATGGGAGGCCGAGAAGCTCATGCGCGCCGCGGCCCGTGTGGGGTTCAGTGAGGTGCTAGCCTCTGTTTCGAGGCTAGCCGCGGATCTTGTGGGTGGGGCCGCGGCCCTTTGTGCCAGTTTGAATTTTAAGGGTATTTTAGGCTTGGAAACTCAAGGGGTAAGGCTCGGGATAGATTTTATCACCCGGATTGATAGAATTCAAGGACCCGGAGGTTAGGGTTATGGATCTTAGTTATTTATTGGATTAGAATTTGATGGATGGACATTGTTAATGTGTTGTGACTAGGGTTTCGGCGAGGCTCACGTTGGAGGACTGTGCTCGGGGCATCGGTGCTCAGAAAGCTCGGTACTCAGGTAAGAGAACCCTTGTTTCCATAGAGCTTGTGTGCAGGGCTGAGCCCAACGTGTTTGAATGGATTGATATGCAGGGCTGAGCCCAATGTGTTTGAATGGTTTGATATGCAGGGCCGAGCCCAATATGTTAGAACTGCGGGGCGTAGCCCTTTAACTGATTATGCTAGGATTCTCTACTTGCTTTCTATGCTACATGTATTATGATGTGAAAGATCGGCTAGAGCCGGGAACGATATGGACCGAGAACGGCGAAGGGCCGGGAACGACATTGGGCACGTTGAGTGCAAGGCCGAGAACGGCAAGGGGCCGGGAGCAACGTTAAGCACGTGGAGTGCGAGTTGCTAGGGCGAGTCTCTAGAAGGATACCTGGGATATCCTCACGGCATGGTTCGCAAATCCAGGGCTTGGTAAACACTTGGGACGGCTAGGCCGTATGTGTTTAGCCAATTGGTGGCCTATCTATATGCGTAATATATGTGTTGCATATGTTATCTGTGTGTGGGTTCTCTTGCTGGGCTTCGGCTCACAGATGCTCTGTGGTGCAGGTAAGGTTAAGAGAAGATCAACCAACCATGAGTATAGCAGGCGTGGGGCGGCGTGTACATGTTTGGCCAGCCTAGCTGCCACGGCCAGAGGATTTTGGGAGATGCTTCTAGATAAACTCTGATTTTGTTGTCTAGTCGACTTGGTTTAGTACATATGTTGTAAACATTTCTAAACTGTATTTTGGATCCCAAGTGTAAACCTTTTATGATTTCTATGGAAATTACTATTTCTAAGGTTTTTTCCTCTGTTTATAGCTTAATTACACTGTTTGATCTAAAACCTTGATTAGCGAGATGAAAGCACGTTTTTAAACTCACCTAGTAACGGTTCTAAGGAAGTAGGGCGTTACAATGACGGCGACAACCTTGTCTTCCGAGTTGTCCATACGGAGAGAAGAAGATCTTGAATTGATGAACTGACTATAAATCTTATGGTAACTCGAAAAGAATAAAACTTGAGTGGAATGACTCAACGACTAAAAATTATGATGAGTTTAGTTGCTCAATCAGCGAGTGTTCATTGTGAAGAAATTCATTATATGGCTCCCAATATATAAATAAACGAGGGAATTATTTTCATCATATCATTGTGAAGAAATTCATTATATGGCTCCCAATATAAAGATTAACATTTCTATATAAAGATTAATTATGGTAAAAAAAAATATTAACTAAATTCAAAATAAATGTACCAAAAAAAGATTACCTGTTGGTGACTTGCTATACCAAGTCACCATATTGCCACATCATCATAATTGTTAGTACCCATCTATGGGTAGTAACCATTGAGAAGTCTTCCATAGATATATATATTACGTAGCAGCAATGTAAAATGCATGTTTGTATTAGTTTATATTTATATTGTTATTAAGAATTAATTTTTTTTGCTATAAGAACATAATTATGTTTTATTTACTAATTAATTAAATAACAATAATGTAAGATTCATGCAATTTATAAATACCTACATGTTGTGATATATCATAAAATTATTAGAACGTAATAAAATTTATAACATATATGGTCTCTTACATTAAAAAAATATCTATGAAAATTATTTGAGATAATTTTGATTATAGAATGATGATTTATTATTTTTCTCATCTTGCAATACTTTAATAAAGAGGATATTAAAATTTCGGGAGGAGGTGCGGCTTTTTGAGTTCGGGAGGGGCTCGAGAGGGCCTGGGTTCGTAGTCACATGTGCACCTCTGAAATTTTGACCTATATATTAAGGTTAGTATCGGTGCTAAACCAACACTACTGCATATTAACCGACGTCGTATTGTTCAATAGCGTAGCACTAATGCTAACTTCACTAATAATGAAACACTGCATTTCTTTGGATTAGAAGTGTCAGTTTTAAACCGACGCATTTGAGTCTCATACACCAGTGTCGGGGTAGTAACTGACACCGTTAGTTAACAGTTGGGTCAGTTTTGAACCGACCCTATTAAATTGAGATTATCAATGGCGTCAATGTGAGACATTGTAAACCGACTCTAACAAGCAATGCCATAGGTCCTTTTTGGCGAAGTGAGTCAAGTATGGTTGAGTTCTTTTTTCTTTTCTTTTTTTTTTTTCAAATTGATCCATAAATTCTATGATTTTGCTTTTGTGTTTTCTTTGATTTGATAACACAAGTTAGTTTATCTTTGCATTGGATCTGACATCAAATATAGCTATTATCACTTGCGTTTTCTTCCATCAAGTTTAATTTTTGAAAGAATTTAAGGTTTGATTATTGATTTCGTGGGTGATTAGATTTCGTTTGTGATATTATTAAATTGAATTTTGTATGTGATTTGATTATTGATTTTGGAATTGTCTTGCTATTGCATTTCATCATCAATTTCGATATGGATTATTACTGAAATGAAGAAGAAGTATAGTAGTGGAGTGTTATCTCTATTTTTCTTTTCTTTTTCTTAGTCAAAAACCTATCTTTTCCGGCAATTATCCTGGTTATACTCTTTCTTTTTACTCAATTTTATTATATTTAATTTATCATTTTTTTTTTCAAAATCAAATGTATGGCTCTCCGTCTCTCTCTCAAATCTCAACCAATTTCGGTTGTTTTTTCGTAAAGTTTCGAGTTTGCAAGTCAATTCACATTTCAAAACCAGTTACAATTTTTCTTATATTGCTTACTACTCTAAAGGGAAATATATTATGAGTGGGTAGTTGTAATTCCATATGTAATTGTTATGATTTTCTCATCTTTTTTCCTTTTGTATTGTCAATGATTATGTTTTGTTTTGTTAAGTTTTATTGTATGTAGTGGATGAAAATTGGTGAATTTTGAATGATTCTGACTAGACAAGATAAGTATTTTTTTCTTTTTTTCTTTTTATTGAATTATAGATATAATTTTTCAAATTAGTTTATTTAGTGTATGCTTTTTGATTTGATGATAATATTTATTTTTGTGTTTTTTTTGTTTGAAATTTATCATCCTCATTGTTTAATGATGATATTTTTTATGAGAAAAGTTTTCTAGTTTTGTTCTCAAGTATTTTTATTTTGTTTTGTTTATTCATAAATTTTTTATTTCAATTGATATTTGTTTTAATTTATTGTTTTATTTTGTTTGATTATTTATTTTTTGGAAGAATATTTGTTCAGTTTTTTAAGATATTTGATAATTGGTTTTTAAAAACTGTTAGTTATTTTTAATTTAATATATTATATTTTTACTAATAATTATATTATATATTCAGCTAATGTGGCTGCTCATAGATTGACTGTCACGCTCTTAAGATGGATAGACAACTTCTATAGTTAGACATTATCCCTTGTTTTCTTCAGGATATTTAGATTTTTTTAAGTTGTATGACATTATACATATTTTTTTCAATGAAATTTTTCATTGCTACCAAAAATATATATATCTCTTCTATATAATAAGTGTGTAGATAACGGAAATTCTTAGTTTTAACGATTTTTTATTTATTTTTTATGTTAACTTTAACGGAATATTCTTATATTTAACAGAATATTCTAATATTTAACGGTAATTTATAAACACTTAAACTTAAATAAAATAAAATAAATAATTAAACAAATTAAAATAAGATATTTTTGAGGTATTTTACAATGATAATTATTTAAAAATAATAAATATTAAACAATTTAAAATATGTTATATTTGAGATATTTTACGATGATAATTATTTAAAAATAATAAATATTGAAAAAATTAAAATATGTTATATTTGAGATATTTTACAATGATAATTATTTAAAAATAATAAATATTAAAAAAATTAAAATATGATATTTTTGAGATATTTTACAATGATAATTATTTAAAAATAATAAATAAATAAATAAATTAAAATAAGATATTTTTGATGTATTTTACAATGATAATTATTTAAAAATAATAAATAATTAAACAAATTAAAATAAGATATTTTTAAGATATTTTACAATGATAATTATTTTAAAATAATAAAATTATACGTTTTATAACTTAAATAAAATTTAATTAAATTTAAACTCACTTATTTGAAAAATATCATATTAAACCTATAATATAATCTACTGTCAATTAGCAATAAATTACTTTTTTAAAACATATAATATAAAATCTCTTGTTGTCACTCCTAAATTCAAAAACTAGAACAAACATAAACTTAAACAAAAATAAATAAATTATTTAATTAAAATAAGATATTTATATGACATTAATATAAATTTAGTAAAAATAATTTATAAATTCTATAAATAAAACAAAATAAACGTGCATATTGCATGTTAATTGTATCTATTATATATTATAAATGTGTGTTTAACAAAAATTGTTGTTCTCCGTTAGATTTAACATTTTTTTTATTGTTTTCTAATATTGTTAGTTTTAAAATCATCAAAATATAGGTAAATAAATTAAAAATAAAAATAAAAAAGTAATTAAGTCATCTAAATATAGTGAAAAAAAATAAAAGTACTAGCAAGCCATAATAATTTCTTAGCATATATTTTTAAATTTCATATTAAAGTATTTAAATTACTCTATCAATTATGTTTTCAAAACTATAACAAAAAAATATATATGTGCTTAAATTTATTTATTTTTCTTTTATTAATTATTTATTTTGTCATTTAACACATTTTTTTATCTAAACATATATGTAATAGTGAAATAAAACATAAAAATATATATATTTTCTTATTTTGTTGTTTTGTTTTTTTTTAAGAAATTACTTATTCTAATTGCTCTAGCCATTAATTAAATAATATACATTTATAAATAACTTTTGTTGGCTTTAAAATTTTTTAAATTAAATAATTAAAATTTGGTCAAATAAATTTTTAAAATTTATAGTTTTAATTTAGAATTTTTTTTAAATATTTTATTATATTGAAATTCATAAGTATTTTTCTTAAAAGAAAATTAGAAAAAATATATATTTAATTTTAAAACTAGAAGACACCATAAAAAGTGTATATCTAATGGATTCTTAGTTTTATGGGTTTTTTATTTTTTTAAAAAAAAATTATCATATTATTTATTTTTTTCAAAACTATAGAAAATTGTTACACCCAGATTTCGAGCCTTGAGAATTGTGATCTCGAAAGCTGGATTCGTCAGGTGTGAGCTCGCAATATCTAGAATACATGTTCGCAACCTAGGCGCTGAACTTCATAGTTGGTGGCAACCTCGAAGTTGGGTATCCTCGAAGTCCTTATAAGCTCGAAAGACAGACATCGAAAGGCGTCCATTTTCGGGTGACCTCGGATCAAGAGGTCCGAGCCTAACATGAGTGTGAGCTCGAAACAAGGTGGTCTCGGTGATATTTTCCTAACTTCGAGCTGTTCTTGGAGAAAATACTATAACTCGTAAGTTACTCAGAGACCTAGACTGGCATGATGCTGATGATGCTGATTGCTGATCTCGAACAGCTTAATAGGTCACTTGAAGAGACGCAGTCTACATTTATCGTTGTAACTTCCCTACAATAAAGGGATATTTATTAGTCAGTTATACACCCCCTGGTCTTCAGGGGACGTTTCCTGGTATATAGGAGTTACTGGCTTTAAAGCCATTAAATTTATTAATATACAGAATAACTTCTCGAAACGTGTGGGATAGTATTCTGAGATTTCCTCTATAAATAGAGAGGTCATGTACCATTGTAAGGGATCAAAATTTTGTGATCTTGAGAGAACCTTTGGAGAATTCATTCTTGAAGAATTTCCAGAGATTTCCTAAGTCTTAATAAAAAGGACTTGTGGACTAGGCAGAGTTAACTGCTGAACCACATAAAAAATCTCTTTGTTTTATTGTGTTATTTTTGCCATAATTATTTACTGTTTACGTGCTATATATTTTAAGTTGACGAAAAGCGGCATCAACAGTTTGGTGCTTTCATTGAGAGCCTTGAGCAGTACGATTCCTGAACAGTTATGGCCACAAATGATCAAAACGTTCCTGAAGAAAACTATCCAAGACGCCCTGGGAAGCAGCCAATGGTAAATCCAGAGACTGAAGAGGGAAGCGAGTCCTCTGATTTTAGGGGACCTCCAGCCCCAAGGGATGAGGGCATGTACTATAATCTTGAACGGTATGTCCCCATTGTGGAACTTGAAAACCGACAGCTGAAAAAACAGTTGTCCGAAGCCAACAAGCGAATTGAGGAGTTGGCTAGGTTAGCCGCAGAAGCTCAGGCCGCTCAGCACCCACCTCCGCGTGAGAACCAAGCACCACCTCCGAGGAACGTGCATGTTCCTCCCCGCAGGCCTCGTGGGCGACCCCGAAAAAATTCTGCCACAAGGAGACCAAAACAACCTCCGACACCAGCAGAGCAATCCGCTCCCTTGAGACCCCGAAGAAGTACTCAAGCTAGGGCTCCGGTTAATTCAACTGCGGAGGTACCAGCGATAACTGAGAATAATCGAGCCCCTACAGAGGCTCGAACTCAAATCCCCGGTAATACGCAGAATGTTACCGACCCAACATGGGCGAACTCAGGACCGTCTAGGCCTCGAAATGGGTGGTAGCCATCGTCACCCATACGATTCCCTCCATCGCCTATAAGATACCCTTCACCGCCTCCCAGAAATGCTCAACCAGTTCGAGATGATGAGGAAAGAGGCAAGGCAGTAGAGAAGCCTTCAGAGAGCGGAGAGGTGCCCAGCATACAAGAAGTCAAATGTCCCGGTCTCGCACTGTAGAGATGAGGCAGCATGAAAGAGACCCACCTCGGAATAATCATGCAACAAGCCTTACCAGTGATGACTCAGGGAATACTAGGTCAGTCAGTATGCATGACCAAGGTCGAAAGAATACTGGGAACCACAGAAACCGCTCCGACCTGCGGGAACACTTGAATCAGATTCGGGGTAATGGTAACCCATCGAACCCAGACTTAAGAGATCGCCTAAATGGGCGTAAAGATCCCCTGCGAAGGCGCGAGCCTGAAATTGTGATCAACGATTGCCAATTTCAGGCAAGACCCCTTATGGACCCGGTTCTAGAAAGAATAGATCAATTGGAAAAGGCCTTTAGGCTTTTAAAAAATGAGCGAGGTCGGAGTCGAGATGAGGATTCTGACGAGGAGCTCGAACCGTTCGCTCCTCATATTTCCAACACTCCATTTCCTCAAGGGTTTCGGATGCCTCATGTTCCACCTTTTGAGGGAAAGTCCGACCCATACAGCCATCTGAGTACATTCAATACCATAATGAGAGCAAGTAATGTAGGTGACGAGCTCAGATGCATGTTATTTCCCGCATCACTAACGGGACCAGCAAAAAGCTGGTTCGAGAAATATAAAAGACATTCGATCACTTCTTGGGATCAGCTGTTAGAGGATTTCAAGAAGCAGTTCAGAGCCATGATCAGGGTGAGACCTGAGGCATCAACTCTGACCAACGTTCGGCAACAACCAAGTGAGACGTTGAAAAGTTACCTTATGAGGTTTAATTTGGAAGTTGCCCGAACACGAAATGTGGATGATAGTGGTCATTTAATGGTGGTCCAAGCTAGAAAAATGCCAGGAAGTCCACTCTGGGACGATATGCAAAGAAAACCGGTGAAGTCCTTAACCGAGTTTAATAAGCGAGCTCACAGGTTCGTCAATGTAGAGGAGGCGAGATCGACACTAAATATGTCTTCTCAGCCTTAACCTCAGCGGACCCACCAATTTCAAAGCCTTCGGCGGAAAACCCTTCCAAAATAAAAAAGAACAAAGAGAGTAACCTCGAGGCTGAAGGGGGAAAGAAGAAGAAGGGGGAGAGGTATTTCTCCGTGTACAAAGTGTACACCGAGCTCAATGAGTCTCGAGAGAATATATACCTGGCTAATGAGAACCAGGTCTCTTCCAGGCGTCCAGACCCCATGAGAAATTAGAAGTCCAAGAGGGACTCCAGCAAGTACTGTCGTTTTCACCGAGACACTGGACACATTACTGATGAGTGCAGGCAATTGAAGGACGAGATCGAAGGACTGATCTCGAGAGGTTATTTTTGACAGTATGTCAAAAACCAACATAATCAGGCTTCTACTAGCCAGAGGGCAGCTGCGCCACAGCCTGCCCAAAACAATAATTCCCGAGCAAGGGAAGAAGATAGGCCCCCTCCGATTGATGGAGAAGACGTAATAACCATCTCGGGCGGGCCTCTTCTCGCAGGAACGGGCAGGAATGCTCTAAAGCGATATGTGAACGAGCTAAAAATTGGGGACGGGTCTCCTTATGAACCTGAACCTAGAGCTCCAGAAAGTCAAAAGATAGAATCTCAACCAATAACCTTTACCGAGGACGACGCGTCCCATGTTCAGTTTCCTCACCATGACCCACTGGTCATCACTCTTCAGCTCGCGAATAAGAGAGTTCACCGAGTTCTCATAGACAATGGGAGCTCAGTGAACATTCTCTATAAGGCCACCTTGGAGAAAATGGAACTCACTCTTTGCGACCTGAAAGTATGTGCAACAACGTTGTCGGTTTTTCAAGAGAAGGGACTGTCTGCATGGGGTCCATCGAACTCCCCGTGACCTTGGGAGACTACCCAGTCTCAACAGCCAAGATGATGGATTTCATAGTAGTAGACCTGCCTTCGGCCTACAACGTGCTGTTCGGGAGATCCGCCCTGGTAGGGCTGGGAGCAGTATCGTCTGTAAGGCATCTGGCCATCAAGTTCCCGACTCCTAGTGGCATCGGGATGTTGAAGGGAGATCAGTTAGCTGGAAGGGAATGCTACATCATTTCCTTGAAAGGAAAGAAACAGACGAGCGCACAGGCACTCGTCATTATTCAAAATAAAGATGGGACGATCTTGGAGATAGATGAAGAAATCGACCCAACGGTGGAGGAGAAAGTTGATCTCGAACCGTTAGAACAGCTCGAAGAGTCTGATCCCTCGAAAACGGTAAAGGTTGGGAAACATCTCCAAAAAGAAACCATATAGCAACTAATTTTCTTTTTGAAGAGAAACCATGATGTCTTTGCGTGGTCACATTCAGACATGGTAGGAATAAATCTGAACATAGTGAGCCACGCACAAAATATCGATAAAAGCTTCCCACCGAAGCAACAAAAGTGAAGACAACTGGACGATGATAGAAAAAAGGCACTGAAAAAGGAAGTCGACAGGTTAAAAGCAAACAGATTCATAAGGGATGCATTTTACCCAGACTGGGTAGCCAATCCGGTACTGGTCCCAAAGCCTAATGGGACGTGGCGAACCTACATTGACTATTCGGACCTCAACAAGGCTTGTCCAAAGGATTGCTTTCCCTTATCGAGGATTGACCAGCTCGTGGATGCCACGGCAGGGCATGGACTGATGTCATTCATGGATGCCTATTCTGGATATAACCAGATTGTTGTGCATGCCCCTGACCAAGAACATACGAGCTTTATAACGGACAAAGGACTATATTGTTATAATGTCATGCCATTCGAGCTCAAAAATGTTGGGGCCACATACCAGCGGCTCGTGAACATGATGTTTTTGGAGCAAGTAGGAAACAACATGGAAGTTTATGTTGATGACATGTTAGTCAAGTCTCAACTTAACAATAACCATGTTGATGATCTCGAAGAGTGCTTTGCCGTGCTCCGGAAATATAACATGAAGCTAAACCCTCAAACATGCTCCTTTGGGGTATCGTCAGGAAAATTCCTGGGTTTCATTGTAAACACTCGAGGAATAGAAGCTAGCCCAGAAAAGATCCAAGCCCTGATCAATATGCCCTCACCTCGAAAACACAAAGATGTCCAGAGTTTGACCGGCAGAATGGCGGCACTAAGTAGGTTTATCTTAAAATGTACAGACCGTTGTCTTCCATTTTTCAACTTGTTGAGGGGAGGCAAGAAATTCGAATGGACGAAAGAATGCGAGTTGGCCTTCCAGGAGCTTAAAAAACACCTCGCATAACCCCCTATCTTATCAAAACCTATTACGGGAGAAGTGTTATATTTATACCTTGCCACTACCGAGCACGCCATCAGTGCGGTGCTCGTACGAGAGGAAGAAAAGGTGAAAAGGCCCGTATATTACGTCAGTAAAAGGTTACTGGGGGCAGAGTCGAGATATCCCTTGATGGAAAAACTAGCTCTCAACTTAATTCACTCATCTCGGAAACTTCGACCCTACTTTCAAGCGCACCCCCTCCATGTACTAACTGATCAACCACTAAGACAAGTCTTGTCTAAGCCAGAAGTTTCAGGCCGACTTCTTAAATGGGCAGTTGAACTCGGACAATACGAGATCACCTACCATCCAAGGACGACCATGAGGGCACAAGCCTTGGCAGACTTTATAGTGGAATGTACTGGCATGACTAACGATGAAGTTATAACCCCGGCCCACGAGCTGTGGAAACTTTACGTTGATGGGTCATCTAACGAAAATGGATCGGGGGCAGGAGTAATTTTGATCACTCCTGCAGGAAGCAGATTTCATTCTGCCTTGAGATTTGACTTCTAATAAGGAGGCCGAATACGAGGCTTTACTGGCGGGGCTTCGCATAGCCAAGGAGCTCAAAGCTAAGGCAATATGTTGTTACAGCGACTCCCAGCTGGTGGTTAACCAAATTTTGGGTGAATACCAAGCTCGTGGCACAAAAATGGCAGCTTACTTAGAAAAATCAAGCTCAGCATTGGAACACTTCGAGTTTTACACGATCGAGCAGGTCCCGTGAGAGCAGAACTCGAATGCAGACGCCCTGGCCAGGCTCGCTACCTCTATCGAGAGCGATGAGCTGAACATCGTACCAACTGAACATCTCTCAGCACCTAGTATTAACGAGCCTGAGCAGGAAGATGTGTGTATGATCGATTTCGAGCCTACCTGGATGACTCCAATAGTCGAATATCTCGAGAACGGCATCCTTCCAAAAATCGGAACCAGGCTCGAAAGTTGATGTATCAAATCCCCCGTTACACCATTATGGATGGAAGGCTGTATAGAAGGGGATATCCCATGCCATTACTTCGGTGTGTGACTCCACCCGAAACAAAGAAAATCATTGAAGAAATTAACGAAGGGTTTTGCGGAGACCATACTGGGGGGCATAGCCTGTCCAAGAAAATCATACGCCAAGGTTATTTCTGGCCTACCATCAAGTCTGATTCTTTTGAGTGCGTAAAGAAGTGTGATAAGTGCCAACGATTTGCCATGATTCCTCGAGCTCCACCGTCCGAGCTGACTATGATGACCTCCCCATGGCCATTTTCGGTATGGGGGATCGACCTCATAGGCTCTCTCCCAACTGGCAAGGGCGGAGTGAAGTACGCAGTGATTGCCGTAGACTACTTCACGAAGTGGACAGAAGCAGAACCGTTAGCAACTATAACCTCCAAGAAAGTCCTTGACTTCGTAGTGAAGAACATCGTATGTCGATATGGGATGCCAAGGAAAATTGTATCCGACAACGGAACTCAATTCGACAGTGATTTTTTCACCAACTTTTGCGAAAAAAATGGAATAATAAAGAGTTTTTCATCAGTAGCCCATCCCCAAGCGAATGGCCAGGTCGAACCTGTAAACAAAACTCTAAAGAGTTCGTTGAAGAAAAAGTTGGAAGAAGCAAAAGGACGATGGCCCAAAGAATTGCCCCAAGTCCTATGGGGATATAGGACTACGGCCCGAACATCAACGGGACATATCCCGTTCTTTCTGGCATATGGTTGCGAGGCTATGCTTCCAGTTGAGCTCGAAATTCCCACAATTCGAGCACTTGCTTACGATCAAGCCTCGAACCATACCCAGCTCGAAGAAACTCTTGACCTGATCGAAGAACGAAGGAATGAAGCTCAGCTAAAAAATGCTGCATACCAGCAACGAGCTACCAGGTACTGCAACAAGAGGGTTCGGGATCGAAAATTCGGCGTGGGAGACTTAGTGTTGAGGCATGTATTCTTCGCAATGCGAGATCCAGCAGCTGGCGTGCTCGGGCCAAACTGGGAAGGACCTTACCAAATAGAGTCAGTCATCTGACCAGTGTTTACAAGTTGGCGAGACTGGATGGGAGTCTAATACCGCGAGCATGGAAGGATGTTTCCTGTAACCAAGCTCGTTTATTTGTACTATTTTGTCTACTTCTGGATTTGATCAAATAAAGACCTATTTCGTTCAATATGTTATGTTTTTTTTTTTTTTGCAATCTCTCTTAATTTAATAACCTATGGTCACACCCATAGGATATTAAGGGGGCATCATTGGTATATATACCATCAGCTTGAAAAATAAAATAACATATACGAAATACATGCAAGTGTTTGGAGATAACCAAATGCGCGAGTTAGGATAGTTTGGATATAACCAAATTGTAACGCCCTGGATAGCCAAGACCACTACACTGTGTGTTTATAAAGATGTGAGACTTGCTAACCAAGTCGTTTACTCAAAACGTGACATTAGCTAAAGTGTTTTAGGGCAAAAAGACATTTTGTCCATAAAAGATACATTAAATAGATTATAAACCATTTACAGAAGGGATCCCCAAAAGTACAACGTTTAAAGTTCGGTTTACAAAATTTAACAGTTAAGAGTAACCATTAGCCATACTAAGGAAAAATACATGGTTCTGGTCCTCTTGTCCCTGTAATCTCCTCAACCGTGGCAGTTGAGCGGCCTCACATGTACATTCACCCTGCAGAGCTCTCCAATCAAGGTTGATCAATCTTGCCCTTGCCTTTACCTGCACCACGCAGCACCCGTGAGCCAAGGCCCAGCAAGAAAACAACATACACAACATAAACAATATTATCAGACAGACATTCCAATAAGCATGCTCAGATATTCAATCCACAGCATATAAGTACACTTCAAGGTACAAGTAACCTCATCTATACTCAGATTATTCAACAATCTCATTAATCACATTCATAGCCATATATAATAATCAATTAACACAAATACTAGGGTCGACACCTTAGGTCGCACCCTCTATTTAACCCACTGACTCTGTCCCGCTTAAACCGAGCTCACTGCATAATAAGCTGTCCTCTGATACTAGTGTCCGAGCCGTGCCAATTGCACAAGTTAATCGTGGCACGCTTAGGCCGTTGGTTTACAATTTACATGGCATAATACCATTCTTTCAATCATATATATCAGAGAGCCCTTAGTCCCGTTCAAATATTCAACCGGGTGTAGTTTTCTTACCTTTAGCTTCTCGATGAATTAGTTACGGGCGATACTCCTTGAGCGCGATCTGATCCCCGAGCCCTAGCTCAGCACCTAGTCATAATCATGATGAAGGATACCATTAACAATCGTAAATGAGTTTCTTAACCAAGTTCTAGTCCTCGGAACATTGAACTTCACCAAATATGGTAAAAGACTCAACCCCGAGCACCCTAGGTTAAATTCCTAAGCCTAAAATCTCAAAATCCCAAAATCCCTTAAGCTCCCCGGCATGGGCCATCCATGCCGCGGCATGGCCCCAGACATAACCCTCCATGGGCACAAAAATAGGTAAAGGCCGCGGCATTGCTTAGACCATGTCGCGGCCCGCCCTCCTTCCTCAGCATGCAACAACCTCGCAAGGTCGCGGCTCACCAAGAACCATGCCGCGGCCCGACCCTTCAAACCCAGAAAAATCCACCATTTTCAATCTCTAAACCTCACCTTAAGCCATCCCAAATCCCCCAATTCAAAACCAATTAATAACAACAACATTAGAATGATTTAAACAACACAATTCCACCAAAAATCCAGCCTAAAACTCTCCAAAATCCTAATTCCAATTTCTGAGATTTCAAACCTAAAAACTCAAAACCAGCCATGAAAACTCTCAAATTCAACCATAAAACTTTAAAGTAAACCTTACCTCAGCTATAGAATCGTTTCTCCAAGGATCCCCTGGCCTATCTTCAGAGTTTTAAGCCTCAACTCCACCTTGAATGTCCAAACCACAACTATTAAAAACTCAGCCATTTTTCTTAAAGTTCCTAACCACAGAATGAAAATCAATGCTTACCTTGGCTCTAATTCAGTCCATGATCAGTTCCTTGAGCTAATCCTCTAGCTTATCTCCTTCAATTCCCAGAAATTCAGTTGGTTCCTTTGAAAAATCAGAGTTTTCTTCCTTAGGAGAGAGAAGAGAGAGAAAGGGCTGAGAAAGGTCGGTTTATTTAATGTCTAGTATTTTCCTAAGTCCTTCCAAGTATATCCTTAGGTGATTAGACTAATCCCAAAGCTCGGGGTGCCGGAAGCGTCCCTGAGGGCAAAACGGTAAAATCCCCCAGTAATCCCGCCTAGATATCTTAACCTCAAATATATCTCCAATTATTTATTTTCACCACCCGATAGACTAAATCACTACCCGATACCTAAAATATCCCTGACTTGTCCAAAGTCAATTATAATGCCCCGTTGTGACTTTTCCCGCTATCTGGCCCTAGGATCGCCTCGAGTCGCCTGGTTACAGAGTTATCCAAATAATAATGTGGTTCTCACATATACAACACATCTATTTCATATTATTACATAATACCATTAATTATCATATGTTGACGGTGAAATCTCGTCAACGATATAAGGTTAGAAAACTAAGAGTATATTGCCAAAGGTATCTCAGAAGAAGAAGGAGAAAACTTGAAAGAGTAAATATGTAGAACTGCAATGGAGTCAAAATTGTATATTACTTAACAGCCTTGGCATACAATCAATTTTCCAACCCCTTTTCTAGAGGGGTGATGATCTATTTATACTGGAACTCTAATGGCTCCCCATACATTGTGGTCCCAGGGGACAAGATTGTACATAGGTACATTGTCAGGGTAGTGGCACAGGTCGTGGTGGAGCAGAAGGTTATGGTGTCGGCCTGGTACACAGTCAGAGGTATGCATGTAGTGCTTCCACTCTCTGTACAAATCCGTACCTCCACTACTTGTAGGACACAGATGTCAGAGTCATTCCTTTGCCCTTTTTCAGGGTTGTACATCCCGTGCTTGTACATTTATCTCATCCCTAGTGGTCCCCTTTACCGAGATATCTTCTCTAGGTTTCTTTATATTTTTGTAAGTGTCGATCCATACTTCTTTTATCCCGTCCTTACCTGCAGGTAGGAGGCCTGGAAATAGGCATGTACGAGGCTTGGGGATGGGTCTCACAAGGCAAGACCCTTGGTGCCTAAGCGAGTATCCGGGCATGACTTGGGCATTCACGAGGCATGGGGATGGGTCTCACAAGGAAAGACCCTTGGTGCCTAAGTGAGTACCCATGTGTTACCCAGGTATTCACGAGGCTCGGGCATAGGTCTCACAAGGCGTGATGGGGTTGCATAAGGGCCACAAGACGGTGGTGGCACGAGGCTCCTTAGCGTGGTCATACCTCGTGAGACACACACGAGCGTGGTGAGGTGTGTCTTGTTGTGCGAGGCATTGGCGCGCATCTGGGACGCGAGGCCCTTGTGGCCTTGGTAGGCGCGCATTAAGGAAGGGAAGCCTCGCATATCGAGGCCCTTGTGGCTTGGCAGGCGTGCACGGGGGAAGGGCAGCCTCGTATAGTGAGACCTTTGTGGCCATGGCAGGCGCATGCGGGGGAAGGGCAGCCTCGCATAGTGAGACCCTTGTGGCCTTGGCAGGCGCATGCGGGGGAAGGGCAGCCTCGCATAGAGAGACCCTTGTGGCCTTGGCAGGCGTATGCGGGGGAAGGGCAGCCTCGCATAGAGAGACCCTTGTGGCCTTGGTAGGCGCATGCGGGGGAAGGGCAGCCTGGCATAGTGAGACCCTTGTGGCCTTGGCAGGCGCATGCGGGGGAAGGGCAGCCTCGCATAGTGAGACCCTTGTGGCCTTAACAGGCGCATGCGGGGGAAGGGCAGCCTCGCATAGTGAGACCCTTGTGGCCTTGGCAGGCGAATGCGGGGGAAAGGCAGCCTCACATAGTGAGACCCTTGTGGCCTTGGCAGGTGCATGCGGGGGAAGGGCAGCCTCGCATAGCGAAGTCCTTGTGGCCTTGGTAGGCGCACGCGGGGGAAGGGCAGCCTCGCGTAGCGAGGCCCTTGTGCGTGGTCGGGGGGTGCATGGCGCGAGGCCCTTGATGCGCCTGCCCCCTTGTGATGTGTAGCTTGGCCTCTTATCCTAGCAAGGCCATACTTCACAGCCCACAAGGTGATGCTTCCCTTGGGATAATCTCCCGGTTTCACAAGACTTACAGGTCTGAGCCTGATAATGTGACTAAGTGACCTATAGCCTTGTATTTTAACCATTTACTGGGGATTTTTTTCTTGGTGGATTTTTGGCATCCACACTTGCCCCCCAGTCTATAGGGAGGCCTTTAGGCGTTCTTGTAGACTCTTCTCTTCCTTTTTATTTTTTATCGTTTTTTTTTTTGGCTCGAGGTCCTTTGGAGCCCACGCGAATGGGGGTTCGATAGGTCTCTCTTTGGTGCACCTTGGTTGTATCTATAAGGATATGTGGACCCTTTGGGTTCTACCTATCCTTTTATCTATTTTTGCGCGCGCATATTATATCTAGCGAGAAGCGTCCTTCTCGTCATTAGGCATAGTACTATTTTTGCAAGCGTCTTCTTTGAGACCCTTTTTGCAAGCGTCTACTTTGAGACCCTTTTTACTAGCGTCTACTTTGGAGACCCTTTTCTCAAGCGTTTATTTTTGGAGATCCTTTTTCTCAAGCGTCTATTTTTGAGGTGTTCTCCCCTCGGGTCGGGACTTTCATGGCTAGATGGTCTTCGTTCAATCTCAAACTTGGTCAGCGACCCCTCTAGCACGACGCCCCCTTCTATATGGAATCTTCAGATGTACTGGTAGTAGGGCAACTGGAGGAAGGTTCGCTTTTTTCCACATAGAAGTTCTTGTGGCCCTCTTCCACAGGTATGTACTTCTGTGCTCTCTCAAAGAAGTCATCCAAATTCTTAACTTCTCTTTTGAGCATGTTCCCCCATAACTTGCTTTCTGGACGAACTCCGACTGTAATAGCCATCTTGTGCTCCGCTTTGGTTAAACCTCCCACCTTTGTTGCTTCTATACTGAACCTATGGATGTAGTCCTTCAGACTTTCATTCTCGCCTTGTTTTATGTTAGCGAGGCTGGTAGTTGGCATGACGTAATCACACGCTGCATGGTGTTGCTGAAGAAATTCATCAGATAATTGTTGCCATGACTCGATTGTTCTTGGCCTTAACCTCCTGAACCACTTGTACGCCACTCCTTTAAGCGTAACGACGAAGCAATGACACTTTGCCCTGTTGTTGACCCCTCTTAACCTCATCAAGTTATTGAAGGAGTCTAAGTGATATTTTGGGTCTGTAGTACCCTCGTACGGAGTCATGCGAGGCTCTCTGAAGCCAGTGGGCATTTGCTCAGCCTGAATCTCCCTTGTGAAGGGTGAATCACGGTCGAATTCTTCGTCATCCATGTGCCCCCCAAGTGCATTGGTGATCTTGCCTCGAGGGCTTCGCATTTTGGTGTCTAGTCCTCTCCTCTTTTGCATAAGGAGTTTTGCGGGTTCTCGGGCTGATCCTTGCCTTGGTTGTGTCCCTCGGGGGAACCGCGGGGGGTACGTCTCTTGCTTCTGACCTTTCCCCATGGAGCTCTTTTCTTAAGCCTGGGGGTGCCTCTTTTGAGGGGACTTCGGCCTCGTTCTTACGACCATCACCTTCCCTCCGCCTTTGCTCCTGGGGACATTTAGTTGGCCTAGGTCCTCCCTGGTACTTCGTCTGGGGGGTTTTACTGGTGGAAAGTTGGGTTCCCCCATCGTCTACGGGGACAGTGCTTTCCCCTTTTTCATGCTCCTTCCCTTTACGCTTTGGGAGGGGTATGCCTGACTTCCCTTGCAGTAGGTCGTTTAAAACCTCCTACATGTTCTCTATCGTGGTTTCCAGCCTTCGAGTCTTTTTATGCAACTCGTGAATCTCATCCTTGTAGAAGCATGTCCTTGAGCTGGAACTTACCGAGCGTACCCCGGGACCCTTGCCTGGCCAGTGCGTCGAGGGACCGGGGTCCCGCATACCCAGGATATCTGCACTGAGCCAGAGATTTGTTACAGGGTGGATGTATAGGCTTCTTGGCTAGCGTGGTGGATACCACCAAAGTTTCACCAGTTGGACCGGAGGAGACCAGGTTGGTTTATGAGTTCTTAGATGTGTTTCCTGAGGATTTGCCTGGGTTGCCGCCGCGTAGGGAGATTGAGTTTGTTATTGAGTTGGCACCAGGGACAGAGCCAGTGTCGAGGGCACCATACAGGATGGCACCGACGGAACTGAAAGAGTTAAAGATACAGTTGCAGGAACTTCTGGATTTAGGGTTCATCAGACCTAGATACTCGCCATGGGGTGCCCCAGTTCTATTTGTTAAGAAGAAGGACAGGACTTTGAGGATGTGTATTGATTATCGATAATTGAACAAGTTAACTATTAAGAATAAGTATCCCCTACCGAGGATTGATGACTTGTTCGATCAGCTGCAGGGTAAGACGGTGCTCTCAAAGATTGATCTTCGATCTGGTTATCATTAGCTGAGGATCAAGGATGAGGATATACCTAAGACGGCCTTCCGAACGCGGTAAGGACACTATGAGTTCTTGGTCATGTCCTTTGGTTTGACCAATGCCCTGGCAGCCTTTATGGATTTAATGAACAAGGTGTTCAAGGACTTCCTAGATCAGTTTGTTATAGTCTTCATTGATGACATCTTGGTGTATTCCAGTTCAGAGACAGAGCACGAGTTTCATCTTCGACATGTACTTCAGAGGTTGAGGGAACATCAGTTGTATGCTAAGTTTAAGAAGTGTGAGTTCTGGTTACCTGAAGTGACATTCCTTGGACACATTGTTGGCGCAGATGGGATTAAGGTGGATCCATCTAAGATAGAGGCAGTTAGAGATTGGCCGAGGCCAAGGAACGCCTCGGAGGTGCGGAGTTTTCTTGGTTTAGCGGGTTACTACAGACGGTTTGTAGAGGGCTTCTCGAAGATAGCAGCACCGATGACAGAATTGACAAGAAAGAATTTGAAGTTTATCTGGTCGGACACGTGTGAGGACAGTTTTCAGGAGTTGAAGCGACGACTTGTTACAGCACCAGTGTTGAGTCTTCCTTCGGGGGAAGGAAAGTTTGTTGTTTATTGTGATGCATCGAGGTTGGGTTTAGGTTGTGTGTTGATGCAGAATGAGAAGGTCATAGCCTATGCATCACGACAGTTGAAGGAGTATGAGCAGCGGTATCCTACTCATGACTTGGAGTTGGCAGCAGTGGTTTTCGCACTGAAGATTTGGCGGCATTATCTATATGGGGAGAAGTGCGACGTATACACTGACCATAAGAGCCTGAAGTATTTCTTTACACAGGAGGATCTGAACATGAGACAGAGGCATTGGCTGGAGTTGGTAAAGGACTATGATTGTGATATTCTTTATCATCCAGGGAAAGCCAATGTGGTGGCGAATGCGTTGAGCCGCAGAGGTCCAGGTCAGTTGTATAGCTCTGTTCAGATTTCGAGGAAGTTAGCTGATGAGATGGTTAGAGCGGGGATAGAGTTGGTAGTGGGCCAGTTGGCTAACATTACTCTACAGTCGACCCTGCTAAAGCGGATCAGAGAAGGGCAGTTGGCAGACACTCAGTTACAGAGGGTTAGAGAGGATGTCTTAGCGGGAATAGCTAAGGACTATTCTGTTTCTGAGGTTGGTTTACTTCGGTATCAGGGACAGATTTGTGTTCCAGCTGATGAGGGGATCAGACGAGAGATACTAGATGAGTCTCATACGACGCCGTACTCGCTTCATCCGGGTACCACAAAGATGTATCAGGATTTACGGACTTTGTATTGGTGGCCCGGGATGAAGAAGGATGTGGTAGAGCACGTTGCTAGATGCCTAACCTATCAGCAGGTGAAAGCTGAGCATCAACGACCAGCAGGGTTGCTTCAGCCATTGGGTATTCCTGAATGGAAGTGGGAGGACATTACTATGGATTTTGTGGGAGGTTTACCCAGGACAGTGGGACTTCATGACTCGGTGTGGGTGATAGTGGATAGATACACCAAGTCAGCTCATTTTCTTCCACTGAGGTCAACCTATACCGTGGATCAGTATGCTGAGTTGTATGTGAGGGAGATCGTACGTCTCCATGGGGTTCCTAAGTCTATAGTGTCAGACCGGGATCCTATTTTCACTTCCAAGTTTTGGGGTGGTTTGCAGAAAGCTTTGGGAACTCAGTTGAAGTTCAGTACAACTTTTCATCCTCAGACTGATGGACAGTCTGAGAGGACGATTCAGGTATTGGAGGATATGCTCAGAGCATGTGTGATTGATTTTGAGGGTTCATGGAGTAAGTATCTTCCGTTGATTGAATTCTCGTACAACAACAGTTACCAGTCAACGATTGGAATGGCTCCCTATGAGATGTTATATGGGAGGAAGTGTAGATCACCCATTCATTGGGATGAGATGGGTGAGAGGAGGTATTTGGGGCCAGATATGGTTCAGAAGACAAGTGAGGCCATAGAGAAGATCCGGGCTAGGATGCTCGCTTCTCAGAGTAGGCAGAAAAGCTACGTGGATCCTAAGCGTAGGGATGTGGAGTTTCAGGTTGGGGAGCACGTCTTTCTTCGAGTTTCACCTCTGCGAGGGGTGAGGAGGTTTGGTAAGAAGGGCAAGCTAAGCCCTAGATTCATTGGACCATTCGAGATCCTGGAAAGGATTGGTCAGGTGGCTTACAGGTTAGCTTTGCCGCCATCGTTGTCTGGGGTTCATGACGTGTTTCATGTCTCCATGCTTTGGAAGTATGTCTCGGGTGTGACTCATGTGTTGAGGCATGAGGATTTGGAGTTACAGGCAGATTTGGCTTATGAAGAGCAACCAGTTCAGATCTTGGATCGAAAAGATAAAGTGTTGCGAAATAAGACGATTCCTCTAGTTAAGGTGCTGTGGAGGAATAGTAAGGTCGAGGAGGCGACCTGGGAGCTTGAGACGGCGATGCGGGATCAGTATCCCGAGTTGTTCAGGTAAATTTCGAGGACGAAATTCTCATTAGGAGGGGATAGTTGTAACGACCCAAATTCGCTAATAAGGCTTAAGGGCCTTGATTAGTGTGCCTGGAGGGCATAATGGGAGTTAAGTGTGGTTTTAATGATTTAGATGCATGATTATGATTTAAAACATGTTATATGATTACTTGAGTATTTGAGATGCATGACTATGTGTGTTAGTATGCATGTAGGCCTTGATTAGGTTAGAAGGGCATAATCGTAATTTTGGCCATTATGGGCATAACTGCTTTGATATATGTGATAATTGTCAAGACCACATTATTATGTGGATATATCTATGATCTGTGACTCGAGACGATCCTAGTGAGCAAAATAGCGGAAAAGTCATAGCGGGGATTTATACCCGGCTCGGGGTGAGCTTAGGGGTATAAATGGGAGTCTGGCGGATATATTGGAGTCTATTTTGACATTGAGGGATACCATTGGTGATTAATTAGGTATCGGGAATTAAGCGGGGAATAATAAAGACACTCAAGGAATTAGCGGGAATTGGGTGAAATGACTAAAATGCCCTTAAGTGGACTAAAGGGTTAGAATTAATAGGGAGGGTATAATGGTCATTTGCTTTACAGAAGTTAGATAATACTAAGGCTTTATGTTAGTGGAATTTGTAGAATATCAAAGAAGTCTGAAAAAGAAGGAAAAGGAAGGGAAAAGAAAGGAGAGAAAACAGAGAGAATTCTCTAGGTCGGTTTGTACTTCCTTCACTTGTTTCTTGAGGATTTCTGGAGTAAATCTCAGAGGAGAGCTGGGATTAACTAGGCATCAAGGATCCTAACCTAAGACTGAGGAATTGACAGAGGTTTAGCAAGGGTTCATCAACACTTGAGGTAAGACTTAGAATTCTTCAGTTTCAATTTCTGGTTTTTGAGTTGTGGTGCTTAAGTTGAAATTGGGTGGAACCTTAGGGAATTCAGACTTGAGGCTGAGGAGGAGCAAGCCAAAGGAGTCTAGAAGCAGCTTGTGGTCGAAATTCTATCAATGGTATAAGGTCTAAACTCTAAACTTTGATGTTCAGCTGGTTTTTACTGAGTTTTAGAGTTTAGAAGTGGCTATGGTGAATTCTGAGTTTGTGGATGCATGTGCTTAGGTTTTAGATGTTTGGGGTGCTTGGGATGAGTGGAGTGTGGTTATGAGGTTGTTTTTGAGTTTGGGTAAGAGTTGGAAGAGGTTTGGTTAAGGTTGGTTCGAAGAAATCGCAAAAGGGAAAAATCAGTGCAGGGCTATTTGTGACTAGCGCTACAACGCTAGCCTTTGGGTGTTGTAGCGCTAGGCCATTTTGCTGAAGGGTTTTTGGCTTCTGTTTGTAGCGTTGTAGCGCCCTCCCAAGAGCGATGTAGCGCTACCCTGCCTTCTGAATGGGATTTTAGGGTTATTTGCAAGGGTTTTTGACCTAAGGTTTGGGGTTTGGTTCCACCACCTTGTTTGGTGGAACTAGGACATCCCGGGGGCTCGGGATTGGACCCAGGGTTAGGTTTTGAACTTGAGGGTTGATGATGACCTTGGCTATGATTGTGTTTAGGTGAGCGCTAGGGCTCGGGGCTCGAGGGGGATCGTGCTCAAGGAGTCGAGGGATCAAAGCTATTGAATTGAAAGGTAAGAAAACTGCACCCGGTTATACGATTGTGATGAGACTAAGTGCTCCCGAGAGTTGTATCGTGTCAATTTTGGTATCACGCCATGGGACATATAAAAGCGGCCTAAGAGTGTCGTACATACTATCAGAGCACAGAGCGCGATTCGACCACTAGGAGCCATGAACACTGGGATAACAGAGGGAGCAGCCTGTGAGCGCTAGCCCTGGTTATCATTTATAAACTATGCATGTTATGAGTTGATATGCTTAGTATGTGGAATACTTGACTATATTGAATGGTTATTTGACTGAGGCTATGTGATGCAACGTGAGATATTAACTTGTCTAATAATTGCTTATGCTCTGTTGATATTGTGTTTTCTTGTTGGGCCTTAGCTCACGGATGCTACGTGGTGCAGGTAAAGGCAAGGGCAAGCTGGACCAAGCCTGAGGTGGAGAGCTCCGAGGTGAAATGTACATAGCCAGCTGTTCGATCACCACGATCGAGGAGTGGACCAGGACAGGGATAACCTAACTGCTTGTTTTGCCTTAGTATGGCTGGTTATTGTATCTAAGTCTCACAATTTTTGTAAACGATCTTTAAACTTGTATTTTTGGGATCCCGTGTAACCAGATAATGTTTCTTAATGAAAAGTGTGGCTTTCAAGACCAAAACTCTTTTAACCCTAGATCCTTTGTAGCTTCTGTAACAAATGACTTGATTAGCAAGTCTGGCACTTTATAAACACACAGTGTAACGGTCTTGGCTATCCAGGGCGTTACAGAGGCATTGGCGCGTATCTAGGTCGCGAGGCGCGCGGGTGAGGGCAGTCTCGCGTAGAGAGGCCCTTGTGGCCTTGGCAGGCGCGCGTCAGGGAAGGGAAGCCTCGCATATCGAGGCCCTTGTGGCTTGGCAGGCGTGCGCGGGGGAAGGGCAGCCTCGCATAGTGAGACCCTTGTGGCCTTGGCAGGCGCATGCGGGGGAAGGGCAGCCTCGCATAGTGAGATCCTTGTGGCCTTGGCAGGCGCATGCGGGGGAAGGGCAGCCTCGCATAGAGAGACCCTTGTGGCCTTGGCAGGCGCATGCGGGGGAAGGGCAGCCACGCATAGAGAGACCCTTGTGGCCTTGGCAGGCGCATGCGGGGGAAGGGCAGCCTCGCATAGTGAGACCCTTGTGGCCTTGGCAGGCGCATGCGGGGGAAGGGCAGCCTCACATAGTGAGACCCTTGTGGCTTGGCAGGCGTGCGCGGGGGAAGGGCAGCCTCGCATAGTGAGACCATTGTGGCCTTGGCAGGCGCATGCGGGGGAAGGGCAGCCTCGCATAGTGAGACCCTTGTGGCCTTGGCAGGCGAATGCGGGGGAAAGGCAGCCTCACATAGTGAGACCCTTGTGGCCTTGGCAGGTGCATGCGGGGGAAGGGCAGCCTCGCATAGCGAAGTCTTTGTGGCCTTGGTAGGCGCACGCGGGGGAAGGGCAGCCTCGCGTAGCGAGTCCCTTGTGCGTGGTCGGGGGGTGCATGGTGCGAGGCCCTTGATGTGCCTGCCCCCTTGTGACGCGTAGCTTGGCCTCTTAGCCTAGCAAGGCCATACTTCACAACCCACAAGGTGATGTTTCCCTTGGGATAATCTCCCAGTTTCACAAGACTTACAAGTCTGAGCCTGATAATGTGACTAAGTGACCTATAGCCTTGTATTTTAACCATTTACTGGGGATTTTTTTCTTGGTGGATTTTTGGCATCCACATCATTTAAGCATTATCAATCACATAATATCTCATTCAAATAAATACTATTCACTCTAATCTCATTTATGCCCTCCCGGCACACTAATCGAGGCCCTTAAGCCTTATTAGCGAATTTGGGTCGTTACACAAATTATCAAAAATATACAAGTATTTGGACATAACCAAATACGCAAGCTGAGAAAGTTCGAACATAACCAAATTATCAAAAGATCAAAATGTTTGGATGTAACCAAATATGAAAACTGCATTAAAAAATTAAGTGTGTGGATTACTAACCTAACACGACCCTAACAGGTTTGGAACAAACCAGCTAAAATTAATCGGCAGTAAGTTGGAGCATAACCCACTTCGGATAAGCCGAGATCAAGGCTGGAGTATCTTACAAAACAATAGTTTCGACCTCATAACTTCGGAGAGATAACCAAGGACGAGAAAAAGCAACTAAAAAGTAAGATATAACTAAACCGTTTACATTACACACCATATAAGCACTTACGGGTGCATGGTTAAAGTAATATCCGACCTTGAAAAATAACGAGATCGGAAGCGGATAATTCGAGCAAATTGTGCATGAATGCATTGAATTTCGAACCTAAATCTAAATTATGTTTGTGCGAATAAACAAGCATATACGACTCTTTAATATAAAATGTGCAAGATATTTCAAACCAAGAAATGTAAAGCATATATATTTAAAGGAAAGTCAAATAGTAGGAAAAATTGTATCAGCCCTGCGGGCATAAATTAAAACAATTATAAAAATAAGGGGACGCAGCCCCGAAGTAAGATCTATGAAGGAGCAGCCCCCTTAGCCCTCTCAGCATCAGCAGTGCTAGATTCTCCATGACGAATAGCATGACTATCCTCTTAAGCTCCCCGAGCAGCCTCACGAGCAGCCTCCTCTGCCTCAAGTCGAGCATGCCATTTGGCCACGAATCCCGCCTCGAAAGATCCAAGGAAACTGGTGTCGAGATCGGCGTTGCTAGCTCAAATCCTACATGGCAAGGAGATGAGCCTTTTCATTCTCTATGATCTCGAAAGTGGCGGCCTTCTCTTCCTCAAGCTTGGCATTGGCCTTCTCCAGCTCCGCGAGCCGAGTATTCGCCTTTTCAAGCTCAGCTGTCGTAGCCTCGACCTCAGCCTTCGCAACCTTGAGATCATCAGCCATCTTAAGCTGAAGATTCTTCGCCTCTTGAGCTAAAGACATGCTCGAGTGCACCTCATTGGTCAGCTTGTAATTAAGCTGGGCTGAGACAACAAGAGCCTGGCACACAAGAAGATTGAATTAGAATATATGATAAGGCACGTAAACAATTAAAAGTAAGTTGTAAAAAGTTACCGAGGCAGTAAACTCAATACTCTTCTCATAAACAGTACTGCAGTCCCAAGCTTTATTCACAAAATCCCAATGCTCAGCATCGAAACCGCCAGGGCTCTGACCCACCTGAGATAAGATGTCCGAACCAAGTAGAGCACCGTGGGCGCCAGCAGCGTTGTCAATCGCGAACTCATCAACATGAGGTCGGATCGACAACATATGTAGCTTGGAAGTTGAAGGCTTCTTCGAAGGTGGGCCGAGTACTGGATGGGTTGTGGCCAGATGAAGGGCGGCAGAGGCGGCTGAGATGGACGCACTGACCTGGGCAGTCAAGTCTTCGGCTGTGCTTGCCGTAGTCGGGGCTGGTGGGGTCTTCTCAGTGCGTTTGAGGATTTTGGAGGGTCGGTCCGACTTCTGCGAGCCTCGCGGGCGCTTACTCCTTTGAGCCCCCTCGCCACTGGAAAGCACGGCGTTAAGGTCGAAATCCATGTCACCTTCATGATAACAATTAAAATTTCGCACAGCACTAACAGACAAAGAATAAAAAGACAAGTGGAGAAAACCTAACTGGAACTCTCCCCCGAGCTTGAGCTCGGCGACCAAGAAATTCATCCATCTTCAGAAGAGGCGGGGGGAGTACCTTCCTTATAGGTGGACGTCAGCCTCGAAAGGTCCCTATAGTCATTGGTCCCACATTGGACAGCTATTCCGTTCCATACCTCGTTCAGGCTATACATTGTGTCGTATTTCCCGAGCCAGCTATCGAACCTATGGACCCGTTCATCTACCCAAGACCACACATAAAAATGGTTTCGTTCATCCTCACACAATACTAACCTATCGGGCTTATGCTTTAATAGAGAGGGGGACCACATTTTCGAGCTTAGGATGACTGTACCTTATTCATCCGAGCCCGAGATCGAGGCCTCGTAGGCAGGGGTACAAGTTCCCAGTGGTCATATTTTTTATTGGACCAATCCGAGGTGGACTGATCCTTTACCAAAAGTCCATAAGCTCGGAGCTTGTCTTCATGCAAATGGTATGAGAGGGATCTCCTACCGTAAGGGAGCTGGAGCAGAGTTTTTCTATGCTCCCTCATCTCGTCAGTGGGAGAAGGGCGATGGTAGTTGGCTGGAAAATTAAACGAATTTCGACTAAGTACAGGCCTATAAAAAAAAATCTAAGCACAGAATTGAAGGAGGTTGAAATACTTACGAATCTGTCTGAACGAGTAGTATCGTGACGGAGCTAGGCCATCTATCCAGAAGAAGGCCTTTTTGAAGTCAGGAGGATGATTGGGAAGATCCTCAAACATCTTTTTCTCCTTGGGGTAGCTCGAAAGGTAATAGAAGCCATCTCCTCCCCGAGCTCGGGAGGGATTGCTTTTTAGACAGAAGAGGTACAGGATCTCCTCCGGTGACGGTCCTTCCCACTTCAGCTCGTGGTATAGTGACCTCAGGGCAGACAGAACCCTGTAAGAATTGGTGTTGAGTTGGAAAGGGGCCAACCCAACAAAGTCTTTGATGAAAGACTTCAAAGGAAGTAGCGCTCCTGCCTTCATATGCTCCTGGTTCTAAGCCGCGTATCTTAGCTTGTTGTCAGGATTTCCATCTCCTGGAGCGCGACAGCTTTGCTCGTGGGAGGTCGGGGCTTGACACCTTAACGAGCCTAATAGTCCTATGCCATGAAAGGCCAGAATATCTGTTATCTGGCCTAACAATGTGACCGAGCTCCAATAATGCTCAGCCTCAAAAAATTCCCTCCTCGGCTAGGAGGTAGAAGGCTCCTCCATCAGTGAAAATTGCAGGTCACATGGGTTGAAGGCAACTGTCACTCTAAGTTTGGGGTCGAGAGGAATCGGTCTGGGCTCAGTGTCAGGGCCTGGATGAAGGGCGACCCTTAGTTTCTTTCATTTTCCTTCCTCGATCTCTTCTATCTGACGTCGGAAGTGATCTCGAGTGTCCTCTTGCTCACACCTCAGCTCGTGTTCGCAGATCAAACGTTGGTTCCGGGCAAACAACGACTACGGGCTCGGAGGTTTTGGAGAGTACGGGACGGCAAGCAACGACCCCCACCGTATTTCCAGATTCTGTGACATCTAGCAAGAAAGAAAAAATGGTGAGGGCCATGAAAGCAAGGAATTAATAATAATGAGCTTGGTGAATCAAGCTCGAAAGTGCTTGTGTACGAGATGAGTTCAATCCTGAGGACTTGATTAGTATCACGATGTGTATTTCACGAAAAAGGGAAGGAAGTGGATTTGATTTTTGAAAATCCCAAAATATCAGGGAAAAAAGGTGGCAGTTACTCAAAAATGATATTTTTGAGTATCGTGCATTCTTTAAAACCAAGATTTTGTACCCAATATCTTAGTGTGCAATATACGTCTTCAAAAATTTGAAAATCCAAAAAAAAGAGACCATGTTTGGGTCTATCTACATATAAACTGGATTTAAAACTAGTAATGGGAGAACCTGAACCTAATATCTATCGATCAAAGCGTCCTAGTACATCAAAGTAAAAAATGAACTAGTGCATTCCCAGAAACTAAAGAACAACAAAGCCAGAAACTGATGAAAAAAAAAAGAAGTACAAAGATAAGATCAGATACTTACGCAATGAAGATGGCGATTGCAGAGAAATAGTTGATTGAAGAAGAGGCTGCAGGTATAATCTGTAGGATCTTGAAATTTAAATCTAGATGCATGCTTCCTATTATTTTTCCAAACACATAATAGAAACATAGAATAACACGACATACATATGAACATTAGATTCGTAAATTAACATAAACACAATGATGTAGAAACTTACGAATACGCAGCGGAACTGGAACAACTCATTCCTTCAATCTCTCTAACTCTTGATTCCTTTCTGTAGTAGAGTATTATCAAGAGATTGAACTAGATCAGCAACACAGTCTTCCTCACCAAGCCTTTGATTAATCTAGAACTAGTGTGGGCTAGTTCTCAACACATGAGATAGAGATCTAGAAAGAAGAAGAGAAAGTGGCTAAGAAAGGATTAGAGTGTCTAGGTTTTCCCTTACCCAAATCAACTGAAACTCAATTTCTTTAGAAAACCCTAGATATCATATTCCTTATATAGGCAACTTAATGGGATTTATTTAAATTTAAATTAATTAAAAATAATAAACAAAAATAAAAGCATTAGGCTGCCATAAATGGACTTGGGCCCAATCTCTTTATTTTGAATTTAAATCCCAACTGGGCCTAAATTCAAAACCTTTTATTTATTTATTTTTTAATTAATTAATTAAATCCTTATTCAAATTAACTAATTATAATTTGAAACTTGATTTAATATTATTTATTTATATTGATACCAATTTATCAATATTAATAAATTTATCCAAATATTCTCTTTTATTTTCTAAATCTCATATCTCTGTAAATTTTCCAAAATTGACCTAGTCAACTTAAAAAATCCTAATTGATAATTAAATCAATTAATTGAGACATTCTAGATGATTTACTCAAAGGTGATGCGGGGACCATGGATCCATGAAATCAAGCTCCAACAAGTTACCGTGAATTTATTTACGAATAATTTCACTACCTTATTAATTCCTCGTGACTCCACTATAGACTCGGAATTGAACTCTTGAATTCATAGAACGTATTTTCAAAACCATAAATACGTTATCCATTGTTATAACCATTACAATCAATCAATCCTCTATCGATGACTTAATAACGAGCTGGGTGCAAATTACCGTTTTACCCCTCATCAGTATTTTATCCTTAACTCCCACTAAGTTCCTTATAAATGAAATTTTCGTGAACTTAATCACAGAAATGAGATCTCAATCATTTAACCTTTTGAACAAAGCAATTAAGGAAATCATCTTTTCACTTCTCATACAGAAGTTATAGATTTCATATCTATGAATAATACTCCCACTCAATTACACTAATAAATCTCCAAGATGTAAGTATGGGCTAGACCGTAGGGTAAGCTGGTAACAAACAAGTCAAAAGATTTAAATAATATAATTAGCAGAATATTATCACTCAGAATTAAGATTGACTTAACCTATGGTCAACGTTGTGACATTGATTAGATTTGATAACAACGATACTTATTTATCAATCAATAATCAATATCGGTCCTAGTCCGATGTAACTAAATACATCCGATCTTATCTACTTGGTCGATGCCTTGGACAAGACATCACACCCTGAATGTGTAAGGAGATCATATTGTAGATTGCCTAATCAGTGAAAATCCAATGCACTGATCTAATCTTAGGACTCGTTCTTTTGAACATATAATTACAACTATAATCCACTGTGACCTAGTCACTATAATTGTAACTATCCATATGTTCGGGATTTTATAAATGTTTGTATTATTTCAATAATCATGTAATAAAACAAGCAAGCAACACGGTTGTCAAACTAAATGATTTCTACTACTTTTATTGATAATATGAAATCGTGCTACATGTCCGACATGGTTTTATAAGGGCATAAAACCCAACATAATCTCACGGTCTCGAACAGGTTGATGGTCCTTTGCTTCTTTGGCGAGGAAAACATGCAAAAGCAAAAGCTTTCTGGGCTGGCCTCTGGTTTTTTCTCTCCTTTTTTTTCTCTGATAAACGTAAAACTAAGAGGAAGAAGATGACTGGAGCCTTATATATAGACTATCAGAAGTGGTAAAAAGGGATTAATCCGAGCCATTGGCCAGGATCCTTATCAAATCCGACGGCCAGGGATAAATGACAAGATGGTGCCGAAAAGATGGCAGGCGAACGATCATAGGCAGATTTCCAAGGTACTCAAGTACCTTGAATGAGCAATACCCAACAAACGCGTGTCCATACTCGAGTATGTGTGACGGTGCAGTTCCCGAAGAAAGTAGTTCAAAAGTTTCCTTCTCATAGGATTCGAACAAATACTTTTGAGGGGGCAAAATGTTACACCCAGATTTCGAGCCTTGAGAATTGTGATCTCGAAAGCTGGATTCGTCAGGTGTGAGCTCGCAATATCTAGAATACATGTTCGCAACCTAGGCGTCGAATCTTCATAGTTGGTGGCAACCTCGAAGTCCTTATAAGCTCGAAAGACAGACATCGGAAGGCGTCCATTTTCGAGTGACCTCGGATCAAATGGTCCGAGCCTGACATGAGTGTGAGCTCGAAATAAGGTGGTCCCGGTGATATTTTCCTAACTTCGAGCTGGTCTTGGAGAAAATAATATAACTCGTAAGTTACTCAGAGACCTAGACTGGCATGATGCTGATGATGCTAATTGCTGATCTCGAACAGCTTAATAGGTCACTTGAAGAGACGCAGTCTACATTTATCGTTGTAACTTCCCTACAATAAAGGGATATTTATTAGTCAGTTATACGCTCCCTGGTCTTCAGGGGACGTTTCCTGGTATATAGGAGTTACTGGCTTTAAAGCCATTAAATTTATTAATATACAGAATAACTTCCCGAAACGTGTGGGATAGTATTATGAGATTTCCTCTATAAATAGAGAGTTCATGTACCATTGTAAGGGATCGAAATTTTGTGATCTTGAGAGAACCTCTGGAGAATTCATTCTTGAAGAATTTCCAGAGATTTCCTAAGTCTTAATAAAAAGGACTCGTGGACTAGGCAGAGTTAACTGCTGAACCACGTAAAAACTCTCTTTGTTTTATTGTGTTATTCTTGCCATAATTATTTACTGTTTACGTGCTCTACATTTTAAGTTGACGAAAAGCGGCATCAACAAAAATATTTTGTTTATTTTTTTTAATACGTTTATGTCATTCTTTTATAATATATGACATTATTTATTTATTTCAAACTTATATGACAATTAAAAATAAATTAATACATTTTCTAAATAAAATTAAACAAACGTCCATTACATGAGTACTCAATGATTACGTCAATATTTAGACATTAATGGTTACGTTAATTTTAGCCATTAAATTATTATTGAATGATTGTGATTAATTTAATAGTTACTAAAAATATTTAAATAGTATTTCTAATTGAGTAGCTTAAAAACTTTATTCATTTAAAAATGATGTTTGTTGACGCGGTTTTTCGCGAACAGATAATTATATGAATAAATAGTGTTGACGCTGTTTTTCGTCAACTTAAAATGTAGAGCAATTAAACACTAGGAACTATGGCGCAGATGAATAATATGGTAGAACAACAAGAATTTTACGTGGTTAAGCAGTTAACTCTGCCTAGTCCACGAGTCTATTTTATTAAGACTTGGATTTTTCTGGAAATCCTTCAGAGATGAATTCTCCAGAGTTTCTCTCAAGATATCAAAAGATCAGACCCTTTACAAATGTTCATGAACTCTCTATTTATAGAGAGTTTTCAGAGTTCATTCCCACATATTTCGGGAAGATACTTCTGCTTATTAATTAAAATAATGATATTAATTACTGTAACTCCTATATACAAGGAAACGTCCCCTGAAGACCAGGGGCGAATAACAGATTTGTTAATATCTCTTTAATGTTGGGATGTTACAACAATAAATATCTTTAAACGTACGGAACGCGTTACATCACATGACTCATTAAATCTTTCGAGGTCAGCAACTAGCCTCATGTCGGTCAAGGTTTATAGGTAAGTTACGAGCTAGCCGCCTTATTCCAAGATCAACTCAGAGCATATAGATACCCTCGAGGCTGTTACATTTCGAGCTTGTACTCTTTTAAGCTCGGGCTGCTTGATCCGAAGACACCCGACAAAGGATATATCCCGATGGTACATTCTTTCAATCTTATAAATAATTTCGAGGTTAAATGTCTTCGAGGTAGCCATCTTGATCCGAGGGTTTAACATCTGGACCACGAACGTGCGTATTATATATCTCGTGATCACACTTGATGAGTCCAGCTTTCGAGGTCACAATCTCAGGTCTCGAAGTCTGGGTGTAACAAATAGGATGGATTAGTGCTGGATGATAAACTGTAATCAGAAAATGATAATAATCGAGAATGTGGAAACTAATTGCAAAGAAATATGGTCACTCATTTTTTACGTGGTTCGGAGGTTAAAATCCCCCTTGTCCATGAGTCAATATTTTTGATCTATCCTTCCTATTTCTTACAGAGTATTTTCATTACAAGAAGAATCCAACCCCCAATCCTACCTAGGGTCATCCCGTGATCCTTTGATCCCTCACATCATATCTATTACATCAATGATTAATATTTACATTTTATATTACAGTGTGGTCTAATCATTAGGTAAAACGGATCATGGGTCGCATGGTCTAATTTAGGCGCGTGACATCTGATCACACACGTTTATATTGTGTATCCGGGGATTCGGGATAGAACAGACACGTGGTGTTTGTTCACGCACGTTTACGTTGCATAGTCAATGTTATAAAGATCCTGGGGGTACGTCAAACCTCTGGCTTACCACGAGCTAGCGTACTACCAGCTTGTGCTTGTGGATGTTGCATTCCTCAAGTGGTTCCATGCAATATGCTGCCACGAACTCATCATCTCGCACTATTTGTCTAGGGAATCGTGCTAAACTTCCCCGGACAAAAGATGACCACGTGGAACATTAATCATATAAGTTTGCTTGCCAGCTGTATCCGAGCTACCTCAAAAAGTACGTGCTGATTTTCAGGACGTACAATGTTAATTAAGATTTGGTTTATAAAAGGTCAATTTTTGTCATTGAATGTTACGCTAATTTTAGCCATTAAATTATTATTGAATGATTGTGATTAATTTAATAGTTACTAAAAATATTTAATGAGCATTTATTATTGAGTAGCTTAAAATAGTTTATTCCTTTGAAAATGATGTTAATTAAGATTTGATTTAATTTATAAAAAGTCAATTTTTAATATAATTATTATTAAGTTTCTAAAAATTATAATTTCTAATTAAAATAATAAAAGTGATTTTATTTTACAATTTCAAATCATAATTTTTTTCATTTTTTATAATAATTTTTTAATCTTAAAATTTTAATATTTAACATCAAGTAATTAGATACGAAGTAATAACTTTAAAAAAAAAAAGATAAATTAGTAGAAAAACGTATAATTTTAACATTTTAATTTATAAATAAATAATAAAAATCAATTCTACACACCTTGTACAATTCAATTTTTATTTGTCAGAATTCAATTTTCTTAAAAATAAAAAATAAAAAATAAAAAAAAACTGGATCAATAGCTTATATACAACTCAAAAAAAAAAAAAAAAAACTTTGACTTGTCTAGATAATCTATCTTTATATTTATTGCCTTTTTTTTCATTGGAAATTTGACTTTTCTAGCTAATTTAAACATTTTTTTCATGTTCTAGAAAATACATATAAATGATATATATATATTATATATTTAGAACAATATATATATAGTCTCAAAGTTTTTTCCTAAAAAATACACATAATTTAAAAAATATTTATGAAAATAAGATAAAATAAATATTATTGTTGACACTTTTTTGTGTTAACCATTAAACATAAAGAAAAAAAAAACTATAAATTTAAAACCGGGGTACAAACTAGGATCAAAGTAAAGAAAATCATGCAAATAATTATAATAAATTAATAAATAAATAAAATTAAAACAGTTTAAAATGAATGGAACTTTAAAATTTTAGAAGGGGCATTTGTTTTTTCTTCCATATTATATACAAATAAAAGTTTTGAAAAAAAAAATCTCAAATGCCCCACTCTCCGTGCAACAACTTCTTCGTTGGTTTTAATTTTAGATTTATGAATTATTATTAAATTATTTTTTTGTTTATAATATATTCTTTTAAGTAATTTAATTTATTTTATTTTAAATTAAAATATTTTTTTTTATAGTTTAAATTAATTTAAATATTTTTATTAACTTTTTAACTTAAAATAATGTTGTGACGTTCGTTTTAGATGGTCACGTGGTTCCATACTGAATTTTTTTTTTGTGGTGAAAGTATCAAAATATTTTTTTTTTTTTGCATTTTGGTACTAACTGTTAAATTTAACTTTTGACCAATTAATAGCCACATGTCAGGGTGGTCCACATTTTGGTACTTTCACCACCAAAAGAACAAAGTCTTGGTATTTATCTGTAAGTAAACACAAAGTTTAGGTATTGTAGTCGTAGAAAAACACAAAGTTTGGATATTTTAGCCGCATTTCGTTTATTTATTTTTTTAAATACAAAAATAAACTATTTTGTTTATCCATAAGTAAACACAAAATTTAGGTAATTTAGCCGTAGATAAACACAAAGTTTGGATATTTTAGCCGCATTTTGCTTATTTGTTTTTTAAAAGACAAAAATAAGTTTAAGAGTTTATATTAATTGTTATTTAATACCACTAATTTATTTTTTATTTTAATTAACCTATTTTAAATATACTTTTCATTTTAAAAATACTTCAAATGATTTTTTATATTTTATAATTTATTTTAGTTACGCTATGAAACTTAATGATTCTATAAAAAAAACAATATAATCATATTTTGAACCCTCAATTTATACTACACCCACCCTTATTGGTTGTCACATTTTGAGCATAATCAAGCGTCATTTATTTTTATTTTGGTTTTTCCATTTTTGAAATCCAATAGTAATTTAAAATATAAAAACTATATGTTATTTGATTTTAAAATTAAAAAATATATTAGAAATCTATTTTAATTATGTTGACGTCGCTTTTCGTCAACTTAAAATGTCGAGCAATCAAACAATAAGAACTATGGTGCAAATGAATAGTATGGTGGAACAACAAGGGTTTTACGTGGTTCAGCAATTAAATCTGCCTAGTTCACGAGTCTATTTTATTAGAACTTGGAGTTTTCTCTCTCTAGATAGCAAAAGATCCGTCCTTTACAAATGTTCATGGCCTCTCTATTTATAGAGAGTTCTCAGAGTTCATTCTCATATATTCGGAAAGATACATCTGCTTATTAATTAAAATAATGATATTAAATACTATAACTCATATATACAAGGAAACGTCCCCTGAAGACCAAGAAACGGGTAACAGAATTGTTAATATCCCTTTAATGTTGGGATGTTACAACAATAAATATCTTTAAACGTACGGAACGCGTTACATCAGATGACTCATCAAATCTTCGAGGTCAACAACCAGCATCATGTCAGTCAAGGTTTAAGGATAAGTTACAAACTAGCCACCTTATTCCAAGACCAGCTCGAAGCAGATAAATACCATCGAGGCTATTACATTTCGAGATTGTACTGTTTAAGCTCGGGCTACTCGATCTGAAGACACCCGACAACAGATGTATCCCGATGCTATGTTCTTTCGAGCTTAGAAAGGATCTTGAGGTATGTAGATTTCGAGATAAATCTACTTAGTGCCGTCATTCTGCCAGTCAGACTTTGGACATACTTATGCTTTCGAGGTGAGGGCATATCAATCAGAGCCTGGATTTTGTCTGGATTTGCTTCTATTCCTCGGGCGTTTACAGTGTAGCCAAGGAATCTCCCCGAAGATACTCCGAAAGAGCACTTTTGAGGGTTGAGCTTCATGTTATATATCCATAATACAACGAAACATTCTTCGAGGTCATCAACATGGTTATTGTTATGTTGAGATTTAACTAACATATCGTCAACATAAACTTCAATGTTGTTACCTATCTGTTCGGAGAACATCATGTTTACGAATCGCTGGTAAGTGGCTCCAGCGTTTTTGAGCCTGAATGGCATGACGTTAAGCAATACATCCTTTTATCTATCATAAAACTCGTATGCTCTTGATTAGGGGCATGCATGGCAATCTGGTTATATCCAGAATAGGCATCCATGAACGACATGAGTCCATGCCCTGCCGTGGCATCCACTGGCTGGTCGATTCGAGGTAAACGGAAGTAGTCCTTAGGACAGGCCTTATTGAGGTTCGAGTAATTAATACAGGTCTGCCATGTCCCGTTGGGCTTTGGGACGAGCATCGGGTTGGCCACCCAATCGGGGTAAAAAGTGTCCCTGATGAATCGATTTGCCTTCAACCTATTGACTTCCTCTTTTGAGGGCCTTTTTCTTGTCGCCATCCAGTAGTCTTCGCTTTTGCTGCTCCGGATGGAAGCTTTTGTCGATATTCAATGTGTGGCTCACCACATTCGGAGTTATCCTTATCATGTCCGAATGGGACCATGCGAAGACATCCTGATTCTTTTTTAAGAAGCAAATTAATTGATATTTCGTTTCTTCGGGAAGGTTTTTCCTTACCTTTACTGTTTTCAAGGGGTCTGCTTCTTCGAGCCTGATTTTTTCGAGCTCTTCCAATGGTTCGAGATCAGATCTTTCCTCTATTCTCGGATAGATTTCTTCGTCTATTTCGAAGACTGTCCCATCCTTATTCAGAATAATGACGAGTGTTTATGCGCTCATCTGCTTCTTTATTCTAATGGAGATGCTATAGCATTCCCTTTCGGTTAGCTGGTCTCCCTTCAGCGTCCTGATGCCACTAGAAGTCGGGAACTTGATGGCCAAATGCCTTACAGACGAGACAGCCCCCAGCCCTTCTAGGGCGGGTCTCTGGAGCAGCACGTTGTAGGCCGATGGTAGGTCCACTACTACGAATTCCACCATCTTGGTTGTTGAGACTGGGAAGTCTCCCAAGGTCACAAGGAGTTCGATGGACCCCATACATGCAATCCCTTCTCCTGAAAAACTGTACAACATTGTTGCACAAGCCTTTAGGTCACGAAGCACGAGCCCATCTTTTCTAAGGTGGCCTTATAGAGAATGTTCACTGAGCTCCTATTATCAATAAGAACTCGATGAACCCTCTTGTTCGCGAGCTGAAGAGTGATGACTAGTGGGTCGTTGTGAGGAAATTGAACATGGGACGCATCATCCTCAGTAAAGGTTATAGATTGAGATTCAACCCTTTGGTACTTCGGAGCTCTGGGTTCGGGTTCATAAGGGGACCCGTCGCTAGTTTTTAGCTCATTCACGTATCGCTTTTGGGCGTTCTTGCCCGATCCCGCGAGATGAGGCCCGCCCGAGATGGTTACAACATCTTCTCCATCAATCGGAGGGGTCTCTCGTCTTCCCTAGCTCGGGAGTTGCTGTTTTGGGTAGGCGGTAGTGCAGCCATCCTTTGGCTGGTAGAATCCTGATTATTGTTCTGGTTTCTGACATACTGTCTGAAGTATCCTCTCGAGATCAAGCCTTCGATCTCTTCCTTCAGTTGCCTGCACTCATCAATAGTGTGTCCAGCATCTCTGTGAAAGCGACAGTATTTACTGGAGTCTCTCTTGGATTTTTGGTTTCTAAGGGGGTTTGGACGTCTGAAAGGGACCTGGTTTTCATTAGCCAGGTAAATATTCTCCTGAGACTTGTTTAGCTTAGTGTACACCTTGTACACGGAGAAATATCTTTCCCCTTTCTTCTTTTTTCCCCCTTCCGCCTCGGGGTTACTTCCTTCATTCTTCTTTCTTTTGGAGGGGTTTTCTGCAGGGGGTTTCGAGGCTGATAGGTCATATTCAGCGTTGTTGTAGTTATGGGCTGAGAGGTCATATTCAGCGTTGACCTCGCCTCTTCTACATTGACAAACCTCTGAGCTCGTCTATTAAACTCGGTTATTGACCTTATAGGCTTCCTCTGCATATCTTCCCAGAGGGGACTTCCCGGCATTACCCCAGCTTGGACGGCCATTAAATGACCGTTGCATCTACATTGCGAGCTCGAGCGACTTCCAGATTGAATCTTGTAAGGTAGCTTTTCAGCATTCCATTTGGTTGTTGCCGGACATTAGTCAGGGTCGATGCCTCGAGCCTTATCCCGATTATGGCTCTAAATTGCTTCTTGAAATCCCTTGACAGCTGATCCCAAGAAGTGATTGAATGCCTCTTATATTTTTCGAACCAATTTTTTGCTGGTCCTGTAAGCGATCCTGGAAACAGCGTGCATTTGAGCTCATAACCCACATTACTTGCCCTCATAATACTATTGAATGTACTTAAGTGACTGTACGGGTCGGATTTCCCTTCAAAAGGTAGGACATGAGGAATCTGAAACCCCTGAGGAAACGGAGTGTTGGAAATGTGGGGAGCGAATGGTTCGAGCTCCTCATCAGAATCTTCGTCCCGATTCTGGCCTCGCTCATTCTATAAGAGCCTAAATGCTCTTTCCAGTTGATCGATTCTCTCCTGAACCAGATCCACAGGGGGTCTCACCTGAAATTGGCTATTTTCGATCATAATTACAGGCTCGCGCCTTCGCATGAGATCCTTGCGCCCATTTAGACGATCTCTTAGATCTGGGTTCGAAGGGTTACCATTACCCCGATTTTGATTCAGATGTTCTCGCAAGTCAAGGTAGTTCCTTTGGTTCCCAGTATTTCTGCGTCCTTGATCATACATACTGACTAATCGGGTGTCCCCTGAGTCTTCGCTGGCGAGGCTCATTGCATGATTGTTTCGAGATGGATTCCTTTCAGGTTGCCTCGTCTCTACAATGTGAAACCGAGACATTTGGCTTCTTGTAGGCTGGGCGCCTCTCTGTTCTCTAGTAGTTCCTCCCTTCCCCTGCTTCCGTCCAGCCCGCCTTTCCCTATCATCCTGAGTCGGTTATATGTTTCTCTGAGACGGTGGGGGATACCTTATTGGCGACGGAGGGTTTCGTATGGGTGACGGTGGCTGCCACCCATTTCGGGGTCTGGATGGTCCCGAGTTCGCCTGTGCAGGCTCGGGAACATTCTGCGTGTTACCAGCATTCTGAGTCTGAGCCGCTGCAGGGGCTCAATTATTCCCAGTTTCCGCTGGTAACCTAGCAGCTGAGTTAACAGGAGCTCTAACCCAGGTGTTTCTTTGGGGCCTCGAAGGGGCAGGTTGTTCTGCCGGTGGCACAGGTTGCTCCGTTCTCCTAGTGGCAGCATTTTTGCGAGGTCGCCCATGAGGCCTGCGGGGAGGAACATGAACGTCCCGTGGAGGAGGGATTTGGGCCTTAGACGGAGGTTGAGGCTGAGCCGCCTGTGCCTCCGCAGCCAATCTAGCTAATTCTTCATTACGCTTCTTGGCGTCAGCCAACTGTTTTCTTAACTGACGATTTTCGAGTTCCATAATGGGAACATATCGCTCAGGATTATAGTACATGTCTTTGTCGTCCCTGGGGGCCGATGGTGCTGGAGGTCCTCGAGAGTCTGAGGACTCACTTCTCTCCTCTAGTTCTGGATTCGTCATTGGCTGTTTCTCGGGGCGCCGCGGATAGCTGACTTCTTCTTCAGGAATATTTGGATCATTTGTAGCCATTGCTAATCAGGGAGGCTTTTTCGAATGACTAGACTCAGATTCATACTGCTTAATGCTCTCAATGAAAGCACCAAACTGTTGACGCTGTTTTTCGTCAACTTCAAATGTCGAGCAATTAAACAATAAGAACTATGGTGCAAATAAATAGTATGGTGGAACAACAAGGGTTTTGCGTGGTTCAGCAGTTAAATCTACTTAGTAGTCAACGAGTCTATTTTATTAGAACTTGGAGTTTTCTCTCTCTAGATAGCAAAAGATCCGTCCTTTACAAATGTTCATGACCTCTCTATTTATAGAGAGTTCTCAGAGTTCATTCCTACATATTTCGGGAAGATACTTCTGCTTTTTAATTAACATAAAGATATTAAATATTATAACTCCTATATACAAAGAAACGTCCCCTAAAGACCAGGAAACGGGTAACAGAATTGTTAATATCCCTTTAATGTTGGGATGTTACAACAATAAATATCTTTAAACGTATGGAACGCGTTACATCAGATGACTCATCAAATCTTCGAGGTCAGTAACCAGCATCATGTCAGTCAAGGTTTACAGATAAGTTACGAACTAGCCGCCTTATTCCAAGACCAGCTCGGAGCACATAAATACCATCGAGGCTCTTACATTTTGAGTTTGTACTCTTTAAGCTCGGGCTACTCGATCCGAAGACACCCGACAACAGATGTATCCCGATGCTATGTTCTTTCAAGCTTAGAAAGGATCTCGAGGCTACCCGTATTCGAGGTTGCCGTCTTGCTCCGAGGTTTTGACATCTGGACCACGAACATGCATTTTATATATCTCGAGCTCACACTTGACGAGTCCAGCTTTCGGGATCACAATCTCAGATCTCGAAATCTGGGTGTAACAAATTAATATTAAAAATATTTTTTTATTAATAAAAAATAAATCCTAAAACTTACTTTTGTCTTCTAAAAACTATATAAGAGAAATTTGCGGTTAAAGTACTTAAATTTTGTGTTTACCTACGAATAAATACCAAAAATTTGTTTATTTTGGTGGTGAAAGTATTAAAATGTGGACCAACCTTTAGCTGACCTGTAACTATTAACTGGTCAAAAGTCAAATTTAACAGTTGATACCGAAATGTAAGAAAAATTAACATTTTGGTACTTTAACTACAAAAAAAATAAAAAATACTACTTAAGTGTAAAAAAAAAGTAAAAATTTTAGGTGGTGTTTGGTTCATAATAATGGACATTGGAATGAAATTAGCATTCCTAAACTACATCTATTTAATTGTTTGGTTTCCATTTTGATTTTTGAAAACTCATTCCTTAGTAATTGTCATTCATGTATATAATTGACTCACCATTCCTAAACTAAACCATAGGAAAAACTATTCCTTTCCACAATTTTCAATATTTTTTTAAATTTAAAATTACATAAGGTTCGTTTGGTAAAATTTTTGTTTTTAAATTTTTTAAACACAAAAATATAAATATTATTATTTTTTTATTTTTTTATTTTTAAAAAATAAAAATATGTTTGGTAACTATTTTTGTTTTTTGTTTTTAAAAACAAAAAATAATAAACGTGTTTGATAACTTTTATTTTTATTTTTTGTTTAACAATGTGATGTGTTAATTTGAAGAAGAGAAGGAAAAAATGAAAACTGTTTAAAAAAAATTTGAAAGTGAAAATTTTCTATTTTCAAAATTTAATAAATTTTGTTTAAAATTTAAAAAAATAAAAAATAAAAATAGAGTTACCAAACGCTATTTTATGTTTAATTGTCAAATTTTTAATTAAATAAATAAAAAACAGTTTTTTTAATAGTTACCAAACAGCACCATAATAATCTACATTTTTTATATAGCAAACAAAATGATTAAAGAAAAAAATAATAACTACATGACCCAAAATTACAAAACCAACTTATATATATATATATATATTAGTTAATTGTTAATGTTAATATAGAATCATATATTTTTCTTTAAAATATATACTCACTAATAATAATAATAATAATAATAATAATAATAATATGATATTTTATGTTTTATAAAAAAAATACATTTAATTTAGTACATTTTTATAAGTATTAATGTATCTTATTATATATTTATGTACAAAGTATTGATATGTAATATATTAATTATTTATTTATATAGTAATATAATGTTAATTTGATTTTAGAAAAAATATATATAATTCTGTATATAAAAAAAAGTTAATATAGAAGAATAATGATAATTTAATTTAAAAAATATATAATTTTGTATATAAAAAAATTAAATATACAAGCATAATTATAATTTAATTTTTAAAAAATAAACATTTTATGAAAGTAAAGGCAATTTAGTCAAAATAATATTAATTACATTCAATTTCATAATATACCAAATACAATAATCCTTATTCAATCATTGATTCTAAAGTATCTACCAAACAAAGTAATAGAAATCTTATTCCATTCCATTCCTACTTTTATTTCAATCTTATAATTATTACCATTCTAATTTCGTTTTGCAACCAAACGCTACCTTGGTACTTTAGCCCAAATATTCCTAAAAAAAGTCATTCCTAATAGTATGCAACTTTATCATAAGAGGGCTCATGATCCCATGTGGCAATACACCCATGGCCAGTTCAATAATAACGAAGACCTTAGAGCACTCATAATGAATGATCAACTCTATCCTTCAAAATACATCACAAAAACTATTTTTTTTATTTTACATCAAATTTTTATATAACTCCATACTCCAGCATCTTTATTTTATTTTTCTATATTTTCTCTTCATCATTTAAATATTATTTTTATTCATTAAAATAATAGGAAAGGGGAGATAAACAATGAAAAAATAATAAAATATAATTAAAATTGAAAGAAAAGGAAAAAAAATAATGAAATAGTTTTTAGAAGAGCTAAACCTTCCCTACATGTGGAGAATGATTCATGGTGAGGTATAATAGATATGTATTTTAGCTCACCCATTGGAACATGATTTTTCTTTATTTCTTCCAAATTTTGAAGAATAAACTATTTTAGCTCATCCATTGAGTGTGCTCTAGAAAAAAAATTGTCAAAAATTAATATAAGAATTTAAATATCTTTATTTTATAGTAATTCAATTAGAATATTAATTATTTTAATATAATATGTTTTTATTTAAAAAAACTCAACATAATCATGTATATATATAATACAAAATTAATATGTCATTAGATACTTGACAAATCTTAGGAAACTTTTTTCTAAAATAAAAAAATCAAGGGTTATTTGTGGCATAAATACCATATATTTTTCAGTTTTATACACTTATATGCCACAATTTTTTTTTTTGACAGATTAAATACCAAATGTTATGATTTGAGCAATTTCGTCACTACCACTCTGTTACCTAGGGAAAAAAAACACGTGTAGGGCTCTAAATAAATCTCGTTTATTTCCTTTGATATCCCGTTTCAATTAATTGAATTATTTTTTAAAAAGCACAATAATCAAACCCCAATATGTGGTGATTGGTCCAATCATAGATATTTTTAAAAATTAATTTTAAATTAGAAAAAATAATTAAAAAATACAATTTTTAATATTTAAAATATTTAAATTGAATAATTAAAAACTAAATAAGATTTAACCAAAAAAAATCTAAACCAAAACAAAAAAACTTTTAATTAAAAAGATTAAATTTATTTCTTGAAAATAAAAACACAGCCCGTACCCAGAAATCTAAATACCCATAATTATCATCATCATCATCAAACACATATTCTCTAAAAAATCCCAGAAATCTCATAATCAAAACATCATCAAATCCATTACCCAGAAATCTCTGCCCAACATATCCTCTACAAAACCCATAAACATCATCAAACATATCCTCTAAAAAACTCATAAACAAAATCATATATGAATGCTAATGTATAAAAACCCAAAAACTCATTATAGAAAAGCCCATATATACCCAGAAGAAGAAAAAAAAAACAGATCCGTTTTGATTTTTCTTATTGTCCATGAGCTCCATCGACCTTGCAGAAGTTGTCACACCCGCATTTATTCAATAAAATCACATAATAATTTAAACATTGAAAATAAAATAATAAATATTGCCCTTTTTATTATAAACAATGCAATAGGATACCCAGTCAAAAGAAAAATATACTTTAGAATTTTTAATGCATAAAGTAATATAAAATGAAGCAACATTTATTAATATCTTATTTAAAATAATAAAAACTAAAAACCGCGCATGCCCCTTTTGACCACCATCAGCTATATGATCCTCACTGATACACACACTACTACTTGGAATCAACTTGTACTCAACAATCTAGCATTCTACCTAGCTTTATCTGTATATATAAAACATAAGGAGTGAGTTTCTAAACCCAGTAAGAAAATGCAAACAAACACATAGGCATAACAATCATACAACACATAGCAAAAAGTTACTTAACAAGTTTTATATCACATTCATATACCTGTCCAACATAGCCATACAAAATCATACATAACCATACTAATATCATAGCTTAATCCAAACGTGAGTCTAGAAAGACCAAGGATATCCTTACATACATAATAACGAAACAGACAGTTTATGAGGGTAGAGATAACTGTAATAGGCAAACTAGAGCCACATTACATCACGTAAAAATCCCTCCTGTCCCTGTAACGTTAGCCGTACATATTCCATACAAACATATCACACATGCATATTCTAACATAAATAACTACCTAATTTCCTTACCTTGGAAAAAAGAATTTATTATGAGAGAACTTAATATGAGAGATTGCAGAAAGCAGAACCTATATCATCATAAATACAATCTCATTAGTGTCTTCCCCAAAACTAATTAAATCAAAACTAAGTAAATTACCAATAACAGAAGAGAAAGCCTTACCTTAACTATTTGCACTCTGTTTGTTTTTCCACTTCACTAATGGCTGCCTCTTATTTTTATTTTTATTTTACTCTATATGGGAACCATATAGCCTATATATATTTATCTAACCTCATCCTCTATTCTTATTCAAACTCGTCAAAACAGATTTTAGAAAATATCTTCAACAAAATAAATATTAAATCTATATAAATATATGACCACCCATTCTCTTCCCGAGAAACTCTCAACTATTTATTACTCTACCAAACCTTAGTGATATAATCATTTTTTTTTCTCTTAAATACTAACCATCTGACTAAAACATGATTCCCTACTTCCTTGTTAACCAAATCTTAAATGGTAAAATTCAAATCTTAGCCTACACAAGTTGACCGAATCAACCATGCACTATCATATTCATCATCTTTATATAATCTAATAAATAAAATAAAACAAGTTAATCTATTCCAAAAATAAACACCACACACACGTGTATCTACGATATTAAATTCTAGGCAATTATCACCTTTATTAACAATCTATACACCCACCAAGAAAATTAAATAAAAATAAATAAATAAATTCTAGACTAAGATAAATACTAATTTATCTAATAAACTAACTCTATGCAATTATCTTATTTTTCTAACATTACTCAAAATAATACGCAACTAAAAGTATTATTACCAAAGTTCCTGAAGAGAACATAATCAAATAACAGACAAGTAATCAGTTAGCTAGGCTACTTGGGTTCTACATAATAAAAAAAAACTTGGTTATTACAATCTTTCCTCCTAAAAGGAATTTCGTCCTCGAAATTTAACTTACCAAATAATTCAGGATATTGTTCCTTCATGTCCTCCTCCAACTCCCATGTTGATTCTCTATCTGAACAATTACTCAACAAGACTTTAACTAGAGGGATACTTTTGGACCTTAACTCCTTAGTTCCCTTCTCTAGAGCGCGTATTGGCCATTCATCATAACTCAAGTCCTGCTTCAGTTCTAAAACATCATAGCTCAGCACGTGAGATGGATCTGACAAGTATTTCCTTAGCATCGAAATATGGAACACATTATGCGTCTCAGCTAATGCTGGTGGTAGTGCTAATCGATAGGCCACCTATCCAACCCTGTCCAGAATCTCAAATGGACGTATATATCGTGGACATAGCTTACCCTTCTTTCCAAAACGCATAACACCCTTCATAGGCGATACTTTCAAAAACACTTGATCACCTACTGCGAACTCAATATCCCTTCGCTTGGGATCTGCATAGCTCTTTTGTCGACTCTGAGCAGTTATCATTCGCTTCCTGATCTTTTCTATCGCTTCACTAGCCTCTCTTACTGCTTCCGGACCTAAATATCGCCTTTCACCAACCTCATCCCAGTGTAAAGGTGATCTACATTTTCGTCCGTACAACGTCTCATAGGGTGCCATCCCTATCGTAGACTGGTAGCTATTATTATAAGAGAATTCTATCAACGATAGATATTTACTCCAAGACCCTGTGAAGTCCAAAGCGCAGGCTCTCAACATATCTTCTAAAATCTGTATCGTACGTTCCGATTGTCCATCTGGCTGGGGATGAAATGTCGTACTCAAATTAAGATGTGTACCCATTGCACGTTGCATACTTTCCCAAAACTTTGACGTAAAAACAGAGCCTCTATCTGACACTATCGTCTTGGGTACCCTATGTAGTCGCACTATTTCTCTGACATATAACTCTGCATAATTCTCAGCTGTGTATATGGTTCGTACAGGTAGAAAATGCGCTGACTTGGTGAGTCTATCAATTACCACCCAAACTGAATCGTACTGCTTTGTCGTTTTGGGTAACCCCACTACAAAATCCATAGCTATATCATCCCATTTCCATTCGGGAATTTCTAGCGGTTGGAGTGGTCCAGCAGGTCTTTGATGTTCTACTTTCACTTGCTGACAAGTGAGGCACTTGGCTACATATTCCGCTACAGCTTTCTTCATTCCTGGCCACCAGTACATAGTTTTCAAATCATTATACATCTTGGTAGACCCTGGATGTAACGAATAGGGCGTAGTATGCGCCTCCTGCATTATACACCACTTAATATTATCATCATTTGGCACACACACACGTGCTTTATAACAAAGCAAGCCCCCTTTTGACATTGAAAACTCTCCATCCTTTTTATCTTGTAGCAAAGCCATCTGCTTGAGCAAGGCATCATCTTCACCTTGTTTTCCTTTAATCTGTTCCAATAGAGTTGACTGCAACGTGAGATTCGCCAAACTTCCTGTTACCAATTCGATTCCAACTTTTACAATCTCATGCTGTAATGTCCATTCTATACCTCTTAAGTTAGACAGATTTCCATAACTCCGTCTACTTAAAGCGTCTGCCACAACATTGGCTTTACCAGGGTGATATAAAATCTCGCAATTGTAATCCTTCACAAGTTCCAGCCATCTCCTCTGCCTCATATTCAATTCCTTCTGGGTGAAAAAGTACTTCGGGCTCTTGTGGTCCGTGTAGATTTCACACTTCTCTCCATACAGATAGTGCCTCCAAATCTTTAACGCAAAAACCACCGCTGCTAGCTCAAGATCATGAGTGGGGTACCTCTGCTCGTAGTCCTTCAACTGTCTTAAGGCATATGCTACTACCTTTTCATTTTGCATTAACACGCACCCATACCCTGTTTGGATGTGTCGCAATATACCACAAACTTATCCTTATTGGTGAGTACACATAGCACTGGCGCAAATATTAATTTATCCTTCAATGTTTGGAAACTCTCTTCACATTTGTCATCCCAAACAAACTTTCAAGTCAAATTTGTTAAGGGTGTGGCTATCTTTGAGAATCCCTCAACAAACCTCCTATAATATCCTGCCAATCCCAAGAAGCTTCTTACTTCCGTTGTGTTCTTAGGTTTGGCCAATCCCTTACAGCTTTGATTTTTGCAGGATCCACTTCCACTCCATCTTTAGACACTATATGACCTAAAAAGGCTACCTTTTCCAACCAGAATTCAATTTCTTGAATTTAGCATACAGGTAATGTTCCTTGAGTTTGTTTAGTGCCAACCGAAGGTGTTCCTCATGTTCGACCACAGTCTTTGAGTAGATTAAGATGTCGTCTATGAATACCACCACGAACTTGTCTAAAAAATCTTTGAATACCCGATTCATAAGGTCCATGAATGCAATAGGGGCATTTGTTAACCCAAATGAAATTACCAAGAACTCATAGTGTCCATACTGAGACCGAAAAGCTGTTTTCGGAATATCCTCTTCTCGCACCCTTAATTAATGATATCCTGACCGTAGATCGATTTTTGAAAATATTGTTGATCCTTGGAGTTGATCAAAGAGATCGTCTATTCGTGGTAATGGGTATTTGTTCTTAATAGTGACTTTATTAAGTTCCCAGTAGTCAATACACATGCGCATAGACCCATCCTTCTTTTTGACAAACAGTATCGGCGCTCCCCAAGGAGAATAACTTGGTCGGATAAACCCTTTATCCAGTAATTCTTGTAACTGCATTTTTAACTCCTTCAATTCCGTTGGTGCCTTCGGTAAGGAGCCTTTGAAATCAGACTCGTTTCTGGCGCTAGCTCAATAATGAATTCTATTTCTCGGTTTGGAGGCAATCCGGGTAGGTCCTCTGGAAACACTTCAGGAAATTCACACATTATGTGAACATTTTCTGGCTTAAGTTGTGTTTCTCGTGATTTATTGACGACACTTGCTAAATACGCCTGACACCCATTGCGTATCATCCTTTGTGCTTCTAATGCCGTGATAATCGGTACTTGAGGTCCTGTCATGTCTCCCATAAAAAAGAATTGTCCCCCATCTTCAGTCTTGAAGATTACCATTTTGCTTTTGCAGTCTATTGTAGCCCCGTGTCTCGCGAGCCAATCCATGCCCAAGATCACGTCATAGTCCTTTATATCCAACTCTATTAAATTTGCTAGCAACTCGCGAACTTCAATTCTGACTGATGCCTCACACACTCCTCTAGATGATATCATTACCTCACCTGAGGGTAATTCCGTAACAAACCTATCTCGAAAGTATTCATAAGGTTTATCTAATCTATCTATCATCTTTATAGAAACAAAAGAATGCGTAGCTCCATAATCGAACAATACAGTACATAACTTTCCAGAAATAGAAAGCTGACCTGTTACTACCGTGTTGCTAGTTTCTGCCTCTCCCTGAGTTAGGGAAAATACCCGAGCCGGAACCAATTTTTCATCCTTCTTCTGCTCGGTTACCCGTGGACAGTTTTTCTTTATGTGACCTTCCTGACCACACTTGTAGCATGCACGTGACTTGTACCTACATTCTCCTGGATGTTTCTTGTTGCATTTAGGGCACTGGGGATACTCTACATACTGCTTCTGACCACTGTTGTTACCTGCATTCGTCTTTCCTTTCTTTTCAGCTTCATTACTCTTGTTCTCAGGAAACTTCCTTTTGTTATCGCCTCGTACTAAATTTCCCTTCTTAGCTTCTCTCCGAGCGGCCCCCTCTTTCCATATGCGATCCTCCATGAGTTCTGCTTCCAAGGCTCTTTCCACTGTGTCAGCATAAGTGGTCACCTCAAAGCTTGTCATCTTCACATCCCGAGCAATCATAGGTTTCAACCCTCTCATAAACCTATGGATTCGGAGTGTCTCTGTTGGCATTAAATCTGTTGCAAACTTCGCTAGCCGATCAAACTTTTGGGCATATTCAGTTACTGTGGAGTTTCCTTGGACTAAGGCCGTGAATTCGTCTACTCGGGTAGCAAGTATTGCGGCACTATAATACTTCTTGTTAAAGACCTGAATGAAGTTGGCCCAGGTCATAGTAGCCACATTTCTGGTTTGCTTAACTACATCCCACCATATGCGGGCATCCTTCTTTAACAAACTCGTTGCACATGACACTTTGTCCTCATCATTAAGCCTCATATGTTCCAATATAGACTCTACAGATCTTAACCACTCTTCAGCCTCTATCGGATCCTTACTTCCTTCAAAATTTGGTGGGTGCTGCTTATGAAATCATTCACTTACAAACTCGTAGTGGTGGTTTGACATTTGCCTGTATGGGGTCAGGGGTAGTCCTCCGTATAGTTGTTGTTGTTCTTGGACATGTGGAATCGGTTGCCGATGGTGTTGTAGTTCCTCCTCCCTCCTTCTGAGGAACTCCCTCAGTCGCCTGTTTTCTCTTTCTAGGTCCACTTACCTAGGCGCAGGATCTTCAGCTCGAACTTCTGGAACCGCTTCAGTTGTTGGTGCAACAGGCGTTCCCCTGCCTCTGCCTCCGCCTCTGCCTCTAACTCTACGTCCTAGTCTCCCAACTCGGCCAACAACTTCATGACTGTTAATGCGAACTGACCTTCTAGGCTTAGGATACATAAATCTCTTCCTTTTTCTTTCAAAAAAAATTCTTAAAGATCTCAAAACTATAACATACATTAATAAAGAAATTAAAATATATAAAAAAGAAAATGCATCTTTATTCATATTGAAAAGGAAATTTTTACATAACATCCACTAAAAATAAAAACAATACTAAACTTTAAAGAGTTGTACTAAGACTAAAGCATAACTATTCATTCTAAAAGTTTTTCTTAATCCTCCAGATCAGATCCATCTTCCAGCATGTCATAAGTTATTTCCATATAATTCCCATTTGGATCGTGGATATGCCAAGGAGTAGCGGCTACGCTATTAATCAATATATATTGTGACTCTTCAACAAGAAATAGCCCTCTAGGCTCTAGTGTCTCATACTCTCCATTGGCCTCAACTGTTATTACTTTCTGCATTACTGTGTATCTAATTGTTCTTGCAAAACGATCTATCAACCTCAGGTATTCTTCATGTTCTGCTACCCCCTCATCCTCTAGTTCTTGCCATATCACTTTTAGTCTAAGGCTGGCTATAGGTTCATTTTCTAGTGAATGCAGTAAGACCATAAATTTCTCATATGCCCTTAACAATATCAACCTAGTCTCTACTAGTTGCCGCATTTTAGTGTGTATCTTCACTATCTTTAGATGTACTCTTTCTAATGGATCTGTGACGTCGTCTGGTATCCAGATTCTCCTCAAAGATTTAATCTCCCTGATATCATTTGCATTTAAATCCATTTGAAATAAAGTATCCCTCTTCTCCCTTTTTTTTCCTTGAAACAAACCACCAAAAATTAACATTCTCAACAACCCAAAAACTGTTCAAAACTTAAACATACTTACAGAGTAACAAGTTGACCCTCTTTCCAACCATTGTGTGTATCTCGTGAGAACGTTCGGGATCAATATAGCCATGGCTCTGATACCACTTGTCACACCCGCATTTATTCAATAAAATCACATAATAATTTAAACGTTGAAAATAAAATAATAAATGTTGCCCTTTTTATTATAAACAATGCAATAGGGTACCCAGTCAAAAGAAAAATATACTTTAGAATTTTTAATGCATAAAGTAATATAAAATGAAGCAACATTTATTAATATCTTATTTAAAATAATAAAAACTAAAAACTGCGCGTGCCATTTTTAACCACCATCAGCTATATGATCCTCAATGATACACACACTGCTCCTTGGAATCAACTTGTACTCAACAGTCTAACATTCTACCTGGCTTTATCTGTATATATAAAACATAAGGAGTGAGCTTCTAAGCCCAGTAAGGAAATGTAAACAAACACATAGGCATAACAATCATATAACACATTGCAGAAAGTTACTTAACAAGTTTTATATCACATTCATATACCTGTTCAACATAACCATACAAAATCATACATAACCTTACTAATATCATAGCTTAATCCAAACGTGATTCTAGAAAGACCAAGGATATCCTTACATACATAATAATGAAACAGACAGTTTATGAGGGTAGTGATAACCGTAATAGGCAAACTAGAGCCACATTACATCACGTAAAAATCTCTCCTGTCCCTGTCACGTTAGCCGTACATATTCCATACAAACATATCACACATGCATATTCTAACATAAATAACTACCTAATTTCCTTATCTTGGAAAAAAGAATTTATAATGAGAGAACTTAATATGAGAGATTTCAGAAAGCAGAACCTATATCATCATAACTACAATCTCATTAGTGTCTTCCCCAAAACTAATTAAATCAAAACTAACTAAATTACCAATAACACAAGAGAAAGCCTTACCTTAACTATTTGCACTCTGTTTGTTTTTCCACTTCACTAATGGCTACCTCTTATTTTTATTTTTATTTTACTCTATACGGGAACCATATAGCCTATATATATATATATTTATCTAACCTCATGCTCTATTCTGATTCAAACTCGCCAAAACAGATTTTAGAAAATATCTTCAACAAAATAAATATTAAATCTATATAAATATATGACCATCCATTCTCTTCCCGAGAAACTCTCAACTATTTATTACTCTACCAAACCTTAGTGATATAATCATTTTTTTTCTCTTAAATACTAAAAATCTGACTAAAACCTGATTCCCTACTTCCTTGTTAACCAAATCTTAAAATACTAAAATTCAAATCTTAGCCTACACAAGTTGACTGAATCAACCATGCACTATCATATTCATCATCTTTATATAATCTAATAAATAAAATAAAACAAGTTAATCTATTCCAAAAATAAACACCACACACACATGTGTCTACGATATTAAATTCGAGGCAATTATCACTTTTATTAACAATCTATACACCCACCAAGAAAATTAAATAAAAATAAATAAATAAATTCTAGACTAAGATAAATACTAATTGTTAACCGAGATTTTCGGTAACTATATTTATATATGTTATTTAAGGATAATTGTAATGAAAGCTGAAGATTAACACAGGGTTTTTGCGTGGTTGGGGCGTTAACTAGCCTTAGTCCACGAGTCTGTAATATTAGAACTTGAACAACCTTTTACAATGGAGTTTTTCTATGTATTTTGACAGGGTCACTGTATCTCAGATGAAGAGAGCTCTCCTTTACAGTGTTCTGTAGCTTATATTTATAGGCTTATGGGAACACTGGGCCTGGGCCGGGTACGACCCGGGCCCATCGGAGATATGGATACTCTTGGCGTTTCTAGTGGAAGCCCAATACAAAAGATACAAAGTACATGAATTCCAGACCAGCTAAGGCCCAATAAGTTGACTTAAGAGCTATATCTCGCCCGACAAAACGGTGCTTTTGGTCTGGACATTTCGAGTTATGAGGCAGATTCAGGAGACAAGACCAGTCAGAGTACTTGGCAGCGCAGACCTGAAACAACGACGTGCAATCCTGAGGTGGCCTATTTTGCAGGTGAAAAGTGGGGACAACGCCCACGCGGAGTGGGGCGGCTTCAGGGTCCAGGACGCTTGACCCCTCCAACCGGGGATGAGGTGATCCAGGTCCATTTACCTTTGTCCCTCTTCATTTACCGCAGGCCCGGACCGTACCACGGTCCGGGACCTGCACGTGTAGGTCGTGGAGGATCCGAATGATCTGTACATCACCCGGACAACCGTTCCGGAGGACAGAACCTGGAGGGCCATGCCGGACCCCTCAAATGGGCCCGGACATGCACCCCCGGTCCATCCCCCTCGGACATTTTCCGTACCAAGAGGCCTTGAGTCGGGCCCGCATGCTTACATGGCCCCTGACAATGGGCCTGGACGAAGGCCCCGAGCCTATGCAGGAAATGGGGATAACATTTACCCCCCAAGCCTTCGCCTCGGTCTGCCAAGAGGAGGGTTGCATCGTTCCCAGGACGCTCGCATGGTTGCCTCCATAGTTCCTGCCCGAGATCGCGAGTCCGTGACAGCGAGACGTAGCACTGGTTGGATGGTAGGCCCGGATCGTTTACCACGATCCGGGGACGTTTACCTTTGTCCCGCTTTATGGCAAGGATACACGTGTCACCAGGCGATTGCTGCACGGATCTTGAAAGGTCGCCTAGCCCTCCTAAGGGTCGCTAGGCCTAGGCTAGTGTGTCAGCGCACGTCACGAAGCGTCCCATCCGCACGGGGGTCCATCATTAATGTCCCTGGGATGAGGTGGACCGTTGGATGGGGTGACCTTTGGCATCCGCCATTTCTGGGCCGTCAGATTTGAGATGGCGAGGATCCAACCTGAAAGGACTCATAAATGTCCCTGCGCGGTTCCTGACCATCCGATGAAGAGACACCTATCCGTTGGATCGTGGGCCAGGACTTAGGGCCAGTATAAATACCCTACGAAAACCACTTTGGCACTTTTACACCTTCGAACCAGCTTAAGAACCGATAAACACTACTTGAGCCTTGCATGTCCGACATCGTCGATGGCATATATCGCCATCTGTTAACTCTACGCCGCCGCCTGTTCCCCAGAACCCCAACTTCTGCCCTTCTCCCTGGAGACGCATCTCGGGTCTGTCCTGTTGACGAATTGCTACACCGGCTACACCACTTCAAGAATGAGGTCCTGCCGGTCTTACAGTCGGACAGTCATCATCTTCTACGGCCGACAACTCATAGTAAGTCCTGTTGATTCTCTTGACAACTTTATGAACCTATGCTCTTTTAATGCGTGCGTTTAGGCTTTACGTTTAGGAGTTGTTAGGAAGGCTGCCTAGTTCGGGTTGCTCTGTATCCAGATGCTTCTCGGACAGAGGGCGGGTCTTAGTAGTCTCCTTCTTTCCCGATCAGGGTCCCGTGGCTCTTTGGAGTCCCGGACCTGATCCGATGGGGCTCCAAGCAGTCCTTAGGAGACCCCCCGTACCTTGACCGACTTTCTTGGGTTTAGGTACTGACTGCTTGGCTTTCTTTCTTTGTTCCCAGATCGTCAGCTATGGCAACGGGCGTTATGCTCCACTTAGAAGAAGAGGTCAATAGGGCCCCTGTCATCGTTCCTAGATCCCAGACGCCTATGGGCACTAGGTGGGAAATGGACGTGATGCCCAACTCGCTCTGAAATTACCAGATGATGCTGCTCCTGAAGCAGCGTCTGGGCATCGAATCAACTCCCAACTCTTTCACAACCGCCTGGCCAGGGTCGAGGAGCGGGCGCATACGTCCGTGGAAGGATTCGGGGCCTGGAGCGTCAGTCACATTAGCGCGGGAGCTACGCTCCCGCTTCACGACAATTTTGTGCGGTTCTTGTCGTACGTGGGAATCGCACCGTTCCAGCTTCTGCCCCAAGCGTACCGGCTACTCGCTGGATGGCGGGTGTTTTGCATCGCGAAGGAGGTCGCGGAGCCCACCCCTGCGGAGATCCTGTACTTCTACAAACTGGAGCCGCAGGTTAACGTCAAGGACAAAACCCTGGACGGCTTCTATAGGCTGAGGCCACGGAGTAGCTATCCCGCTCCTACCAGCTCCTGGAGGCATCCCCCGGACGTCAGGCATTACTGGTTTCTGACGTCCGGGTTCCTCGTGGACAAGAACCCCACACTATTGTTGGACTTCCAGCGAGTGGGTAAGTATTTTCCTGGTCCTTTTTTATTCCTTATCCTTTTTAGTCGTCCCTTATTATATCTTCCGGGTGGCAGGGCCTTTCGCTCAAACTCCCCTTACCGAGTTCATTCTGGAAAGGAGGAGGTTTTATTCTGAGTTGAGCGCGGAGGTTCTAGACGTGGGTGGCTATGTCACGGATGACAACCTCCGACTGGTCGGGATGCTTGCGGCCACCCAGACCATCGTTATCCCGAACCTTCGGGGCATCCCCTGCGAGAAGAACGCCGTCCTCCGGGAGCAGATGGCCCTAGATCACATTGCCACTGTGGTAAGAGTGGCGCGAGCCGACGCGGCCCAGCACAAAAAGGACCAGACCCCGGCAGAAGCGGCCACCTCAGAGAAGTTGGAGGAGCTCTTCGAAGATGCCCTACCAAACGTCGGGACTCCCCTGGCTAGCGTATCGAGGCGAGGTAACTCCCCTTTAATCTTAACTTATGCTCCCCGAGTCGGGGACTTAGCTAGGGATAGGCTAGTACCCCCGGGCCTCGCGTTTGGGGCCGACGGGGATATGAGACCTTCAATTCCCGTCCCCGTAGGCTCGGAGGTCCTCATGTTCTTATCCGGGTTCCTCCAGTACGGGGGCTTCCTGAACCCGGACGACATAGGGGATTGGGTCCATTCATTTGCTTTAGAGGAATTGAGTCACGCCCGGGCCCTAGATGAGGGTTCGTCCCGGGTCATTTCTAACTTTGATTTGCGTGTTTTCATCTGTTTGGTTTATCGTCCTAACTCATTTTTCTGTACTTCTGCAGGAGACTCCGATATGTCAACCCCTGCCAGCGAAATGAGGCGGCTCATCAAGGACAGGGCGGCCAAGAAGAACAGCGAGGTGACGGGCCCGGAGCCCCACCTTACCAAGGAATCGTCCGGGACGGAGCTCCATCCAGGCGAAGGAGTTCTGGAAGCGGTTCCCCTCCAGGGCGTGGAGCCTGAAGCAATCTCCGCCTCCGCCCAGCCCCTGGTGATTGACTTGGAGGCGGGCGCGGCGGTCAGCCAGAGCTCGGGGAAGAGGGGCCCGGATGCCGGCGCCATAGTGGGCAACACCAGGAAGAGGCCCCGGACGAGGCGAGCTGGCTCGGCTGAAGAGTCAAATGGTGAGAGTCGGCTGGCCGCGAAGGAAATCCCTGCACCGCCTGTTCTCCCCTTACGCCCGGCTCTTCTCGAGGAGGGGGAGTCAGCCCTGCGGGATGAGCAGTCCCGGCTGATCAACCGGACCTGGGAAAACGACCGGTGCTAGAGGGACGAAACTTACAAGGCCCTGACGATCCGTCGTCAGGTTGAATTCGCGGAGCGTCCTGCCGAGTTCAGCGCTCCTCAGCCGATCGTGGATCGGCCAGCCATCGAAGCGGGCTTCCGCCCTAAACTCGGCTAGGACACGGCCCCCCTGGCGGCTGACTTGCTAGACCAGGTTGGGAACACCATGTCCAACCTCCAGCTCAAGAGATACGCCACGATAGCCAACCCGGACGTACTGTTCATCTCCCAAGCTCTCTGCCACCAGGCGACCGCGGTAACTTTCACTTCTCTTACATTCCTTCCCTTACTTGTTGACGAGGGTTTTATTTTCTAACTTTTCTTTGCTCCAGGTTGACCTGTTGTCCCAAAGGAGTGCCGATCTGGTGGCCGAGCTGGCCATAAAGATGGAGACGGCCAAGCTGGAGTTGGAGGCGGCCGTGAACCAGAGGGAGGCCACCAAGGAAGCTCTTGACCGGGAGGTGGCCCGTGTCCAGGCAGAGGTGGCCCACGCAAAGACAGAGCGCGAGGAGCTCGACCGCGCCAAGGCCGAGTTATAGGAGGAGTTATCCCAGAGATCAAAGGAGGCTGAGGAACGGGCGACGCTTTTGGAGACGGCCGCGGCTCAGTCCGTCTCAGATAAGGAGGAGATCCAGGCCTTGAAGGCCCGTGTCTACGAACTGGGCGATTCTCTGCTTCAGGAGAAGGCGGCGCAAGAAACAACCCTTCGCGAAAAGGAGGAGGCCGAGGGCTTGCTGGATGTCACCTTTGACGAGGCCATCTACATGGCCTGGTGCAAGGACAAGAGAATGAACCTCCTTGTCTTCCCTGATCCGGAGTCAAAGCGGGCCAAGTTCGAGGCCAAGGAGAAGGAGGAAGCGGACCTCCGGGCGGATGAGCTATTGGCTCGAACCCCGGCCTTATAATTCTATTAATGTTTTTGGCTTGTAATTAAATTTAAAACACTGCTACCTTCTTTGGTTTTTATTTAGGCTTCCTTTCGTTATTCCAAGTAGAAATTTCATTCTGTTGCTGCGATTAATTGATTGTGAGGGTTCAGTTCCGGTTCCAACGGCCTGGACTGGGCCCAACGACTTAACCCTCCAAGTTTTTAATCCGGGCACCAAGTCCAGGGCCCTCGGGCTTGGTTTAATTTGGAGCTTTGATTCTCTTTTTATCAGTTTTAGGCCATGGCTCTGCCCTGGGGCAAACCAGATGCCTCTTTCTCCCAGACATCAACTGTCCGAACTGGACGAGCCTTGGGCTCAGTCCTTCATTTTTATACCCCGGACATCATTCGTCCGGGGTGGGACCAGCCTTGGGCTCGGTCCTCCTTTTTATTTCCCCGGACATCGTTCGTACGGGGTGGGACCGGCCTCGGGCTCAGTCCTCCTTTTTTTATACCCCCGGAAGTCGTTCGTCCAGGATGGGACCGGCTTCGGGTTCGCTCCTCTGTTTTTTACCCTCGAACGTAGTTCGTCCGGGGTGGGACCGGCCTCGGGCTCAGTCCTTCGTTTTTATACCCCCGGACATCGTTCGTCCGGGGTGGGACCGGCCTTGGGCTCGGTCCTTTTTATTTCCCCGGACATCGTTTGTCCGGGGTGGGACTGGCCTTGGGCTCGGTCCTCCTTTTTTTATCCCCCGGACGTCGTTCGTCCAGGGTGGGACCAGCTTCGGGCTCGGTCCTCTGTTTTATACCCCCGGACGTCGTTCGCCTGGGGTGGGACCGGCCTTGGGCTCGGTCCTCTTTTATACCCCCGGACATCGTTCGTCCGGGGTGGGACCGGCCTTGGGCTCGAGTGTCCTTTTTATTTCCCCGGACATCGTTCGTCCGGGGTGGGATCGGCCTTGGGCTCGGTCCTCCTTTTTTTATACCCCCGTACGTCGATCGTCCGGGATGGGACCAGCCTTGGGCTTGGTCCTCTTTTATACCCCCGGACATCGTTCGTCCGGGGTGGGACCGGCCTTGGGCTCGGTCCTCTTTTATACCCCCGGACGTCGTTCGTTTAGGGTGGGACCGGCCTGGGGCTCGGTCCTCTTTTATATCCCCGGACGTCGTTCGTCCGGGGTGGGACCGGCCTTGGGCTCGGACCTCTTTTATACCCCCGTACGTCGATCGTCTGGGATGGGACCGGCCTTGGGCTCGGTCCTCTTTTATACCCCCGGACGTCTATCGTCCGGGAAGGGACCGGCCTTGGGCTCGGTCCTCTTTTATACCCCCGGACGTCGTTCGTCCGGGGTGGGACCGGCCTTGGGCTCGGTCCTCTTTTACACCCCCGGACGTCGTTCGTCCGGGGTGGGACCGGCCTTGGGCTCGGTCCTCTTTTATACCCCCGTACGTCGTTCATCCGAGGTAGGACCGGCCTTGGGCTCGGTCCTCCGTTTTTATACCCCCGGACATCGTTCGTCCGGGGTGGGACTGGCCTTGGGCCGATCCTCTTTATTTTATACCCCCGGACGTTGTTCGTCCGGGGTGGGACCGGCTTTGGGCCGATCCTCTTTTATACCCCCGGACGTCAATCGTCCGGGATGGGACCGTGGGGTTTGCGTCGCCCGGACATTGGTGGTCCGAGCCAGGACTAGCCTAAGCTTGCGCCCCGCCAGGTGTTTGCTTACACCTGAGATACCCCCCCGCAAGTGAGCGGAGATGGGTTTGGGGTCACTTTAGAAAGATTAGCATGGATTTTCACAATATTTCTTTATGACGTTTTGCACACGTCATTTTCATTGTTTGAAAAGGTTTGCCCTGAGGCGTACATTGTTTACAACGAAAACGTTAAACTGGGAAAGGCTCCCTGACTATTGATAGTATTTACAGAGATGCTCCGCATTCCAAGCTCGCGGGACTTCCGAGCCATCAAGCCGCTTTAAGCGGTACGTTCCGGGGCATACCTCGTGTTGGATCTCATACGGCCCCTCCTAATTTGGGCCCAGAACCCCCACTCCTGGATCTTGGGTAGCAGGGAAGACTCTCCACAAGACAAAGTCGCCAGTTCCAAACTTATGGCTCTTGACTTTGGAGTTGAAGTGCCGCGCGATCTTGCCTTGGTACATCTTTAGCTGCACCTGCGACTCTTCCCGGATCTCTTCGATGAGATCTAGTGATTCTTGGAGTAAGGCGTGGTTCTGGGTGGGATCATACGTGTCACGTCAGTGGGACGGGACAGTCATCTCGATTGGGATGACAACTTCGCATCTGTAGACCATAGAGTAGGGGGTGTGTCCGGTTTACGTCCGCTTGGTAGTCCTGTAAACCCATAGCACGTGGGGCAGTTCCTCGGGCCATTTGCTCTTACAGGCCTGGAGCTTTTTCTTCAGTGTCCCCTTCAGGATTTTATTCACGGCTTCTGCCTGCCCGTTTGCCTAGGGCCTGGAAACCGCGGAGAAGCTCTTCACTATACCATGTCTTTTGCAAAAATCCGTGAAGTGGGCGCTGTCGAACTGCTTCCCGTTGTCGGACACGATTTTGTAGGGGAGGCCATATCGACACACTATGTTATTGATGATGAAATCTAAGGCCTTTTTGGAAGTGATTGTGTTCATGGGCTCCGCCTCAACCCATTTCGTGTAATAGTCCACAGCCACGATGGCATACTTTACCCCTCCCTTTCCGGTCGGGAGAGAGCCGACAAGATCGATCCCCCACACTGCAAAGCGCCAGGGGCTATTCATCAAGGTTATCTCTGTAGGGGGGGCCCGTGGGACCTTCGCGTACCTCTGGCACTGTTCGCACTTGCGGACGTAATCAACACAGTCTTTTTTCATGGTTGGCCAGAAGTATCCTTGGCGAAGGATCTTCTTGGACAGGCTGGGCCCGGCAGTGTGATCTCCGCAAAAACCTTCATGCACCTCATGCATGATGGCGCTCAGCTCAGTCCCGGACACGCACCTGAGGTAAGGCATGGACAGACCCCAGCGGTATAGCTGTTCGTCCATCATGGCGTATCGGTGGACTTAGTACTGGAGTTTCCTGGCTGCAGCCCGGTTGTTTGGAACGTCCCCAGTAGACAGGTAGTGGATGAGCGGTCCCATCCAGGAAAGGGAGTGGTCGACGGTGTGGACGGCGGAGGCCCTGATGCTCGGGACGGGGAGATGGTTGACGGGGACCAGTCTGGCCAACTCGGCCTCGGCGTCGGTGGCCAGCTTTGCTAGTATATCCGCGAATACATTCTGCTCCCAGGGGATTTGGCGGATGGAATGTGTTGCGAATGCGTGTAGCATTTCCCTCGTTTGAGTCACGTAGGGTTCCATTCTCTCGCCTTTAGTCTGATATTCTCCCGAGATTTGTCTGACAACTAGGTGGGAATCGCTGTAAATTTCCAGGTTCGTTGCCCCTACCTCCCGGGCCAAGCGCAGGCCGGCTAGGACAACTTCATGCTTCGCTTCGTTATTTGACGCCTTGAACTAGAAATGAAGGGCATTTTGCAACTGGTGTCCTTGAGGCGATACCAAGATGATCCCGGCCCCGACCCCGTTCTCATTCGAGGCTCCGTCCACGAAGACTTTCCACACGGGCGCTGCGGGGGCTTCGGGAATATTGTCTTCCAGAGGCGTGCCAGAACATTCAACGATGAAATCGGCCAGGGCCTGTCCCTTGATGGACACCCTGGGGACGTAGGATATATCGAACTGGCTTATCTCCATGGCCCACTTCAGGAGTCTTCCCGATGACTCGGGCTTCTCCAACACCTGCCGCAGGGGATGGTTGGTTAGGACCTTTATGGCGTGGGCCTAAAAGTAAGTTCGAAGCTTTCGGGATGCCATCAGCAGGCAGAAAGTCAAATTTTCGATCAACGGGTACTGAGACTCAACGTCCAGCAATCGCTTGCTTACATAGTATACCGGGAGTTGTGTCCTTTCTTCCTCCCGCACCAACGCGGCGCTGATCGCGTGCTCGGTCACGGCCAGGTATAGGTACAGAGGCTCCCCCTCTACCAGTTTCGCCAGGATTGGGGCTTTGGCCAAGTGTTCTTTCATCTTTCGAAAGGCCTCTTCGCACTCGGGCGACCATTCGAAACGCTGGCTTCCCCGAAGGATGTTGAAGAAGGGGCGCACTTGTCCGTGGCTTTAGAAATGAAACGGCTCAAAGCGGCTACTCGCCTCGTCAGACTTTGCACGTCCTTGTGCTTCCGGGGAGAGGCCATGTCGATCAGTGCCTTGATCTTATCTGGATTGGCTTCTATTCCCCGGAAACTCACTATGAAGCCCAGGAACTTCCCGGAGGCCACGCCGAAAGTCCACTTTTTGGGATTCAGCTTCATCCCGTATTTCCGGATGACTGCGAAAGCCTCTGCCAGGTCGTCCGAATTGTTCTGGGATGTCTTGGACTTGACCAGCATATCATCGATGTATACCTACATGTTTCACCCTAACTGGGCCCGAAACATCCGATTGACGAGCCTTTGGTAAGTTGCTCCAGCATTCTTCAATCCGAAAGGCATGACTATGTAGCAGTAGATTCCCTTGTCGGTTTGGAAACTGGTGTGCTCCTGATCTGCCACGTGCATGGAGATCTGATTGTAGCCGGAGTAAGCGTCCATGAAGCTCAAGATCTCGTATCCAGATGTAGCATCCACCATCTGGTCGATCCGGGGGAGCGGGAAACAGTCCTTCGGACAGGCTTTGTTGAGGTCCGTGAAGTCAATGCACATTCTCCAGGTCTCGTTCGATTTCGGCACCAAGACGGGATTGGCCAGCCAAACGGGGTACACAGCCTCGCGTGTGAAGTTGATGGAAGACAACTTCTCAACCTCAAGTTTAAGGGCCTCGGTCCTCTCTGTCCCCAAAGGCCTGCGTTTCTGGCGGACCGGGGTCGCGTTTGGGTCAATACTTAACGAGTGGAAAATGATATTGCGGTCGATCCCGGTCATGTCAGAGTGGGACCAGGCCAGAAGGTCCTGGTTTCCCTTGACTTGGGCGATGATGGCGGCCCGAATGTCTGTCGGCAGGCTCTTTCCGACTTGGATGATCCAGGTCGGATCGGTTTCGCTGATGCACACCTCTTCTATCTCGTCCATGGGTTCCAGGATGCGGTCATCCCCTATCCGCGGGTCCAGGTCGTCCTCTTCCTGGACCTCCCTCTCAGCAGGCGGAAAGGGAACGGGCTCTGCGGGATTTTCCCGGATCATGTATATGGGCCGGGCTGACACATGGTAGCATTTCTGGGCGCTCTTTTGGTCTCCCCGGACGGTCCCTACCCCTCCGTTGTCGCATGGGAACTTCATGCAAAGATGGTGGATGGAGGTGATAGCCCCGAACTCGACCAGTGCGGGCCGGCCAAATATGACGTTGTAAGCGGTGGGGCAGTCCACCACTACAAAGGTGCAGAACTTGAACGAGAGCTGCAATTCACTCCCCAGCGTAACAGGCAGGTGGATCTTTCCCATGGGGAGAAGTGCATCTCCGTTGAAGCCGTAAATCTGGGTCGGGCACGATGCCAGATCCGCTTCCGTCAAGCCAATGGCGGTGAAAGCGGGCTTGAACAAAAGGTTGACGGAGCTCCCGTCGTCCACCAACACGTGGGACACCAACTTGTTGGCGATTTGAGCATCTATGACCAGCGGGTCGTGGTGCGGAAAGTGGACGTTGCGAGTGTCGTCCTCCGTGAAGGTGATGGGGAGGTTCATCAACTTAGGGCGCTGAACCGGAGCCTAGACAAGAGCACAAACTTCCTGGTCGTGATCCAGCTCGCTGAGGTAGCGCTTCTGGTTATTTCTTGGTGGCCCTCCCAGGTGAGGTCCGCCCGAGATGGTTTCCACATGTCCGTCAACTCGAGGGGGTGCTGCCCCGGAGGGATAAGGCATTCCGAGGCCGGGAACTTGCGCGGCGGGGGCCCCCTGAGGGACCTACGCCGAGGGTCCTTGTGCATACCCCCCCTGGGGGGGGGGGGGGTATGACCGAGTCGTTCCCAGGGCCGCGGGTTGTCCGGGGCTTGCTGACAGGCCCGGGACTCCCACGGGCATCCTTACCCACTGGTGGAGGTGCACCAACCTTATGAGATTTTCAATCTCATCCTTGAGCTGCCGACATTCATCGGTGGTGTGGCCCACATCCTTGTGATAGGCGCACCTTTTGCTGGTATCTCGTGGATTCCTCCCTCCTTTAAACATGGGGCTAGGCTTCCGGTAGTGGACCGCCCTTTCTGTCGCCAGATAGATGTTTTCCCTGGTGTCCACCAGGTTGGTGTATTCTGAATATTGGGGCTCGTAGCCCCTCTTCCCCCTCTTGACCGACTCGGGCCGGTTCTGGCATTTGCCCGATCGCTTCCCCCAGGAGGGATTCACACTTGCCTCAGTCACTCCTGCTTGTGACTGCTGGGCCCCGACAGGGGCCAGGCTGTGTCCTGCCGGTGCGACACCATAACCGGAGAAGTGGGTGGATTGGGCCAGGGTGTATCCCGAAGTGGCAGGGCCGTACACCGTAGGAGTGTAACTGACTCCGGGCACGACGGCCGGTCCCGGGACAACGGGGGGTGCGGTGTAGGATTGCGCCGGGAACTATCCCGTATGTCCCGGGAACGTCTGGGGGACGGGATGAGGAGCCGGGGGCCACCCGAAGGCCTGGATCTGGGCTTCCTCCCAGTTGATGAATCCTTGGGCCCTCCTGATGAACTCTTCCAAGGTGGCGGCCTTGCTACGCTGCATGTCATCCCATAGGGGGGACCCGGCCCGGATTCCGGACTGCAGTACCACCAGGCGCTGTCCGTCGTCCACTTTCGTCTTGGAGGCTTCTTCAGTAAAGCGCTGAATGTAGGCCCTCAGTGTCTCCGCGGGGAGTTGCTTAATATTTGCGAGAGCACTGATTTGCATATCCATCCTCATGGCAGCCACGAACTGCTTTCGAAACACTGACTGTAGCCTGGACCAGGATTGGATAGACCCCGGCTTAAGTCTCTTCCACCACTCTTCGGCGGGACCGCCCAAAGTGATCGAGAAGCAGAGGCACTTGCCGTCGTCGCTGACATGGGCTACTGTCATGAGTCAGTTGTATCGGGACAGATGGTCCCTGGGGTCGGTATTTCCAGTATATGCAGTGAGGCTTGGCATCTTGAACCCTTTGGGGAGTATGGCGTCCAGGATGTGCCTTGCGCAGGGCTCTTTATCCTCTTTGTCGGAGTCGGTGTCCGCGCCTTCTTGCTTGCGGACCAGGCGATCTGTGACCTTTTTCAATGCGGCCATCTACTCCATGAGCTGTCTGGCCGTGCCATCCTCCATGGGGATTCTCTCGTTCCTCCTGTCGTTGATATTGTTCCTGAGGTCGCCATCTCGGGGGAGGATCTTTTCCTTGCGGGCACGCTCCTTCTGAGCGTTCAGTCCATCGCGTAAGTCTATCCGGGAAGTGTCGTCCCCTGAACTGAGGGTATGACATTCCTCGCGGCAGGGCCGTTCGCGACGGTTCTTGTTAACCGAGGCACTTGGGTGCAAAGATCTTTCCCGCCTGTCTCACCCTGAGGCGTGCCAGGGCTGTACATTCCGCGGCCGCGTCCCCTTGGGATCGATCGGGTGGCCTCATCCTGGGACGGGGCGCACCTTCTCTTTCCTAGGGAGCGGCCGGGAGCGGGTCCCAGCTTTTGCGACGGGGGTGGTCCTTTCTCGGGTCTTTCCACCAGCCTTCTCTCCTTCCCTACCCGGGTTTCCTGGGGCTGGCTCAGGAAAAGGCTCCGGGGGAGGGGTCGAGCCGGCTCCTTCGGGGACCCCGGCTCGCTCTTGGGGAGCAGGCTGCTGTGCTTCTGGATGTGGGCCAGTTGCGGGATTGGCTGCCGGACCCTGCGCGGCTATGAGTGTCTGCAGGGCTTGGAGAGACTCTTGCATCCGTTGATGCGCCTCCGCTTGCTCAGCGATCCTGGCTTCCTGATCCAGGACTTGCTGCCTTAGTCTGGTCACCTCCAAGTCTTGCTGATCGAGCTCTCTTTCGAGGGTCTTGGGATCCGCAGCTTCGTCGTGGTACTCCCCCTCGTTTTCCTCTTCATATTCTGTCCCACCCTCGTAGTCTTGTGACTCGTCTTGGTGAGATATTTGAGGAGGCGCGTTCTCAGGCAGATCCTGAGGAATATGCTGTGAAAGCAGCGGGTCTCTGTTGCCCTGCTCTGGATTGTTAAGGTCGAAGGTTGTGTGTCGTGTGTTCACCATTGTGGAAAAGGCTTGATGTTAGCACTAACTTCCTTCAGCTCTCAATGAAAGCACCAAACTGTTAACCGAGATTTTCGGTAACTATATTTATATATGTTATTTAAGGATAATTGTAATGAAAGCTGAAGATTAACACAGGGTTTTTACGTGGTTAGGGTGTTAACTAGCCTTAGTCCACGAGTCTGTAATATTAGAACTTGAACAACCTTTTACAATGGAGTTTTTCTATGTATTTTGACAGGGTTACTGTATCTCAGATGAAGAGAGCTCTCATTTACAGTGTTCTGTAGCTTATATTTATAGGCTTATGGGAACACTGGGCCTGGGCCGGGTACGACCCGGGCCCATCGGAGATATGGATACTCTTGGCGTTTCTAGTGGAAGCCCAATACAAAAGATACAAAGTACATGAATTCCAGACCAGCTAAGGCCCAATAAGTTGACTTAAGAGCTATATCTCGCCCGAAAAAACGGTGCTTTTGGTCTGGACATTTCGAGTTATGAGGCAGATTCAGGAGACAAGACCAGTCAGAGTACTTGGCAGCGCAGACCGGAAACAACGACATGCAATCCCGAGGTGGCCTTTTCTGCAGGCAAAAAGTGGGGACAACGCCCACGCGGAGTGGGGCGGCTTCAGGGTCCAGGACGCTTGACCCCTCCAACCGGGGATGAGGTGATCCGGGTCCGTTTACCTTTGTCCCTCTTCATTTACCGCAGGCCCAGACCGTACCAGGGTCCGGGACCTGGACGTGTAGGTTGTGGGGGATCCGAATGATCTGTACATCACCCGGACGACCGTCCCGGAGGACGGAACCCGAAGGGCCATGCCGGACCCCTCAAATGGGCCTGGACATGCACCCCCGGTCCATCCCCCTCGGACATTTTCCGTACCAAGAGGCCTTGAGCCGGGCCCGCATGCTTACATGGCCCCTGACAATGGGCCTGGACGAAGGCCCCGAGCCCATGCAGGAAATGGGGATAACACTAATTTATCTAATAAACTAACTTTATGCAATTATCTTATTTTTCTAACATTACTCAAAATAATATGCAACTAAAAGTATTGTTACCAAAATTCCTGAACAAAACATAATCAAATAACAGACAAGTAATCAGTTAGCTAGGCTACTTGGGTTCTACATAATAAAAAAAAACTTGGTTATTACAGAAGCCCCATGCTTTGTCGCTGTGGCTCGACTCTCACTCCCAAGCCCCATCCCTAGCTCGACTCCCACCCCGTCACTAAGTCGTTGTCGAAGTTCAGAGGTCATTGCCCAAGAGCCGCCGTCCGAGAGCCGTCGTCGAAACTTGAAGCTCTTCACCTAGGAGCCGTCGTCGAATCTTGTTGCCCGGGAGCCGCCTGGTGTAGATGAAGAAGATGAAGAAGAATGAGAGGGAGAGAGAGAGGTTACAATGAAACCCTAATCCCAAAAATTTTAAAATTTTGTTTTGTTTAAAAAAAAATCTGTAACATATATTTTTAATTGATTTTTTGTTTTAATATTTTTTAAATTAAATATGTATTTTCTATTTTAAAATTACTTTTTAATTAATCTTCTAATTTAAAATCAATTAATATTATTTTATTTTTTAAATTATCAAATGACCTAAGTGTATAAACGATATTTATTCAGAGTCCTACACGTGTTTTTTTTTTCCCAGGTAGTAATGATGGAATTGCCCAACTCATAACATTTGGTAATTAATCCGTCGAAAAAAAAATGTAGTATATAAGTGTATAAAATTGAAAACATATGATATATATGTCGCAAATAACTCAAAACTTAATTGATAAATGGTTTAGAAATGTTTTTTTTTTTTGTTGATAGAATTGATTCCATTAACAAGGCTATAAATCAGCCAAACACAGAGGATACAATTTTAGGCCACCAAATACGTTCAGATTCTCATTTTTCTATTCCATTAATGTTTTATTTTTTTAATATTTTTAATTAATAATTTATAAGACTAAGAAACGAATAAAAAAAATAGGTCTTTAATACGACTGAGACCTTAGACATCTACTCTGTCTAATGGTAGAACCGAGTTTGAATATATACTAAACAATCTATCATTCTACTTACATCATCTCGTATCCTATGTCAAATTTGATATAATTATCTTATATGTATTAATTATGACACTTTTAACCAGAAACATATACTTTTTTTTTTAAAAAAAATAGTAATTTACTATACAATAAGTTTGAATACTGTTATGGAAATGCTCTCACAACATATTTATCCAAATTAGACACTTTCTTAGAGATGCTCTCACAACCTATATTTCGAGGTATGAATTATTAGCTTGGAAAAGAATGATGAGAAGGCTCAAAGATTGGGCTAATGTTCATCTGTTCATTAATAGTGTCATAATTCGGGAAAACAACAAAAGGGTTTGCCAAACACAAGTAAAAGGATCAGCTCGAGATAAAATTGTTATGTCAACTCGGAGACGAAGAATTAGCTCGAAAATGTATCATTGTTTTAGCTCGGATGACAACCGAATTAGCTTGAGAGTTACATCAAAAGAATATCAGAAAGTTAGAGAATCAATATTCAAATAAGATATTATTTGTAACTTCTCCTAAAATTATAGAGAAGAGAACGCCTATGAATATTTGGATTGTAGTCATTTATGTGTTGTGCCCTACCGAAAATTTTGGAAAATTGTTTTCTAAATTTTAACTTAGAAATCTCCACAAAAGTGAATCGTGTTTAACTACTGAATCACCTAAAAATGCATCACTTAAAAATGCACGCATACGTTATCATCTTTCATTTTCAAAAAAGATATTAGTTTAATTGTTGTTGTTTTTTAGTGGACGAAAATGTGCTTGAACACATACCTATCCAAATTCGAAACTCATCTATGTATTCCAGACAGCAATAATTCACAATCGGATATACATGAAGTAAGTAGTAGAGTTATTAGTATCATCCAAAAAAAAGTGATGAAAACTACAGTAAACCATGTCAGTATTTTCCAAATGAATTAGACACGTGGAAAACAAGAGGTGGACTTATATCACGTGGGTATATATATATATGGAGCTAAGTCTGAACTGACTGAGACATCAATCTAAGACGAGACAAAAGATGCATTTATTGCTACGTATATCCTAGAGAATCGCTAAGAGCGTCAGTTTAAGTAATTTTGTGTGTTGCGAAAAGTACATAAATTGATATAAAATATTATTAACTTTTTAGAAAAAGAACAGACAACGTTGCCTAAAAGTAGCAATTTTTTTAGTCACAACAAATAAAAATCTTACTTGGCATTGACAAAATGATATTTTATCTGACAAATATGCTTAAGCCACATTTGTGGTTACAAGCGTTGGGATGCTCTAAGAGGCATTATTTGTGTCCAACCCTAAGAGTCATTGACTTATCGATATTAGTATAATTCAATAACAAAATTTACATATTTAAATTTAATAAATATTATAAAATACTACTAACCAACTATGTAATTATAAATGATTATCATCTTATGTGGTGTTGGACAATTTAATATGCTAAATTGTAACGCTCTCTTATTATAGTAATCTAATTAGTAATGTTACGTAGGAATGTTTGACCAAGATCGATGAGTTAAGAAGAATCTGTCGATCTATACCCCATATGGATTGGGAATGGGTTACATGTATAGATATATTTTTGTCTAATTTAGTTTTCTTGGCCTGTTGGATATGTCAGATCCATTTTTCGTTTCATGCACAAGACAGTCACGTGGGCCTAAAATCATTGTCAAGACACGTGTCGTATATGTTGTCCTCATGGGGCACGTGTTGTAATTGGGAGAATATTAGCCTCATTAAGGCACCTGCGCCCTATTCTCACCTCATCACTATATTATTATTATTATTAGCAAGTAATTAATATAATAATATAAGATGACAAATATGACAATTAACAGTTTTTTTTTGTCGTAGATAAATATTTTTATACAAATTTAATATATTGGTAAATATTTTTTAACAATGAATTTTTTTTATATATATAGAATTAAACCATGCATCCAAAAATAATGGTTACATGAACTGTAATTTTCTGTAACACAGTAAAACTCATAATGACATTGCTCATGAACTATTTGAAGAGCCATTTAGATCTGAATGGGAGTAGTTTCACTCTAAAGCTCACGTACTGATCGATCTCACCATCAAACTCATATGTAGCTATTTTGTGTTTTTATCATTATATTGATTCGTACCGATCGAAACTAAAGAAAATCAATTCATCAAAACGCAAATGCCCATTTAAATGTTGTGCAGTTGTTCTCAAGCATAGATAGAAAATGACAATATGTTATTTTGAAAATTTGAAGAAGAAATAGTACATGATCAATGAATCAGGTCTAATCCAGGGTATAGACGGGCCAGACTTCTGTCTATTGGAGAATCTCACATGAAAAGTATGTGGGTAAATTCAACAATACATAAGAGCATGGGTTACTCCACTCATCACCAATTGGTTTTGAGATGGAACATCATGCTTCTTATCATGTACCACATTATATTTCTAGACCACTTTCTACATTCTAACATGGTATCAGAGCCAAAAAAAACTCTAACGAGTATGTATCTGATCCAAATCGAAAACCACCACTTGTGATCGAGCTGTCCAAGATTAGTGAGTAAAAATAGCCACCATCTTGATGAACATATTTTGTATAGGGCCCCATACCACTAAGAATCGGCCATAGATATGAATGTATATATATAATAGGGACTAACAATTTAAACATGAAGAAAAAAAATAGACATTTTCAATGTATATATATTCTACCTTGTGAAGAGTAAGGTTCACATTTACCTAATCACAAAATCTGATTTAAACCCCCCACTCCTCCATTATAATCACAATAATTTCCTAAGGTGGCCTTTTGTCTCTTTTTTAAACCGTTTCAAACCATATTAATTTGATATCTCTTTATATAAAATTTTGACATTAATTAGATATATATATATATTAGAGACATTTTTTTAAATGCTATTAAAATTAATAATATTTATATTTTTAATCAATAATGACATTTTTTTAAAATACTACTAATTCACATGTCATTAATTTATTCTCACTAAAATGACATTTTTTTGGTAAATGTTACTAATTAAAATGTAACTGATTCAATATTTGATAGTAGTACGTATTCCACTTACAATGCACCATATTGAATCACCATATATAGGTATGTATACGTACAGTATATATCTATGCGCGTATATGATTGTACGAACTTAACGTACGTATATATTCAGTGACCCCCACATATCTAGTATAGTATAAATATAATTGGTTAGTTATATATATATATGTTATGAAAATAATAATTTCCAGGTCTATATTAATTTTATTATTCGTGATATATATATAATATAATGAAAACCTAACCATTTTATTATCTCAAAAGTGTCAAATATATATATGATAAAATTAATTATTGGATCATGTATAGGGTTGAGAATTGATCAGTTTGGGCATTTTTTTCTTCATATTCTTGAATTCAAAATTCGGTTTTCGGTCCGGAATGGTGCGATCCAAAAACTGACCGGCCAAACCTATTACAGAAGAAAAAAATGATCATGTTGTACTGCGATTTGGTCAGTTAAACCAACCAAACCGATGTTATTTTTTTCATAATTTTTTGAAAGGTTTTAGTTAAAAAAAAAAACTAAAAAATTTGGATTGTTGGGATCCATTTTTGTGTTTTTTTGAAACATAATTACTGAGAATATAGTTATATTCACAAATTTGAAAAGTTTGAAACATAATTAAAAGTCCATAAGCATGACCTCAAATCACAACACATTATCAATTCGGTCAGTGCGCCCGGATTTTTCAAACTGACCAAACAGTGGTGGTTTATGCTGTCAATGATTTTTTCGGTGTTCAAAAAGTCAGTTTTTTTTATTTTATGCTCAGCCCTAATTAGGTGCATATATATTAATTTTATCAGGTGCACCATTCTTAAATTACGAGAATCTTCTCAAGATCCTCCAATTTTTTAATAAATGTAATATAAGTATAGCTAGCATTATTCTCGATATATATGCGTATAGTAATAATAATTATAATATCAATGTTTTTTTTCTTTGTTGAAATAAACTGATTTTCATCAAAAACTAAACTTCAACCACAATAAGAGGCTTAATAAAATATTGTTGCAAATATTAAAAATGTCACAAATAGTTCACCCCGTGAAACTTTCATGCCAACAATTTTAGTATTTACAACAAATAATATTCATTGCAAATACTTTTTTGGAGCCGCAAATAATTGATTGAATTCGTCAAAATTTTGGTCTGAGTTATTTGTGGCAAAAGTTCTTTTTCATAGCAAATACCCCTAGTTTTTGTAGGTAATTTTTGGCGTCGTAAATAATGTCGATACAAAAGACTATTTTTCTTGTAGTATTGATTTAATATTCGAGTTTTGTAAAACATACAAGTTCTTGAAGGATGCACAATAAAAATACTACTTCCAATCGAACTAATATTGAGTTTGGTTTGGGGGAATAAAATTATAACGGTAATAGATTTAGTAAGGAAATTGAATAAAAATAATATTATGTTGTTTGTTTACACTTTATTATCAATATTGAAATTAAAATTATTGTGGTTGGTTAGATTTAGGAATAGAATTGAGTTAGTATTGAATTGGCAAAAATATCCCTTAAGTCATAGAGTAAGATAATATTATAAAGATGAAAAATAGAAGGATAAGATGGTAATTTTAAATTAATATTTAATTTACTTTAGGAATGAAAAGATGTTTCCAATGTAGAAGATTGGAACGAGGTTTCCAATGAATTATGGGATTTTTATTCCATTGCAATTATGATTTTATTTTTTAATTGACAAAGTAAACATTGCAATTAAATTTATATTAATGTCATATAAATTTTAAAATAAATATTTTATTTTAATTAAATAATTTATTTATTTTTATTTAAGTTTATGTTTGTTTTAGTTTTTGAATTTGGGACTGAAAAGAAAATATTATATATTATATGTTTAATGTAATATTAAATATTATACATAATTTTAAATTTAATTTTCTTGTTATTTTTTTTAAAATAATTTGTTGTTAATTCACAATAGATTATATTAGGGGCAACGAACAAAATAGCCCCTAAAATATTTATTATTTAGATAAATATCTCAGTTTTAAAAAAATCAACAAACGACTCAATACAACAAATTAATATAACGAAATTTTTCATTTATCCTTACCCTCTTTAACCTCTTTAGCCTTAGGTAAACCCTAATATTCACTTGGAGCTTGATGCAAAATGATAACTTAGGTAATGAACAATATAAAATTGCCATTTCTCTACAATTTTAAAAATGAAGACATTAGTTTCTTCATGCCATTATTTTAATTCATTTACTATAATTTCTCATTATATTATATGTTTAATATGATATTATTCTAATAAGTGAGTTTAGAATAATGATTATTGTTGATTTCATTAAAGAAATAAAATTATATATATGGAAGAGTTTTATATGGTTACGCCACTATGAGTGTTTATATTTTTAATATATATATAAATTTCTATATTTTGATTACAATTTTAGAATGATAAATAATTTTTTTTTTAAATTAATAAATAATTAATTGATACTTTTATTATTTTCTTCAGTTTTTTAATTTTGAAAATAAGTATTATATTTGTCTCCATTTTTTTTATATTTTTATACGTTTTCTTCACTAAAAGTAATTTTATAAAACAAAAAGTAAAAAGATAGAGAAGCACTTTAAAATCACGACTCTCAAAATAACAGGACTATATTTGAATGATAAAGTTGATTATATTTAAACATTCAAAAAATATATAAAGGCATCATATTAATTAAAAAAATATTTTTAACACTTTTTCTCAATATTTTTTTAGCATTCTCTAATTTCTCTTTTTGTTAATTTTATTTGGGAAATCTACAAAAATGCACTAAAAGTTTAAAAAAAAATCTGAAAAATATGGTGCATTACAAAAATAAAGAATTTTTGGATAAAAACACGGAATGGCGAAAGTATATATACAGAGTGGCAAAATCATAAATAAAAGCTGTAAAATACAATTTTTTGTGATCAATGTTTACAAACTAGTAAATATCTGTTACAAATTTGTAAATATCTGTTACATGTTTGTAAATAATATTTACAAAATCAGTTATAGAATTGTAGATTTTTTTTTATATAAAACTTACAAACAAATCTGTAACTACATTTTTTATTTTTGTAACTATAGATTACAAATCTAGTTTTACAACTAAGAAAGATATTTTTGTAACTAACATTTACGAAAATATTTTATAGTTAAGAAATCATAAACAAAATATACATAAAAATATTATATTTTTCCATATTGTTACAATATTGTACCAAAAAATTACATGAATCATCATATTTATGCTATATAACTTAAAAATATAAATTTAAAATATTCATTATTTATAAAACACTTTATTAAATATAATGGTAAAATACAATATTTTTTTAAAACAAGTTTTACCTTTTTGTAACAACAATTTACAAAACTAATTTCACAACTAAAAAGTTTATTTTTGTAACTCACATTTACATAAAGATTTATAAATTTATTTAACATGATTATTACAAAGATTTACAAAACTAATTTTTTAACTTTAAATATATTTTTGTAACAAAACTTGAAACTTGGACTAGATTATGATTTTGGTTTAACATTGAGTACTGAGATTTGGCTAGCTATGATTTAAAATATATATATATAATATTTTTATAAAGAATAATAATATTGTGATTATCTTTAACTATATATTGTAACATATAATTATTAATATTAATTTCAATTAACTGCATATTGTAACTTGTAAAAAAATTTATTTATTTATTGAGTAATTGTATAAATATTTATTTTAATATTAATAAATACATTCATTTTAAATAAAAATAAATTAATCTACTTTATTGAAGATAGTAGTTATAATATTATTACTTTTATTATTATATTATTTGTTGATAAAAAAAATTTAAATGTACAAATCTGAAACATATAAGTGAGAGAAAATAATTTATATATATTATCTTTTATTGTAAAAGTGTAAGTATGAATATAAATATATAATTATAGTTTAGATTGAAATTATAAGCATATATACTCTTGAAAGAACCGTAATTTTGTAATTAATTTAATACACCGTATAAAATGATTTTTTTTTTTAAATTACAGTGTTATATGTAATTAATCCTATTTATTTTGAAAAAAATATAATTATTTGTAACCATTTTTTATTACCTGTTTCGACTATTAACAAAATCTATATCCGCGAGTCTATATTATTTTTAAAAACTTTAAAAAATCAAAGAACTATCAATTTAGTGGTTATAATCCTCTAATGATGTTAAAATTTTCTTTCCTAAAATAATGTTTTGACCTAATCTGACATTTATTTCTTTTTCTTTTTTTTTTAATAAAAGTGCAATACTTCAATAAGAACCTTCGGCTACAACAATAGCCTGCAACTCATTTGAGACAACCCTCCCCCCACACTGAAAAAATAACCAAGATTAGAACAAGAAAAACGAGCCAAAACATGGTTGCCCTGTTCCCTAACTACTTGACAAAAGAAATTGAAACATTACAAAGATCATTGAGCAATCTTTTACAACTAGAAATAACAAGCCCTAAAGGAGATATCAAATGAGCTGATTGACAAAGAGCATTCATTAACACTAGACAATCTGTTTCAACAAAAATATTTTGTGTCCAAAGACTGGAGGGAGAGTTGTCTTCATTTCTCTTCCTCTTCAACCAACTTAGGACCTCCTTCATTCCTATAGCCTCCGCTAGCAGAGGTTCAAGAATCCCTAATCTATTCAACGACACAACTTCAATCAGATCACCATCATGATTCCTAGCAAGCCACCCAATTCCAAACTTATTCTCAAGGGCGAAGATAGCAGCATCATAGTTAACCTTAACAACACCAACATCTGGTTTAGTCCAATGCTCATTAAATCCAGCCGAAGAAGCCACTGAATAATCAAGGGTCACATTGCCCTTCTCTTGAGCGTTATCCCATTGTTCTAGGTACATAACTGCCGATTGAACCACTAGCTCTATAAATGAACTTTTGTTGTTCCAAATTAACTCGTTCCTGGTTCTCCAAACCGCCCAGCAAATCATATCCACCAATCTAATTTTGTCCCTAGTGTTGCTTTTACAAAAAAATTCAAACTAGGACCCAAAATCAATCCACCCCGTCTAATGAAAATCCTAGCACCACATGAGCTAGGCAGAGTCTGGCAAATGGTCATGCGACCAGACTATGCCAAATTGTTTCCCTACTTGTTCGATAGACATGACATTGGCTGCCTACACCAACCTATTTTTCTTGTAGCATAATGAGAGTAGGCAAGCAGTTGACCAAGGCTCTCCAAAGGAAGTTCTTGACTTTAGGAGGGATTTTAAGATTCCAAATTTTGCGCCAGAACCCCGAGTTATCCCCTATATTCCATCTACCATTTAAAACTTGAAGAGCTTTATAAGCGCTTTTTACCAAATAAATTCTAGAGGACTCCTTACACCAATACCAAGAGTCA